>NC_060148.1:47504185-47819185 GCF_021461385.2 Schistocerca piceifrons
TTATTTGTACAGATTAGCAGACTGCCGCAAAGCACGAGCCTGCAGAGAAGAAGAAGCATCGCCTGATTTCATTCTCACAAGTAAAATTTCAGAATCATTTTTGAGTGACTGAACTATGACTGTGTTTCCTATCATGAATGATTGATTGCTCGAACGAATTGAGAGCTACAGAATTACGTAGAAAAGATAGGAGGAAAAATTACAGTGGCGCCAGTGTGACAGGACTCTCTTGGATTGTTATATAATATATGTATTTTTCGTTTCATGAAAACCAACGAGAACGAGAGGTAACTAATCTGAAGAGAGATTCGGTGCCCATAGTAAAAGATTGCTGATACCAAGAAACGATTTCAACTATTGGACAACACCAAGACTACAGAACAAGGCCAGAGAAATCTAATTTTTTTATCCTGTAGTTAAAATAGTTTGAAATCAATTTAGAAATAACTTTTTTCCAGATAGTAGTTAGATTGTAGAACTGTATATTGTGTGATTTTCGTATCTGGACATTGAACTTTATACCATCTGTGAAGTAATTTGAAAGTTAAGTGTGTCTACGACAGTAAATTTGAAACTGTATTTAGTGACTAGAACCTGATATTGACAGTTATTTAACGGTATTGACTAGAGCGGCATTTAAAATGTCATTGAATCAGCAACGAGAAGTGCAACAGCCTTCAGCTGTTTGCGCAGAAGCAGAGGCCACGGATAGCAATTCTGAGACTGTTGTGGCTAGCGGTAGCAATATAAATAATCCCGCTGGTTCAGAAAACATTCATATAACAGCTGATCGGACTGTTGTTGACACATTAGTTGTTATTATGCAACAGTTGTCTCTATCAGCCGAAGGCCAAGCGGAGGTAAAACGAGACTTATCCGTTATACAAAATGAACTCCAAAATCAATTAGCCGAAAATCATACAGAATTACAAAATCAGTTAAGAGCAACCTTTACCGAATTAGATCAGAGATTAAACACCCAGACACAGGAAATAAAAGAACAGGCAGAAAGGACCGAACAGAATCTTATTGCTCAAATTGAGCAGGTCGGCCAACAATGCCAAGAAAACAATAGTAAATTAAAAGCGGAACTAACCGAATATGTATCCGTCAAAATTGACACGATACAAAAACAAGTAGAACTGTTTCCTCAAGTAATACAAGCTCAAGAGGACATACAGTGTTCCGTAGCTATGATACCAGAAATTATAGAATCCCAAGATAATCTAAAGAAGCAATTTGACGACGTGAAGGAAGAACAGGAGACAGTGGAACATAGAATGAATGTACTTGCGGGAAAGTTTTCAGAAATGATATTAGAGCGGCAAAATTTTCCTTCGGAAACCATAGAAGAAACTGTGAAAGTAGCTTTACAGTCAATTTCAGAGAGTTCCGAGGAGAATTTTTTCAACAAAGGGTTAAAGGAAGTTCGAGAACAACTTGGCGAAGAATTCTCGCGTTGGAAAGAAAATATCGAAAGATCACTAAATCTCTCGCAGGAGGATTTAGAAACAGCGAGAAGTAGGAAACAACATCCTCAATCTGCGCGTGACATTCCGTCCACGTCAAGATCCGATGTAGACAGAACTGGAACGTCACAAGTTAGATTCGATATAACGGATAGCCACAGGGAAAAGTGCGAACAGGATGATTTTTGGAATCGTAGTAGCGTTGAGGAGAAGATGATTAAACAGAGACAATTTCAAATCTTTAACCCTGACAAAAAGAATGTTCATCCTGTAGTCTTTATTCGAAGTTTCAGTGGTCTATTTCTACGATCTTGGACAGAATGGCAAAAGATTAGTTTTGTATCTGGATATATACAAGGAACAGGAGCATTGTGGGCATCCGAACAAACATCTTCTTGTAAATGTTACAAAGAATTTGAGCAGGCTTTTCTAGCAAAATATTGGTCTGCTGGAGTACAAGAAAGACTTAGGCAGGAAATATTATATCCTGAGCCTTTCTCATTTTCTAGAGGATCTCTAAAGAGATATTTTGAGATATACATTAATAAATCTTTGTATTGGGATGTACCGATTCCTTTGCCGGATACACTTAGAATACTCAAGTCCAGACTACCCACCAGTATAAGGAATCAGCTGTTGTATATAAATGATAAGGATATAGACTCATTTATGACTACGCTTGATCGTATTGATATAATTGAGGAGGACAATAAAAGGGCAAGAGAAATTTCATATCAAAGAAGAGCAATAGAAGCGAATCCGAGCTGCAACTTGAGTGGGAATGGCAGTAATGGTAGCAGTAACAATAATCATAACCAGCTACACTCTCCGAGGAGACTTAGCAATGGACAAAATGCAAACAATAATTATTACCATAATGGAAACTTTAACAATGGTGCAGTGAGGGGCTATTTTAGGAACAGTAGGAATTTTAATCGATATAATCCAATGTATGGCAACACAGGACAGTTCTACCAACACCAGCAGAACAACAACAATAATTACACGAATGAAGCAAGACAACAAAGACAGAATTCACCACAACAACCGATAATCACTGAAGTAGCTGAAGATATAAATACCAATCGGACCAATAATCAGTCAAACTAAACATGACCGCATCGTGCCCCGGAGGAGCGGTCAGGGGATCTGTTAATGGCGAAACAGTAAAATTACAATTGTTAAGATATAATGATGGTGAGCTGTTGACTGAAGAGTTAACAAAGGATTTAATAACGTGTCATAATGACAGATCGAGTGTTCCGGTATCGGAAGTATTTGTTGAAATGGAGGAAGTTCCAACGAATGTGATATTGGACACCGCCGCTTCCGCCAATGTCATCTCAGGCGCTCTTTTTCGGAGAATTATTAGGAAGAAGAAGGTACCAATTTTGCCAGTACAGAACTGCAAAATCATCGGAGCTGTTGGAGCACGCTCTCTCAATGTCAAAATACAAACACAATTAGAGATGAAAATGGGAAATGTAGCAATAAAATGCACGTTCCTTGTAGTGGAGAAGTTATTAGTAGACTGTATTCTTGGTATTGGGAGTATGCAGGAGTACGATTGTCGGATTGATTTTTTGGAAGGAATAGTTAAATTTAGGTTAAATGGAGAAGAGATAGCAGTAGATTTAAATAGAAAGGAAACGGTGCATGAGAAATATTGTCGCGGTGCCATAATTCAATTAATTGACACTACAAACCGTCGTTGGAAGGAGCTTTCAAAGGATTTGATACAACAGGAGGACTTTAACCAAACAACAATGATAAAAGCTAGTGAATCAAATCAGCTTACTGGAGAACAAAGGCAGCAGCTTCATTATTTGTTAGAGGCATATGAAGAGATTTTTGATGAGAAACCAGGAATTATTAAAGGGTATATTTGTCACCTACAAGTGAAGCCTCATCAGACTTACTGTTACACGCACTATCCGATCCCCTGGCGTTTAAAACAATCCGTTCAAAGGGAGATAAATAGAATGTTAGAATGGAACTTGATTGAGCCATCAACTAGTCCATATTGTTCTCCGCTCTTAGTCGTTCCAAAACCTGGAGGCAACGTAAGATTAGTTCTGGATGCGAGAGAGATTAATAAAATAATAGTACCTGTAAGAACTCATCCGGAAAATATAGATGAATTAATTCAAAATTTCCAGGATGTTTCGTATTTAACTAGTGTTGATTTGAGAAGTTCGTACTGGCAGGTCCAAATGGATGAAGAATCTAGGAAATATACCGCATTTATCTATGCTGGGAGGAGTTACCAATTTAGAGTTGGTTCGGACTTAATATTAGTGCCGGAATATTTATTTCAGCGTTGGATTATGTTCTTGGGCCAGAATTGCGTAGTCGTATAACTGCGTTTGTTGACGACTTATTAATAGCCACGAAAACATGGGAAGAGCATTTGCATATTTTGGCAAGGATTTTTGCTGTTTTCAAGAAAACCGGAATTACAGTAAACTTACAAAAGTCTCATTTTGCTTTACCACAAATCAAGTTATTAGGACATATGATAGATGCGAAAGGTATCCTGCCTACCGAGAAGAAGATAAGTGCAATTCGCAATTTTCCATCACCACGGAATAAAAGACAGCTGAAGGGATTTATAGGTATGGCATCGTTCTTCCGTCGTTTCATAAAGACTCAAGCCATGAATTCTGAGGCATTAAACCGGCTTCTACGGAAGGATGTGCCATGGCAATGGACTGAAGAATGTGAACTAGCTTTTCGAGACATTAAAGACCAACTCGTTAATGCATCCTTATTATATCACCCTGATATGAATTGTGAGTTCTGTCTGTCCACGGATTCATCGGATGTTGGATTAGGTGCTTGTCTCTTCCAAATAAGGAAAATAAAAGGGGTACCAACATTCTGTCCGATAGCATTTGCTAGTCGAGTGTTATCGCCCTGTGAAAGAGCCTATACGACCACAGAACTTGAAGCACTTGCGGATATCTGGGCATTCAAGAAGTTTAACTATTATTTATATGGTTCGAAAACGATTGTGTATTGTGACCATCAATCACTAACCTTTTTGCAAACATGTAAATTATTACAACCTAGACTGTCACGTTGGACAATGACACTACAACAGTACCAATTTAAAATTATTCATGTGTCTGGCAAAGAAAATATTATTGCGGATTCCCAGAAGGTTTAACGCCGGAAATATAATCAGTAAATACTTCGGATTTTCCAGTATTACTGTTGCAGGACAATATCTACAAGACTTATTATGTACATCTTTGTAGAGATATGGGAAATTTATAACGAAAAGACCCTCGATGGAAAAAGATAATTCAGCTAAAGGAACAACAAAATTCAAGGGCTAGTTTAGATCATTATAAATTAGTAAATGGAGTATTATTCTTCAGACGTGGGAAGGACAACAATCCACGGTGGTATGTATGTATCCCAAAGGAATATGAGGAAAAATTAATTTGGTTTACCCACTTATCATGGGGACATTTTGGTGTAATTGAATGTGCCAATAAAATAGGAGCATACTGTTATTTTCCGAATATTCGGAGAAAAGTGCACCAAACAATACAAAACTGTTTACTCTGTCAAAAGGCAAAACCGGATAATAGAGGTAGTAAGCATGTTCTGCATTCAATTATTCCACGAGAGCCAAGGGCGTTAATTTCGTGTGATATCTGCGGCCCTCTCCCACGATCAAGAGGAGGAGTCAAATTCATTGTTGGATTCTTTGACGTGTTTACAAAATATGTAAAACTGTATCCATTAAAATGTGCTACTGCCAGAGCTGCTGTAGTGAGATTGGTGCGTGACTATCTTCCGCATGTAGGTTTACCGAAATCCATAATTACAGATAATGCCAGAATTTTTACTGGATTTAAATGGAAGCAAACATTAACACAACTTGGTATTCGACAAATTTTGACATCATGTTACCATCCACAAGGTAGTCCAATAGAACGAGTTTTCCGAGAATTAAACCGATTTATGCGTACATACTGTCACAGTAAACAAACATCATGGGCTGATTATTTGTCAGAATTTGAAGAAATATTTAATAATCTGACACATACTTCAACTAACTTTACTCCAACAGAGCTTATGTTTAGTCAGATTGAAAAGAACTTCTGGATAAACCATCTGCCAAAGTATGAAGACCAGAATTTAAAATGGGAGGAAAAGATTCGACTCGCACTTGTCAATTTAACTAAAAAAGCAATACAACGGAAATTGACATATGATAAACGGATTCACCGGATTCAGACGTTTCATCTTGGAGAAAAGGTTTTATTGAGGCGACACATCCATTCCTCGAAACTGATGAAGAACATAAAGAAATGGAATCTTATTTATACCGGACGATATATTATTGTAAATACACCAAATCCTGGATCATACTTGTTGGCATATCCCGAATCGAAAAGAATAAAGGGATTATTCCCGCATAATGATATTAAGAAATTTTTTGAAAGATCGTAGATCTGTGATACCAAATATGGAGAAGAATTTAGAGTGGAATTTGACTATGAGTCAAATGTGTATATAAATATCAAGAAGTTTATGTTGTCTAGAGGTTAAGAGACAGTGAGACTACTCCTGTGATAGGTTAAGAGACAGTGAGATTACTCCTGTGGTAGGTTAAGAGACAGTGAGATTACTCCTGTGATAGGTTAAGAGACAGTGAGATTACTCCTGTGATAGTTTAGCACAAAAATTGTAAGATAGGTAGAAGAATTTGTTAATTACTAGTGTTTGTAAGTGTGGACTATGAGCAGAAGCCACAGTGATATACAATGAAAGTGCATCTACATTTCATCAAGAGACGGCACTTAAGTGAGAATTGCGTGTGAAACTTGAACAGTGCGGGATATGTAGGTAAATACGCTCTGAGTATGATGTGCGCTGTTCGCGCAAGAAAACAAATGAACTGTGAAATGAAGCAACAGTCGATAATGTCACTGTTGCAAACAATTGAAGAAACTCTCTGGTTGCGCGAGAGAAAATTATTATAATTTTTAGATTTTTAATTATGCTTTCTTTACCAGGAGAATTAATTTAAGAATTTTAATTAACTTTTTAAGAATAGCAGTTTGTGTGTTTCATATTATGGACATAATTGTTGAAATATATTTCCATAAATGTTCATGAGAGGATGAAGAAGATTCTGCGATTGGATGATTTGTTAAATGAACATACGTCATCATTAATGATATTTATTTGCAAGTGGATCTATAAATCAATTAATTATAAGAATAATGAAAATTTTTCAAATTATTCCTTTTGTGGAGTCAGTGTCATATACCTATGTTTAAAATTTTTCATCAGGTGTAAACTTAAATTTTATCCTTAATTTCGTAATTGAAAGCAAACCTCGGACAGATTCAATGCTCTACTTCCACCTGCACTGTAACAAAATGAAGATAAGATTAAAAAATTTTTTGGGAGGAATCATTCGATATGAGCTACAACAAAATTTAATTGCCCACAGTCTATTTGGCAATGTTTTGGACAATCAGCAGTTGTAATGCACAACAACTTTGGTATTGAGGACTACAAAAAAAAAAATTCGTGATTGTCAGGACTGATGGATGTTCCAGTCTAGTACAGATGGAAGAATATAAGAATCCACTCCAATTTTGAGTTCAACGATGAAATAGGGACTTCGTTGCCTTAATCCACTCTCTTCCAGGGATTTATTCAGTCAGAACCTTTTCTTATTCCACTTTAAACCTGTTTCATGTTCACGTACCTGACCATCTGTTCCTGAGATCATCTTCCTGTTTCTATGGCACGTTACCAGCTTCTATCCTGTACCATAAGCCATCGCCTGTCCTCCGTGCCGCGTCCACCAAACGCTGTACGTCGCCTACCCGGTGTCCGTACCCAGTGTTCCTGTTCCATCGACTTCACAACGAGATCGCCGGCTACATCGTCGAAAGAAGAATTTTGAAAATTTTTTTTTGAGCAATATTGTAAAAATTTTTTTGGCTATGAGGCACTTTTCCTTCGATCTAATCTATAGAGCTTCTATATATTTCAAAATTACTGGATTTAGGCTTTCCTATCTTCTTTAATACCTGAGCTGGGGTCTATTCTTCCGGGTTTTCCAGGGTTTCCCTGTGAAGGCCAGTTCCCAAATGGGTAGACCTTTTTCGTAATTACACCAATTTACATCTTCCCTGGTTATGTACTCGGGATGCGGGTATACCCTGGTACATGTAAAAGCTACAGCTTAGGTATTCTCGTAACTTATTGTCTTAACATGTTACCCATACTCTCTATAGTAAAATTCTGCTAATTCAAAATATTCCTCTTTTGAATAAACAACCCAACAAATTTTTTCTGTTAGCTCGCAAAGTGTATTATCATTAACTTTGCTCGCTGCGAGGGGCAATTGTAACATCTCTTTATATTCGATGAATTATTCAGATACAATTCTACCCTTGAATGCCGTTTACTAATTTTCTATCTTCATACTCGCGGAATCCATGCGAAAAGTAGCTCATGCAATAGCTATGCCATGAGCGCATAAGTATTCTATGTAGTACTCTCTCTGGTGGTTGTTAAAAAAAAAAAAAGGAAAGGGAGCTTCCGAGTTTGTCTTCGTGCCCATTAACCTGAGCTTGGTTTGGAAGAACCTGATTATTGAGATTTATGACAGAAGATAACTGAGACGAAACTGTACGATTAAAAGGGAAATATATATTTATATATATATGTATATATATATATATATATATATATATATATATATATATATATATATTGCTCCTTCAAATAAAAGGTGTGTATTGGAAATTTGAGAATTAATGATATTTATCGATATATTGCGTAGTTGTTAATCAGAAGGGAACTTCCGAAAGATTGGATACGAACCTGCATTTAATAATCCAAGAGCTCCATTACTTCTTCGGAAGGTTAAACTTCATCAAAGCCAAATATCCGCTTGATATGAGGTTTCCCGACTGATTATACAACGCTCCCAAAATTACGAGGCATTTTATTTGTACAGATTAGCAGACTGCCGCAAAGCACGAGCCTGCAGAGAAGAAGAAGCATCGCCTGATTTCATTCTCACAAGTAAAATTTCAGAATCATTTTTGAGTGACTGAACCATGACTGTGTTTCCTATCATGAATGATTGATTGCTCGAACGAATTGAGAGCTACAGAATTACGTAGAAAAGATAGGAGGAAAAATTACAAGCACAACGTTAACTTTGAGTTCTTCAGCAACTTGACCAAATCTTTAGCTGGGAGAAAAAATTATTTAGTAATTACTCGATGTAATGATATAAGATTATCATTTTCATTTACAAATTAGTTAAATACCAAACCACTGAATAACACAGCGAACGCCACAGCTGCTTAAACTGCACCGCGTGCATGTCTCTCAGTGGGAGCAAATAAGTTCAAAAATGGCTGTGAGCACTTTGGGACTTAACATCTGAGGTCATCAGTCCCCTAGAACTTAAAAATGGTTCAAATGGCTCTGAGCACTATGGGACTCAACTGCTGTGGTCATCAGTCCCCTAGAACTTAGAACTACTTAAACCTAACGAACCTAAGGACATCACACACATCCATGTCTGAGGCAGGATTCGAACCTGCGACCGAACAGTCGCGCGGTTCCGGACTGAAGCGCCTAGAACCGCATGGCCACCGCGGCCGGCAGCAAATAAGTATTTACAATATTTAGATGATGAGGTAAGCCCTCGGATTTGGAATGTTTTCCACAAGTGCTGTTTTGAAATGAGCAAAGTTACAATAATATGAATTACATATATCTGCTATTTCTCAATACCTCAGTTTGAGCGTACTCTAATTGCACTGTGCATTTTCATACATGACATAATAAAATAAGAATACGTTTCAAAGTTGGGATGCAAGCTCAGAGAGAAGGGGTAGACTGCCAGGTGAAATACATAAAAACATAATGAACCACAAATACATGCAGGTGGAGGTCCAGAATCCTACATTAAATACAATAAACATTTTCACATATATTTCTCAGTAGTAGCTAGAGCAGGAGCTGTCGTGATACATTCTCTCTCGTTATCTTAGTTTTGCTTATAGGTTCACGTGAAACTAACGAGCAATGCGCGCCTGACTATCCTCCTTATACCTTAAGGCGCGTCATGAATTCCGATATTACTTCTGCTGATGCTGTGACACGATCTTCTTGACAACCTTTGCCTCCCTCCAGTGCTTTAATACTGGGCGACATATTCATTGGTGATCTTGTATCATTACGTGTTTTGTTTCCTTGTGTCAGTACTTCTTGTTACCGTAAGTCCTCATTGACGACCTCTGCGGTGATTTATTCAACCTACTGTAACACCTACAATGCCTCTCGGTGTTAAAAAACCAAAATAGCTCCCAAATTAGCTCCCATGCCCTCGAAATATAAATTCAAAAAATGTCCCAAGCCCCTCCACAAGTAGTAATTTACGAAATAGAAATAAGAGACAAATAGAGGGAAATCTACAGTAGAAATATAATAGAAAAAGAAAAGAATTTTAATCATAAATTTTGGAAGCATGGGAGGGGGGGGGGGGGGAAAACGATAGAAATGGTTAAATTATTAGTTATTCTTATATATGAAAAATCAATGTTATAGTCACAGAACGTAGGTCTTGAACACCAAAGATAGCGTTTACTAAAGTATAAATACACATACATTGCAATTATGATGGTTCAAATGGCTCTGAGCACTGTGGGACTTAACATCTATGGTCATCAGTCCCCTAGAACTTAGAACTACTTAAACCTAACTAACCTAAGGGCATTACACAACACCCAGTCATCACGAGGCAGAGAAAATCCCTGACCCCGCCGGGAATCGAACCCGGGAACCCGGGAGCGGGAAGCGAGAACGCTACCTCACGACCACGAGCTGCGGACGCAAGTATGATACTCCAGTCTCTATCCTCTAGTCTGTTCGAAGTCAATTAGGACGTACAGCTTTAGGAAGAAACAATAGGAGCTTTATTAAACCAGGGCGCAAGAATAAATCGCGACGAGATTGTTTTTTGGGAAGCATTAATTTCAGATCAGAATTAGAACTTTTGTCATATTAGAGGAACGGGGAGGTGATCAATAATAATCTCTCTGATTTTAACGTCACTTCGTGTGAAGATTTAAATATTTTACGGAATTAACGATTTTCGAACAGATTCGGACTTTGTATTGTGATAGTGGAAAAGCTTTACTTCACGCGACTAGTAATCATAGTTCGTGACAGATTATGGATATTAAACGGGAACAATCGTTTTATCGAAAGTGGTAGAACATTGTTTAGTATCTCTGATATTGACGGGATTCCAGATTAGATACTTATTCAAAGAACCCCTTTGAATGCGTACGTGTGAATGAACTGATTTATTAATAATTGCCGGCCGAAGTGGCCGTGCGGTTAAAGGCGCTGCAGTCTGGAACCGCAAGACCGCTACGGTCGCAGGTTCGAATCCTGCCTTGGGCATGGATGTTTGTGATGTCCTTAGGTTAGTTAGGTTTAACTAGTTCTAAGTTCTAGGGGACTAATGACCTCAGCAGTTGAGTCCCATAGTGCTCAGAGCTATTTTATTAATAATTATTGTTAAATAAAATAACGTGTTAATCTGAAACTGACTATTCGTCTCGAACTTTACTTCGATTTAAGTTCATAAATAATCAGGTTACGTGATTTTCACCAAGAATAAACTGCATACTAGTAACTGAAACAATTGAACGAGAATATCTTGAAAGCACTAGTATTAATTTACTTATGGTTTTTTCCTTCAGAACTGGGTTAATTTAAGAACTCGCCGGAATAAAACGAAACCCCTCAATACTAGTCAATGTATAGATAAATTAACATACCTACTTTAATGCAAGATACGGAAGTCGGGATAGAAAAATGGTCGCTACACTACCTGCAATGCCCTACGAGCTGTTACGCTGCGTCGAAGATTCTCACAGAGGCCTGCAGTTGTTTTTCCAGCGACGAACTTACCTTGGAATCCGAAAACCGCAAGTCAGCGAGGCAAATCATGAAAAGTAGCTTGAAGCGATTATTTTTTATTTATTTATTTATTTATTAATTTTTTTTTTTTTTTTTTTTTGGGGACACATATAAATGTGGCGGTAAAATCAGTACGCTATTTTGGTGTGGAAAAGGAATATTGTGCGCGTATTCCAAAGTTTTCTAACTGCGTTGTATAGAAGTGTTGGACGCTGCAGCCAAGCGAGGCTCGGCAGAGTCGATGTGGCGCCGAGTGGTACCTGTGGCATGTGCTACAGTCAGCAGGCTCCGATGTCGCGTCCCTAGCGGGCGTACCTCCGGAGCACCAGCTGCTCGCCCGGGCTCGCTACGACGAAACAGTAGTCACTCGACTGAGAAACGTTAGAGAATGAATCTGGCTCGTTGGCGCAGAGGTGGAATCAATATCGACTTGTAGTACTCGATGGCTTTTTGTTATCGTTATACAGCGTGGTCCATTTGTAGTGACCTGGCCAAATATCTCACGAATTAACTACAAAACACGAAAAAACTACAAAGAACGAAACTCGTCTACCTTGAAGGGCGAAACCAGATGGCGCTATGGTTGGCCCGCTAGATGGCGCTGCCATAGGTCAAACGGATATCAACTGCGTTTTTTTTTTTTTTTAAAGAAAGGAACCCCCATTTTTATTACATATTCGTGTAGTACGTAAAGAAACATGAATGTTTTAGTTGGACCACTTTTTTCGATTTGTGATAGATGGCGCTGTAATAGTCACAAACGCGGTATCGCGTAACATTCCGTCAGTGCGGACAGTATTTGCTTCGTGATACATTACCCGTGTTAAAATGGACCTTTACCAATCGCGGAAAAAGATCGATATCGTGTTGATGTATAGCTATTGTCATCAAAATGCCCAACGGGCGTGTGCTATGTATGCTGCTCGGTATCCTGGACGACATCATCCAAGTGTCCGGACCGTCCGCCGGATAGTTACGTTATTTAAGGAAGCAGGAAGTGTTCAGCCATATGTGAATCGTCAACCACGACCTGCAACAAATGATGATGCCCAAGTGGGTGTTTTAGCTGCTGTCGCGGCTAATCGCACATCAGTAGCAGACAAATTGCGCGAGAATCGGGAATCTCAAAATCGTCGGTGTTGAGAGTGCTAAATCAACGTCGATTGCATCCGTACCATATTTCTATGCACCAGGAATTGCATGGCGACGACTTTGAACGTCGTGTACAGTTCTGCCACTGGGCACAAGAGAAATTACAGGACGATGACAGATTTTTTGCACGCGTTCTATTTAGCGACCAAGCGTCATTCACCAACAGCGGTAACGTAAACCGGCATAATATACACTATTGGGCAATGGAAAATCCACGATGGCTACGAACTTAGTGGGTTAATGTATGGTGCGGAATTATGGGAGAAAGGAAAATTACCCCCATTTTATCGATGGCAATCTAAATGGCGCAATGTATGCCGATTTCCTACGTAATGTTCTACCGATGTTACTACAAGATGTTCCACTGCATGACAGAATGGCGATGTACTTCCAACATGATGGATATCCCACACATAGCTCGCGTGCGGTTGAAGCGGTATTGAATAGCATATTTCATGACAGGTTGAAACGTCCCCGTAGAAAGATTTATACAAGACTGTGCTTAAACTGACACACAATATTTTTAGCGCAACGCAATCTGACTTTCAAAAATCCCTACAAAAGAATGGCCCTGACTAACATTAAGCTATAAGTTTCACAAATCACTTACCTCACAAAAATCTTCGCTGCTCAAGCTACTGCAATACAGCGAGCGCCACTACTGCCAGCTAAATAAAAGATTCAAACTACTGAAGGCACTAACTACTGATAGGGATAGTTAGCAAATGAAAGATATTAATAGAGAACAAACAATGTATTTACCTTAATATCATCATATATAAATATAGCAGTTCATGACAAATTTCAAAACTCCGCCATCTCTCTCCCCACATCCACCACTGCTGGCGGCTCACCTCCAACTGCGCAACGCTACGCGCTGTTCACATCCAGCTGCCTAACACTACAATGGCGAGTATTACAACAATGCAAAGCAGCCACAGACTGCACACAGCACAGCCAGTGATTTTCCTATTGAGCGCTACGTAACGTTGCCAACAAGAAAACATAAACAGCCTACTTACATAGAGAAAACATAAACAGTCTACTTAACGTTGCCAACAAGAAAACATAAACAGCCTACTTACATAGAGAAAACATAAACAGCCTACTTACATAGCCCCCATGCTCCCCACAAAAAATTTTACAAATTGGTTTGGGCAGTGCCCAATACAGATTTGAAAAAATTTTTCATAATTACAATAACAAAGAAATCAAATGCACACACTTATTGATACAATGTTGGTCAAAAGCTAAAAATTTCTCACAGTCCATAAAGACAGTCCACATTGTTCATCACAGTAAAAATGCAGAGTTTTTCTCAAAGTCTGAGCAGTAAAAGAAAATGCACATTTCATAACTCTTAAAGTACGATTCTTGGTTTCCAACATACTTCTTATTCCTCATATACAGTAGCATCATCTTATTGATCATAAACATATCTCAACAGCATAGTACACATCGTCGTCGTAATAATAACATCATAACACCTCTGTCAAATCTCAAAATCGTCGTAGCTTTCTGCAATAATTTCAAAACCTAAAAAAATTCTCTGCTCATTTCAATAGTGTCATCTACCTCAAACGTACTTTAAAATCATGATCTCATACCAAATACATCATTCAAAGCTCTCATAGTATCACAATGGTTCCGAAACAATATGAACAGTTTACAAAGTACAGACAAAATACAGTTTCATAAGTGTGAAGTTACCCAACTGTGTATTGCGTAAACATGTGTCACTGATGTAGTAAAAAAATGTTTATCTCTCAGTTAAATGATCAGATAGCTGCGTAATTTGCATTTTAGAGAAATATGGTACCGATGTGTAAAGTTGTATAAGCAAATACCATATTAGCTAGGGTTTCTTGTGGTTGCCACACACATGGTACACAAAGTAAGCGTGTACCCCCCTGAGGATTAATGTAATTATAATCTCAGGTGTTACATATTACAGCAATGGAATGAAATGTATCACGGAATACTTTCTTTGTAATTCAAAAATCTTTAAAAAGAAATGTTTTAAGTACAAAATTAATCACTCAAATACGTGTACTGTAGCGCTAAATGTGCGTCTTGTTGCAACATAATCTCTGTGGAAGTGTCGTAGTTATCGTCCTCCGGAAGCTAAGTTCTCCAGAAGTCAATGTACTTACCTCATGATAAACAAAAGTGAAATGCTTTGTGTACAGATATCGTAGTTATTACGCTTATTGTTGTGATGAAGAAAGTACTGTACTATAACGTATTGTTGTGCTACGGAAAACCCTGTCTCATTGTAGCTATACTACAAAAGTTACTACTAAAACATGTTTTTCTTTCCAGAAGAATTCAGAAAACTGTGCAGATATAAAACAGATACACCGCAAAAGCAACATTGTAAATTGTCACTCATTAGTAGTGTCGTGATAAAAATCGTGTAGCTGTCACATAAACTAACCTCTGTGTCATCTGGTATCTCTCAGAAAGCACTTTAAATTCAGAATGTATTTTCAAATAAACCAAAATGTTGCATTAAAATCTCATTAGCAGTACTGGTAAATGTTCTAAGTATGTAAGCCTGATAGTCGTTACGTAATCGTGCAACAAACAAGCAAGAATGTACAAATACAACACTGTGTCGTCTGTTCACTATAACAATGCATTCGTAATTTCTGTTTAAAAATGTTCCCTAGGTTCTAGACTGGATATTTAACTTCAAACATTGTTGTATGTTAACAGTTTCTTAAGTCTAACACAGCATACTAGTAATGTAAAGGGAAAAGTTATATGGCAAATACAAAGTTAAAAAGCAGATTAGCTTTCAATAAACGGTTTTACATGTGAAATGTGGTGTAAACCTTTACTCTTCATAGTACTCAGAGTTTCAACTTGAATGCAATTGTCATTTGGTATACGTCGGTAAAGAATACTGAAATTTTTCCTCAAGGTTAGCGTCTGTGTTATTTTTCCCTGAGCCAGCCGGCGCAGGTGGCTGCCTGCGGTGCGAGTCATTGTCTGTTTCTTTGTTGGCGCGCGCCGTTATTGGGATTAGGAGACCGAACTTCTACAAATTCACGTTGTCGAAAGTGCCCTGCTCTGTTTGAACCCCGCCAGTTCTGATGAAATTCAGGTCTGTCGTTATGATTATCTCGTCTTTCGTCATGTCGGTAGATTTCATAATTTCTTTCTTGTCGGTCATGTGGTGGAGAATTTCTTCCTGAATCGTAATTGTGCGCCGAACTGTTGCGTCTGAAGTTATTCTGCCTCTCTTGATAATAATTGTTTTGGTTCCCATATTGTCTGTTTCTCTGATTGTCTCTGTGATAGTCATTACTACGGAAATGCGATCTTTCTCTGTAACTATTACTCTGCCAGCGGTTGTCATAAGGGTGGTGTCTGTTTTGGTCACGATTTGTGTTGTGAGAATAGCTTTGTCGTGTCCAGTTATTGTTTCTGTCGTCATTTTGTTCCACTGTGTCTAACTGTTGCTGTGTTTGTCTCTGGTGTTGTTCCATTGTGTCTAACTTTTTGAGATTTTGTTCCACTGTGTCTAACTGTTGCTGTGTTTGTCTCTGGTGTTGTTCCATTGTGTCCAACTTTTCAAGCTTTTGTCCCATTTGTTGCATTAATTGTAATAACAATGCACTGGTGTCTGAAACATGTTCCTCAGTGCTTTTCGGAAGTGAAGTTGCACCGGCAACATTCACATTTTGACAAGCGGAAAATGTGTCTTGACTCATTTGAGAAAACGGTGAGAACCCAAAACCTGAGTCTGCAGTATTTGCAATATTGTGTTCTGTCATTCCCGATTCCTGAGGCGAGCTGTTGCCGACCAATCGATCGATAACGCTTCCCTGTTCACTACCTGTTTCACTGTCTACACCATTGTTTGCCGCCCGCTCCATTTCCCTATGCGCAATTACCAAATTACTACTTTGAACATTATTTAATTCATTACTCTGCGGCGCTAGCACACTGCCTTCGTCTTCACTGTCATTTCTCAGTTTACTTTGGAGCCTAGTATTACGTTTTTCACACACCATTATTGTCACAGTATTTCACACAACAACACAGAAAAACACAATTTGAAGATCAAAAATAAGAGAACACATTAAAATAGCACTGAAAATAATATCTAGTTAATTGCAGCTGCGAAATACTTGGTGCAAATCTACATGCATTCCACAACTGTTTTACTGTACAACAATGAAAAACTACAACTACAAAGGAAATTCTCTCTATAATTACGCGCTGGCAATAAACAAAAGCTACACTAATTACACAAACTACAAGAAAAAAATCAGAAGATTCCAGTGAGGTATCCTGACAGGGTCGCCATAGGAAACGTCCCCTTAGAAAAATTTATACAAGACTGTGCTTAAACTGACACACAATATTTTTAGCGCAACGCAATCTGACTTTCAAAAATCCCTACAAAAGAATGGCCCTGACTAACATTAAGCTATAAGTTTCACAAATCACTTACCTCACAAAAATCTTCGCTGCTCAAGCTACTGCAATACAGCGAGCGCCACTACTGCCAGCTAAATAAAAGATTCAAACTACTGAAGGCACTAACTACTGATAGGGATAGTTAGCAAATGAAAGATATTAATAGAGAACAAACAATGTATTTACCTTAATATCATCATATATAAATATAGCAGTTCATGACAAATTTCAAAACTCCGCCATCTCTCTCCCCACATCCACCACTGCTGGCGGCTCACCTCCAACTGCGCAACGCTACGCGCTGTTCACATCCAGCTGCCTAACACTACAATGGCGAGTATTACAACAATGCAAAGCAGCCACAGACTGCACACAGCACAGCCAGTGATTTTCATATTGAGCGCTACGTAACGTTGCCAACAAGAAAACATAAACAGCCTACTTACATAGAGAAAACATAAAAGGTGGATTGGTCGTCGAAGCACCGTACCGTGGCCCGCACGTTCTCCGGATGTGATGTCCCCGGATTTCTTTCTGTGGGGAAAGTTGAAGGGCATTTGCTATCGTGATCCACCGACAACGCCTGACATCCTGCGTCAGCGTATTGTCAATGCATGTGCGAACATTACGGAAGGCGAACTACTCGCTGTTGAGAGGAATGTCGTTAAACGTATTGCCAAATGCATTGAGGTTGACAGACATGATTTTGAGCATTTATTGCATTAATGTGGTATTTACAGGTAATCACGCTGTAACAACTTGCGTTCTCAGACATGATACGTTCGCAAAGGTACATGTATCACATAGGAACAACCGAAATAAAATGTTCAAACGTACCTACGTTCTGTATTTTAATTTAAAAAACCTACCTGTTGCCAACTGTTCGTCTGAAATAGTGAGCCATACGTTTGTGACTTTTACAGCGCCATCTATCACAAAGCGAAAAAAGTGGTCCAACTAAAACATTTATATTTCTTTACGTACTACACGAATATGTAATGAAAAATGGGGGTTCCTATTTAAAAAAACGCAGTTGATATCCGTTTGACCTATGGCAGCGCCATTCATAGCGCCATCTGGTTTCCCCCTTCAAGCTAGACGAGTTTCGTTCCTTGTAGCTTTTTCGTTTGATGCTTATTTCGTGAGATATTTGGTCCGGTCACGATCAATGGACCACACTGTATATGCAAAGCACGCGAAATGCAGGAAGATCTGCAGCGGATAGGCACTTGGTGCAGGGAGTGGCAACTGACCCTTAACATAGACAAATGTAATGTATTGCGAATACATAGAAAGAAGGATCCTTTATTGTACGATTATATGATAGCGGAACAAACACTGGTAGCAGTTACTTCTGTAAAATATCTGGGAGTATGCCTACGGAACGATTTGAAGTGGAATGATGGTATAAAATTAATTGTTGGTAAGGCGAGTACCAGGTTGAGATTCATTGGGAGAGTCCTTAGAAAATGTAGTCCATCAACAAAGGAGGTGGCTTACAAAACACTCGTTCGACCTATACTCGAGTGTTGCTCATCAGTGTGGGATCCGTACCAGGTCGGGTTGACGGAGGCGATAGAGAAAATACAAAGAAGAGCGGCGCGTTTCGTCACAGGGTTATTTGGTAACCGTGATAGCGTTACGGAGATGTTTAGCAAACTCAAGTGGCAGACTCTGCAAGAGAGGCGCTCTGCATCGCGGTGTAGCTTGCTGTCCAGGTTTCGAGAGGGTGCGTTTCTGGATGAGGTATCGAATATATTGCTTCCCCCTACTTATACCTCCCGAGGAGATCACGAATGTAAAATTAGAGGGATTCGAGGGCGCACGGAGGCTTTCCGGCAGTCGTTCTTCCCGCGAACCGTACGCGACTGGAACAGGAAAGGGAGGTAATGACGGTGGCACGTAAAGTGCCCTTTGCCACACACTGTTGGGTGGCTTGCGGAGTATAAATGTAGATGTAGATTCACTTCAACTACGTTTTGTGACGTAAGGATACGGCTGGGAATACTGCAGCCTGCTGAGCTTGTTACGCATGGTCACTTTTAGATGCTCGAGTCCTCTTACCGTTGTGAATGGCAGTTACCGCCCTACTTTGAGCGAAGCATTACTGAACACTATCGATAATTGGTATTACTTACATGGTACCGAGCGAGGTGGCGCACCGGTAGCACACTGGACTCGTATTCTGGAGGACGACAGTTCAGATCTGCATCCGACCATCCTGATTTAGGTTTCCCGTGATTTCCCTTTATCGCTTCAGGCAAATGCCGGGATGGTTCCATTGAAGAGCACGGCCGACTTCCTTACCCATCCGTCCCTTAACGCCGGCCGCGGTGGCCGAGCGGCTCTAGGCGCTCAGTCCGGAACCGCGCGATTGCTACGGTCGCAAGTTCGAATCCTGCCTCGGGCATGGATGTGTGTGCTGTCCTTAGGTTAGTTAGGTTTAAGTAGTTCTAAGTTGTAGGGGACTGATGACCACAGATGTTAAGTCCCATAGTGCTAAGAGCCATTTTTTTTTCGTCCCCAAACCGATGGGACCGATGACATCGCTCTTTGACCCCCTCCCCCGAATCACCCAACCAGCCAACTAGCATAGTATCCTGAGTAGAACTTCGCGGTATTTGTATCTCAATATGCGATTATCTCAATATGCGATATCTGCTTAGTTTGAAATCTGTTTTAGGAGTACGTATACTCGGGCAGGATTTGACTATACTGATGTATTATATTGTCTCTCTCTGTCTTTCTCATGTAGTTCTGATTTCCACGAAAATGAATATCATAGCGGGCGATCTTGCAAAAATATGGATCTCCGTTAACCACTCCTGGTAAAATGACAGATTAGAGGGGAAACCTGCCGAGTGCGGCTGGTAGATTTGTGTTTACTCAAAACTACGTCCTTTATGGTTCTGCTTGTTCAGTCACACAACGGAGTCAGATTGCGTGAGAAACTAGAAATTCTTTCCTTTATCCAATGAAAGCTATCAGCATTAGTTAGTGTGCTAGGATTCATATGGTAGATCGTGCAGAGTGGTTTCAGCTGAGCTCTGAGCAGTCTAATTTTGGACTTAACACTATATCATCAAAAGTATCCGGACACCTGACTCAAAATTACTTACAAGTTCGTTGCGTCCTCCATCGGTAATGCAGGAATTCAATATGGTGTTGGCCCACACTTAGCCTTGCTGACAGCTTCCATTCTCGCAGCCATACGTTCAATCAGATACTGGAAGGTTTCTAGGGGAATGGCAGCACATTCTTCACGGAGTGCAGCACTGAGGAGAGGTATCGATGTCGGTCGGTGATGCCTGGCACGAAGTCGGCGTTCCAAAGCATCCCAAAGGTGTTGTATAGGATTCAGGTCAGGGCTCTGTGCAGACCAGTCCATTACATGGATGTTATCGACGTGTAACCACTTCACCTCAGGCCGTACATTATGAACAGGTGCTCGATCGTGTTGAAAGACGCAATCACCTTCACCGAATTGCTCCTCAACAGCAGGAGGCAAGAAGGTGGTTAAAACATCAATCTAGGGGTGTGCTGTGATAGTTCCACGCAAAACAACAATGGGTGCAAGCTCCCTCCATGAAAAACATGACCACACCATAACACCACCGCCTCCGAATTTTAATGTTGACTCTACACACGCTGGCAGATGACGTTCACTGGGCATTCGCCATACTCACATCCTAGAAGCGTATTGCACCATTGTGTGCCGTGATTCGTCAGTCCACACGACGTTTTTCCACTGTTCAATCGTCGTGTGTTTACGCTCCTTACACCAAGCGAGGCGTCGTTTGGCATTTACCGGCGTGATGTGTTGCTTATAAGCAGCCACTCGACCATGAAATCCAAGTTTTCTCACCACCCACCTAACTGTCATAGTACCTACAGTGGACCCTGATGCAGTTTGGAATTCCTGTGTGATGGTCTGGATAGATGGTTGCCTATTACACATTACGACCCTCTTCAACTGTCGGCAGTCTCTGTCAGTCAGCAGACGAGGTCGGCCTGTACGCTTTTGTGCTTTTCGTGTCCCTTCACGATTCCATTCACTATCACATCGGAAACAGTATACCTAGGGATGTTTAGGAGTGTGGAAATCACGCGTACAGACGTATGACACAAGTGGCACCCAGCTATCGGACCACGTTCAAAGTCCTTGAGTTCCGCGGAGCGCCCCATTCTGCTCTCTCACGATGTCTACTGAGGCCGGTGATATGGAGTACCTGGCTGTAGGTGGTAGCACAATGCACCTAATATGAAAAACGTATGTTGTTGTTGGTGTCCGACTACTTTTGATCACATAGTATATCATAGCGGGCGGTCTCCTAAAATATGGATTCCGTCAATCACTCCTGCTACAGTGACAGATTATCCGGCCAAATCTGCGGGGAGGTGGTAACTGAAATTTATAACGGAGCTGGTAGATTTGTGTTTACTCAAAACTACGTCCATCTCCAAATTGCTTCTTCAGTCACACAATGCAGTCAGGTTGCGTGAGAAACTAGAAATATTTTCCTTTATCCAATGAAAGCTATTAGCTTCTGTGCCAGGACTGATATGGCGGATTATGCAGAGTGGTTTCAGGTGGGTAGTCTAACATTGGACTTAGTTTAACCATTAGGCAATTTCGTAACCGTTAATTTGATAATGGAATTTATGTTTTAACTGTACCTTTAATAATTTTCTGTCAAGTTGGGATAAAGGGTATGTTTTAAGAAGAGGGCTAATCCTCCGGTGCACTCCGGTTATTACAAGAAAGCACACGTGTGCAGGTCGTAAACGACAAGCGGACACGTGCGTGGCCCGACAGCTGAGCGCCGTGTGACGTCAGGCTAGGCGCAAATAGAGACGCGTATAGCGCGTGTGGCGCGGCGCAGCGCAGCGCGCGTTTTTGTTAAGTCCACAGGTTCAAATGGGGCCGCGCAAACTGCGACGCGACGCGACTGGGACGCGACGCGCGCCTGCGCCAGGTCGCGCGGCGTTGTGGTTGCGGCACAGTTTCTCACGCCGCGCGTCGCGCTTGCCTCGCTAGCACCGTGGGAAATTTGAGGCGGGGAGCGGAAAAGTAGCCCGGCCGCGTGCTCACATCGGAACGGCGCATATCAGCAGTGGTAGTATTGCCCATACGATAAATTTTACCTTACTGTATACTAAATTTTATTGCCTTTGGATAGTGTTTCGTTTTTCGCCATTTAAACGCTCCATCTTTCTTCGTTAGTACATTATACTTTTCTGTTATTTATATGTGTATAGTTTTGTTTTGTTTTTCTTCTGCCAAGAAAAATGCATACTTCGGTAACTGATGAGCCATTGGCCGCTGGAATTGCACCATATGCCTCCGTGATGTTTTCAGATCGCAAGAAGGGACAGAGGGTAGTGAATAAGGAAGCTAGGAATATTATAAAATCATGTGATTAAGAATCAAGGCAGGAAAGTAAAGCAAGGTTATCTTCTCGCTGCCTAGTATGCTGGCATATTTGTACGATCTGTTACAAAAATTTAGAAAGGGATAATCTCCACAGGTGTGATTCCTTTGTGCTCCTGGTAAAAAGCGTCCAAGATCTGAAGTATAGAAGTCTCTCTGTGATTACTCTGATACGGATGTAATAATGTAGGCTAGAAACAGTCATAAAGCAGTCGCAAATAACAATGTTTTAATTGGTTTGCCGTGATGAGAAAAAGGATTTCAATTGTTGCGTGCACATTATCAGCACTAATAAACAAATTATACGACAGGCTACACAAAAGAAGAAAATGGTCGGTATTATTACGAAAGTAGGAATATCCTACAAGAGTGTTATGATTACATATATTTAATTTGTTGAAACGTACTGCTGACAAAGGCAGATCTACTTTCATGACAATGTTTTTCGAACTCCAGCTCACAAGGCACACATGGCTAGCTTGTGCATCCCTGTCGCCTGCATTATCCTCCGCTGCTGACAATACACTGACCATTGTCTTGTGCGACAGATCAATTGTTTATTTTTCTCAATAACAACTATATTATTCGCGATCACGCATTGTCAGTCCGGCAAGCCCTAGGTGAGTAACCAGTATCTGGCAAGTTCCTATCATTCCGCCTGAAGGAACGCTCGTCATTATTTTAAATACTGCTCAGATCAAGAGAAGGAATAAAATCTTGGATAAGTTTCCATTCCAGTCGCTTAGTGTTAAAAATTTGATGGGTTACGTTGATTGCACCAAGATTCCAACGGAATTGTCAATTATTTTTGGGTGAGTTGTTAATCTTTTCTCATTCGAAGAGGCATCACCGTTTGTGAGTAACGGCCACATTTCTCTTGGTGAATGGTTTAATTGTACTTCCTTTGTCACAGTGTAATTTGCCACATTCATCTCACAGCAGCTGTTGAGACAGGATTCCGAAAGGAAGTGCCTCATTAAGCAGGTAATTGGCAATCACAGAGCTCAACAGCTTACGAAAAACCTCATATTGTCGGTTTGCAGTAACATAAAAGAAGAAATTTCATGTTTATTTTCATACTAGGAAGCTCTTGTTTCGCTAGCTGTCGATAACTCTTAAAAAATTACGGTTACTGGAGTGAAATAAATAAAAAGGGAAGTACAAGTACTGATATATCGCCATGGATAAGAAAGTTCCGTGTGTTTAAGAATTGGCAAAACACTCTCCTCCTTGTGTGCTATCATTCGCCAAACTTTCGTTTCGATGTCTCGAGCGGTTTAGGAGATTTGAGAGATGTTGCGAGTATTTCATTCTCATGGGCGTGAGATCGGAAGTGAGCGCGCTACATGCGATCCATTTTCTCGGAGATCGGAGGCAGATAGAGACCTCCTCCGAAATCTAAACAAAAATTCAGCATGTTAGCTAAATTTCATACGTAGCAACATATGGTGTAACACGCACCAAACGGAAAATTATAGCGACCCCTAATTTTCGTTTCAAACTTTTTGAGTTTTGCGTAGTGTCTTACTAAAATGTGTACATCACAATAAGAATGGTCATTAGCGAGTTAATGGGCACTTCATCACGAAGCTGACATATAACGCTACAAGTAAGCCAAAAATCAAATATTTTCAGTGAACAGTTTGTGTAAAATCGTCTGAGAAAGATAACAGGTTGCGCGCGCTTCGGTTCTGTGAGCGCAGAGCGCCGCCAGCCGGCGCGTGCGAAGTGTGGTGTACGCGTCGCAATATGCGCTGCAGCCGCGCGACCCGTGCAGCACGTGCGTGTCGCGCTGTAGTGCCGTGTCACGTCACACGTGCTGTAAGTGTCTCAATTTGCGCCTAGCCCCAGAGCGACGGCCGCCGCTTACAAGGGGAGGCCGCCAATTGTGAAATTCAGATTCGATTCATACTGCGCATAATAAAAGCTCATGGCCAGAGGTGTAATGTGGCAAAGCACCAAGATGCACTTCTCAGCCGTTGTCGAGAAAATCGACAGTTAAAAGAAACCGTTGCGGTGAAATACTCTCGACGATTAATGATTTTCTACAGCGTTGTGACGCAGCGGTAAGCGCTCGAGTTCGTAATCCGAAGGTCGCCGGATCGAATCTCGCGCCATGCAATTTTTTTTTTATTCTTAGTTTTTTGTAATTCAAATATATATATATATATATATATATATATATATATATATATATATATAAAGTATTAATGAATAGCTTATGCATGTTGCTGAAGGCGGATCGCTCTCCAATTGTACCGCCTCCATTTTTCCGTCTTTTTTAACAGGTGTACCAAAGCTCTCCCGTCCGCACTGATTTTCGACAATGTTATAAGTTGCGCTAGGGACCGCATCTACCTTCTTTCGAAGTTAGCAGGCAACTACGCTGTTATGCGGCGGCTCGTTTCGGCCCATTCAACATCTGCCCTTCGAGTGTAACGAGCGAGTAACGGAGTCTATATTTCATACCTGCCACAGCAAATTTGTGTTCGTGGGGCCTCTATTCTAATTCGAACGTTTGGCTTACGCTATACGTATTCGTTTCGGAATATCGTTTCTACGTCTTCCGTTAACTATACGTGGTTAACTTTATGAAGTGGCGTGCCACAGGGGAGTGTTATGGGACCATTGCTTTTCACAATATATATAAATGACTTACTATATAGTGTCGGAAGTTCCATGCGGCTTTTCGCGGATGATGTTGTAGTATACAGAGAAGTTGCAGCATTAGAAAATTGTAGCGAAATGCAGGAAGATCTGCAGCGGATAGGCACTTGGTGCAGGCAGTGGCAACTGACCCTTAACATAGACAAATGTAATGTATTGCGAATACATAGAAAGAAGGATCCTTTATTGTATGATTATATGATAGCGGAACAAACACTGGTAGCAGTTACTTCTGTAAAATATCTGGGAGTATGCGTGCGGAACGATTTGAAGTGGAATGATCATATAAAATTAATTGTTGGTAAGGCGGGTACCAGGTTGAGATTCATTGGGAGAGTCCTTAGAAAATGTAGTCCATCAACAAAGGAGGTGGCTTACAAAACACTCGTTCGACCTATACTTGAGTATTGCTCATCAGTGTGGGATCCGTACCAGATCGGTCTGACGGAGGAGATAGAGAAGATCCAAAGAAGAGCGGTGCGTTTCGTCACAGGGTTATTTGGTAACCGTGAAAGCGTTACGGAGATGTTTAATAAACTCAAGTGGCAGACTCTGCAAGAGAGGCGCTCTGCATCGCGGTGTAGCTTGCTCGCCAGGTTTCGAGAGGGTGCGTTTCTGGATGAGGTATCGAATATATTGCTTCCCCCTACTTATACCTCCCGGGGAGATCACGAATGTAAAATTAGAGAGATTAGAGCGCGCACGGAAGCTTTCAGACAGTCGTTCTTCCCGCGAACCATACGCGACTGGAACAGGAAAGGGAGGTAATGACAGCGGCACGTAAAGTGCCCTCCGCCACACACCGTTGGGTGGCTTGCGGAGTATCAATGTAGATGTAGATGTAGAATAACATTTGTGAAATACAACTCTGTTTGCGGAAAACATAATGATGTTCGAAGTCGCCAGTTTTTCCACGACAAACGACTTTCAACAACTTATTATATGCATAATTTTTGCAACTGATTGCCGGGAATTATATATATATATATATATATATATATATACATATATATATATATATATATATATATATGTGTGTGTGTGTGTATACACACATTTGAATAACAAAAAACAAATACTAAAAAAAAAAAAAAAATTGTATGGCGCGAGATTCAATCCGGCGACCTTCGGATTACGAACTCGAGCGCTTACCGCTGCGCCATGACGCTGTCGATAATTATTAATCGTTGAGCGTATTTCACCGCAACGGTTTCTTGTAACTGTCGATTTTCTCGACAACGGCTGAGAAGTGCATCTTGGTGCTTTGCCACATTACACCTCTGGCCATGAGCTTTTGTTATGCGCAGTATGAATTGAATCTGAATTTCACAATTGGCGGCCTCCACTTGTTAGAGCTGGAAGTGGCGGGGGAGCCGGCGCGCATTCGAAGCTCGACGCGCGGGCGACAATGTGACGTCGCTCGCCGTTTCTGGCTGTCTTTCCTGCTACGAGGGTGGAAAGACGTTTACCAGGCAGTCGGTAAATGATACTCTGGTGTAGAAATCTTTAGTGACACGCTTATGGCCTTGTCGCCTATAAGCTGACGAGACTAAGCTTGTCTTTATTAGTTTCTTGTTGTACAGAGTGAGTCACTAACTATTCCCACCAAGAATAACCCCGAAAGTATGATAGGAGCTGAAAAGCTTGGGGGACAATTGTTGCGTGGGACAACAAACCGACTGCGATATGGTTCAAATGGCTCTGAGCACTATGGGACTTGACTTCTGAGGTCATCAGTCCCCTAGAACTTAGAACTACTTAAACCTAACTAACCTAAGAACTTCACACACATCCATGCCCGAGGCAGGATTCGAACCTGCGACCGTAGCGGTCGCGCGGTTCCAGACTGAAGCGCCTAGAACCGCTCGGCCACACCGGCCGGCGGACCATAATATGACGTTGGTTTTTTGTTGCTAGGTGGGGTCGCGTCATGATTGTTTTTCATGTTTCTACGATACTTATCTACATCTGTGGTATGAAACGATGGACCTAGTCCAAATAAAGAGGATTTGGTTTTTCATTTTTGCCTTAAGTAATTAAATTGTTATGTTAATTTAAACAACTTTTATCAACAGTCTTTCATAAAAAATCGATAATCAAGAATTTGTATTTGAAATGGAAACAGGAATTTCGCGTCCAATATGTGATTAGAAACAAGATGACGTGCATTATTCATAGAAAATTATGATGATTTTTTTTAATTTCGAGATGTAGGTATTTCAAATTGAACGAGAAAAAAAGTTGATGCTGCAGAGATCTGAACACACGAATGATCGGATTTAGTATACAGTCCATTATGTTACCGACTGCGATACACATTCCATTTGATATTGTTTGTCATCTGCAGTGTACACAACGCTGGGAAAACTTCAAAGCCGATTATCTCCGTAAATTTATGAAAAACGTTAGGAACAGACTATTTCTCGGCACTTTTTAACCGTGTTTCACCACGGAACAGAAAGCAGCCACAGCCATTTCCATACTGCGCAGTAACAGCGCGACAATCAGAGCACAACGTTGCAGACACAGTGACTGTAGACGATTTTTGAAATAAAAACTACACAGCCAAAGCGTGATTAAGAAAAACGTTGAAGGCTGTTAATACATTTGAATATCTTAAAGTTTAGAGAAAGCGTTTGACAATGTTGACTGGAATACTCTCTTTCAAATTCTGAAGGTGGCAGGGGTAAAATACAGGGAGCGAAAGGCTATTTACAATTTGTACAGAAACCAGATGGCAGTTATAAGAGTCGAGAGACAAGAAAGGGAAGCAGTGGTTGGGAAGGGAGTGAGACAGGGTTATAGCCTTTCCCCTATTTTAATCAATCTTTATATTGAGCAAACAGTGAAGGAAACAAAAGAAAAATTCGGAGTAGGTATTAAAATCCATGGCGAAGTAATAAAAACTTTGAGGTTTGCCGATGGCATTGTAATTCTGTCAGAGACAGCAAAGGACTTGGAAGAGCAGTTGAACGGAATGGATAGTGTCTTGAAAGGAGGATATAAGATGAACATCAACAAAAGCAAAACGAGGATAATGGAATGTAGTCGAATTAAGTCGGGTGTGCTGAGGGAATTGGATTAGGAAATGAGACACTTAAAGTAGTGAAGGAGTTTTGCTATTTGGAGAGCAAAATAACTGATGATGGTCGAAGTAGAGAGGATATAAAATGTAGACTGGCAATGACAAGGAAAGCGTTTGTGAAGAAGAGAAATTTCTTAACATCGAGTATAGATTTAAGTGTCAGGAAGTCGTTTCTGAAAGTTTTTGTATAGAGTGTAGCCATGTAAGGAAGTGAAACATGGATGATAAATAGTGTGGACAAGAAGAGAATAGAAGCTTTCGAAATGTGGTGCTACAGAAGAATGCTGAAGATTAGATGGGTAGATCTCATAACTAATGAGGAGGTATTGAACAGAATTGGGGAGAAGAGAAGTTTGTGGCACAACTTGACTAGAAGAAGGGATCGGTTGGTAGGACATGTTCTGAGGCATCAAGGGATCACCAATTTAGTATTGGGGGGCAGCGTGGAGGGTAAAAATCGCAGAGGGAGACCAAGAGATGAATACACTACGCAGTTTCAAAAGGATGTAGGTACTGGGAGGTGAAGAAGCTTGCACAGGACAGAGTAGCATGGAGAACTGCATCAGACCAGTCTCAGAACTGAAGACCACAATAACAACAACAAAGTTTTATTTGACGTAAGTTCGTAATAAGGCATCTAATACATAAGTAGGACCTACTTTCAAGAGAGTAACAACACCATTGTACGTGAGTTACGGCTTCTGTCCAATCATCGCGTTTGTGTTTGTTTGGATCTGATTCATTCTTATGATGAACGGATTATAGTGCAGTACGATACGGTAACTGGATTACGGCGTTCACCGGGGAGGTGATGCGTAATAGAGGGAAGGGGCCCTCGTAACGTGGAGTGAACTTTTTAGTTCGTCCCTTTCTTTTACCATGGGATTTCGGAACAATACCAGATCACCGGGTTTATATTGAGGCAGTGTAGTGCCTTTGTTGCCGCATTCTAGCTGTTTTTGGGTGGTTTTAAAATTGCTGCGTTTAACTTGGTTCCATATGCCTTTGAGACGACGAGCTAGCCTTTTCACTTCGCCTTCACTTCAAGAGGAACCAATTTATTCTGTGAAAATAGGAGTTTGGATTGCAATTTCTAGACGTCGGATTGTGGGTCCCATATTTTTCAACGAAACAGTAAACGCAGAAAGATACTGCAGTGATATTCTGTACTCATTCATAGGAGAACTCGTGTTAAGTGAAATAATGAACGGTTATTTTCAACAAGATGGTGCAAAAGCGTATACAGATCGCGTTTCAACGTCACTGCTTGCTGATGTCTTTGGTGATCGCATAATTTCACAGGGAGATTAGCCTCCACGATCACCTGACCTAACACCACCTGACTTTTTCTTCTGGGGTGCAGCGAAAGCAACCGTGTATAAAAACCGTCCAAAATCCATCGATGAATTGAAAACTACAGTATCCACTTTCACAGCTTCTGTTACAGAAGAAATGTGACAGATCGTGTTTGTAAACATGATTAGACGAATTGAATTGTGTATTCAACAACAAAGGGGGCACTTTCAACATTTAATGTGAAAATTTGTAAATAAAAATGAATATTCAATAAATTAATAACTTGTATTTCACTGAGTTCATTTCAGTATATTCACTGCAACATGCGGCACGCGCGGCTAATAATCATACGGCACTGCGGAGAGACTTTTTGAACACCCCGTATATGTAAACAATTCTTAACGACAGTGTTAAATTCTAGTCTCTGTATTTTATCTTTTCACAGACGGTTGCGGGACACGGCTATTCAGTACTGAAATCTAACACCTTTCAGTCGTCTAATTTCCAAAATGTGATTTTATTGCTCTACCAGTTTCGGCGATATATTACGCCATCCACAGATACGAATCGTTGAATACTGGCCCCTGTTTTGATCAGAACCGAGGTTGGAATCTTCCTACACGTCGATCAAGGGACATGAAGATGGCGTAATATATCGCCGAAATTGGTACCCCAATAAAATAACAGTCTGGAAATTAGACATCAGAGAGGTATTTGATTTGACATTCTATGTTACATTCAATAGAAAGCATTTCGCGCTCCCATATCCAAGGTACTTTGACAATTACTTGAAACGTTTCCTTGAAACCGCAGTATTTCGTAATCTATAAGACTTGAAAACATTAACATTTCTGAAGTGATTTTGATAATTCACGCAGAGAGCACCGAAGTTTTAATTGAGAGCATTGGTCGATCTGTGATTTACTTCTTTTTCACTTACGTATGCGGAAACGCCAGATATGTCAACAGGCAGAATACGGCGCTGCGGTCGGCAACGAATATACAGGGTGTTACAAAAAGGTACGGCCAAACTTTCAGGAAACATTCCTCACACACAAAGAAAGAAGATATGTTATTTCCCATGTTAGAGCTCATTTTATTACTTCTCTTCAAAGCACATTAATCATGGAATGGAAACACACAGCAACAGAACGTACCAGCGTGACTTCAAACACTTTGTTACAGGAAATGTTCAAAATGTCCTCCGTCGCATGGAATCCCTGATGCGCTGATGGAGCCCTGGAGAATGGCGTATTGTATCACAGCAGTCCACAATACGAGCACGAAGAGTCTCTACATTTGGTACCGGGGTTGCGTAGACGAGAGCTTTCAAATGCCCCCATAAATGCAAGTCGAGAGGGTTGAGGTCAGGAGAGCGTGGAGGCCACGGAATTGGTCCGCCTCTACCAATCCATCGGTCACCGAATCTGTTGTTGAGAAGCGTACGAAAACTTCGACTGAAATGTGCAGGAGCTCCATCGTGCACGAACCCCATGTTGTGTCGTACTTGTAAAGACACATGTTCTAGCAGCACAGGTAGAGTATCCCGTATGAAATCGTGATAACGCGCTCCATTCAGCGTAGGTGGAAGAACATGGGGACCAATCGAGACATCACCAACAATGCCTGCCCAAACGTTCACAGAAAATCTCTGTCGATGGCGTGATTGCACAATTGCGTGCGGATTCTCGTCAGGCCACACATGTTGATTGTGAAAATTTACAATCTGATCACGTCGGAATGAAGCCTCATCCTTAAGGAGAACACTTGCACTGAAATGAGGATTGACACATTGTCGGATGAATCATTCACAGAAGTGTACCCGTGGAGGCCAATCAGCTGCCGATAGTGCCTGCACACGCTGTACACGGTACGGAAACAACTGGTTCTCCCGTAGCACTCTCCATACAGTGACGTGGTCAAGGTTACCTTGTACAGCAGCAACTTCTCTGACGCTGACATTAGGGTTATCGTCAACTGCACGAAGAATTGCCTCGTCCATTGCAGGTGTCCTCGTCGTTCTAGGTCTTCCCCAGTCGCGAGTCATAGGCTGGAATGTTCCGTGCTCCCTAAGACGCCGATCAATCGCTTCGAACGTCTTCCTGTCGGGACACCGTTCTGGAAATCTGTCTCGATACAAACGTACCGCGCCACGGCTATTGCCCCGTGCTAATCCATACATCAAATGGGCATCTGCCAACTCCGCGTTTGCAAACATTGCACTGACTGCAAAACCAAGTTCGTGATGAACACTAACCTGTCGATGCTACGTAGTGACGTGCTTGATGCTAATACTGTAGAGCAATGAGTCGCATGTCGACACAAGCACCGAAGTGAACATTACCTTCCTTCAATTGGGCCAACTGGCGGTGAATCGAGGAAGTACAGTACATACTGACGAAACTAAAATGAGCTCTAACATGGAAACTAAGCGTTTCCGGACACATGTCCACATAACATATTTTCTTTCTTTGTGTGTGAGGAATGTTTGCTGAAAGTTTGGCCGTACCTTTTTGTAACACCCTGTATAAGACAAGTGTATGACGCAGTTATTAGATCTGTTACCGGTGCAACAACGAAAGGTTATCAAAACTGAAGTGGTGTTACAGTCGACGCAGGAGCGATGGCGAGGCAGAAATGAGGTGGGGATTTTCCCGTACGAGCATTTCACGAGTGTACCGTGAGTATCACTTGACTTAATTCCCTTGGTCCCTGTGGGGGCATAGGGCATCCAGAAGAGCTCGCCATCCGTGTCTGTCTTTGGCCATTGGTTCAATTCTGTCCAGGTTTTGCCAACTCTTTTTGCTTCCCCTTCCACTGTGCTCTTCCATGTGCCCATACGTCTTCCTCTACATCTACATCTACATCTACATCTACATGACTACTTCGCAATTCACATTTAAGTGCTTGGCAAAGGGTTCATCGAACCACAATCATACTATCTCTCCACCATTCCACTCCCGAACAGCGCGCGGGAAAAACGAACACCTAAACCTTTCTGTTCGAGCTCTGATTTCTCTTATTTTATTTTGATGATCATTCCTACGTATGTAGGTTGGGCTCAACAAAATATTTTCGCATTCGGAAGAGAAAGTTGGTGACTGAAATTTCGTAGATAGATCTCGCCGCGACGAAAAACGTCTTTGCTTTAATGACTTCCATCCTAACTCGTGTATCATATCTGCCACACTCTCTCCCCTATTACGTGATAATACAAAACGAGCTGCCCTTTTTTGCACCCTTTCGATGTCCTCCGTCAATCTCACCTGGTAAGGATCTCACACCGCGCAGCAATATTCTAACAGAGGACGAACGAGTGTAGTGTAAGCTGTCTCTTTAGTGGACTTGTTGCATCTTCCAAGTGTCCTGCCAATGAAACGCAACCTTTGGCTCACCTTCCCCACAATATTATCTATGTGGTTTTTCCAACTGAAGTTGTTCGTAATTTCAACACCCAGGTACTTAGTTGAATTGACAGCCTTGAAAATTGTACTATTTATCGAGTAATCGAATTCCAACGGATTTCTTTTGGAACTCATGTGGATCACCTCACACTTTTCGTTATTTAGCCTCAACTGCCACCTGCCTTGTTCCCTGGGGATTCCATTCCAATGCTTTTTTCTCGATGGCTCTATCTGGTTTTCTCAAGGTGTGCCCCAACCCACCTCACTTTCTCTCTCTTATCTGGTCTTCTATAGGTATCTAGTTTGTTATTTGCCACAGCTCCTCATTACATATTTTTCCTGGCCACCGGATAATCATGATGCGTCGAAGACACCTATTTATGAAGCTTTGTAGCCGGCCGGTATGGCCGTGCGGTTCTAGGCGCTTCAATCTGGAGCCGCGTAATCGCTACGGTCGCAGGTTCGAATCCTGCCTCGGGCATGGTTGTGTGTGATGTCCTTAGGTTAGTTAGGTTTAAGTAGTTCTAAGTTCTGTGGGACTGATGACCACAGATGTTAAGTCCCATAGTGCTCAGAGCCATTTGAACCATTTTTTATGAAGCTTTGTATCTGGGATGTTATCTTTTTATGCATTTTCCAGCTTTCACTGGTGTACAGAAGGACAGCCTTCACATTTGTATTAAAAATACGGATTTTTGTTTTGTACGTGATATTTCTATTTTTCCATATTGGATACAATTGTATGAAGGCAGCATTTGCCTTTTTAATGCGGTTTTTCACATAATCTCCAGCTCCACCATCTTCCGTCACTATACTACCCAGATACAGGAATGAGTTGACAGTCGCCACCCGCTGCTCCCCTAATAACAGTGGCACCTCCATGTTCCCTGAATTTACTTTCATTTCCTTTGTTTTGCTTGTATTTGAGGCCAGCAGTCTCTGCTTCTTCTTTCAGCAAGTTTATTTAGGTTGCATATCAGTCAGCCTTTGACCTAATAAAACTATGTCGTCTGCAAAATCCAAATCCTCCAGACGTTTGTGGATCCCCCACCTGGATTCCTCGTCTCCTACCTGCTGTGGCTCTTCTCACAACTGAGTCTACAACAAGTAGAAAAAGTGTCGGTGATAAAATGCAACCCTGCCGGACACCAGTTGTTACTTTTATAGGCTCTGACATATTTCCCTTGTGGAGTACGCAACATTTCTAGCCATCTTATAGGTCTTTTATGATTCTAAGATCTTCTGTGGTATGTCATACTTCCGCAACACCTTCCAGAGCACTTTATGTTTCACGGAAGCGAAGCCCTTTTGAAAATCAATGAATGCCAGATACATGGTTGCTTGGAATTCTTTGCTTTGATCCTAAAAGTGTTAATAAGATCAACACAACTGCGTTGTGCCCTATAACCGGCCTGTTCTTTACACAGTCGCTTTTCCAGGAGTCCGGTAAAACATCAGATGTCCGAAATCGCTGATGCCGGAAAAGGATCCTGCAAGAAAGGGACCAACGACGACTGAAAATCGTTCAACGTGACAGAAGTGCAACCCTTCTCCAAATTGCTGCAGATTTCAATGCTCGTCCATCAGCGTGCAGACGATTCAAAAAAACATCATTGATATGGGCTTTCGGAGCAGAAGGCCCACTCGTGTACCCTTGATGACAGCACGACACAAACCTTTACGCCTCGCCTGGGCCCGTCAACACCGACATTGGGCTGTTGATGGCTGGAAACATGCTGCCTGGTCGGACGAGTCTCGTTCCAAATTGTATCGAGCGGATCGACGTGTACGGGTATGGAGATAACCTCATGAATCCATGGACACTGCATGTCAGCAGGAGACTCTTCAAGCTGTTGAAAGCTCTGTAATGGTGTGGGGTGTATGCAGTTGGGGAGCGATTTGGGACATACGTCTAGATACGACTCTGACAGGTGACACGTAAGCATCCTGTCTGATCACCTGATCCATTCATGTACATTGTGCTTTCCGACGGACTTGGGCAATTCCAGCAGGACAATGCGACATCCCATACGTCCAGAATTGCTACAGACTGGCTCTGGGAACCCTCTTCTGAGTTTAAACACTTCCGCTGGCCACCAAACTCCCCAACATGAACGTTATGGGGCATATACGGGATGCCTTACAACGTGCTGCTCACAAGAGTTCTCCACAGACAGCCCTGCAGGATTCATGGTGTAAGTTGCCTCCAGCGCTACTTCAGATGTTAGTCGAGACCATGTCACGTCGTGTTGAGGCACTTTTGCGTGCTATCCTACACGATATTAAGCACTTTCTTTGGCTCTTCAGTGTATTTATTGCAGGAGGAAAATACCAGGTGTGTAACAAATTATTTTTTCCTGAACTGGAATGTTCAACTGTCGATTGGCGGTTGTAATCACGATATCGAAGCATTAAGACAGTGTTCTGTATGCCTTAGTGGGTGTAGCTGAGGATCGAATCCCTATATCCACCAGTCGCTTGGGAACAGGTGGTTGATCACCTCTCTTGTGTTTGAAACAGTCCAAGTAGGGGACTCAGTGGTCAATCGCAACTAGGCGAAGTTGATACCGTTGTTTGTTATATATTAACAGCGTCGTTACGCCACTGAGTAAAAGCGAAATTTCTTACTTGCAGTGGGGTCTGGCGGTAACAGTTTCAGGGACATAGTTCTGGCGAGGCCACGGTCACGTCCCGCCACAGCTCAGACTAATGGTAGGAGAGACGAAAGACGGAGTGTAGCGACTGGAGGGGCCCACCTTGTGGCTTGTCGTCAAGAAAAAAACAGTAGCTCTAAACCGACATGTTTAACGAAACGATATTAACCAGTGGCGGCTCGTAGATGTACATTCTGGATGTTCACAAATTTTGAAAGTCAGGTAAATGTGAGAGTGCGAAATTAATAGCATCTGTTGTACAACAGTTATGGTGCAACTTCCTCGCAGATTAAAACTGTGTGCCGGACCGAGACTCGAACTCGGGACCTTTGCCTTTCGCGGGCAAGTGCTCTACCAACTGAGATACCCAAGCACGACTTACGCCCCGTCCTCACAGCTTTAATTTCGCCAGTACCTCGTCTCCTACCTTCCAAACTTCGCAGGAGCTCTCCTGCATACCTTGCAGAACTAGCACTCCTGGAAGAAAGTACAATTGCGGAGACATGGCTTAGCCACAGCCTGGGGGATGTTTCCAGAATGAAATTTTCACTCTGCAGCGGAGTGTGCGCTGATATGAAACTTCCTGGCAGATTAAAACTGTGTGCCAGACCGAGACTCGAACTCGGGACCTTTGCCTATCGCGGGCAAGTGCTCTACCAACTGAGATACCCAAGCACGACTTACGCCCCGTCCTCACAGCTTTAATTTCGCCAGTACCTCTTCTCCTACCTTCCAAACTTCGCAGGAGCTCTCCTGCATACCTTGCAGAACTAGGACTCCTGGAAGAAAGTACAATTGCGGAGACATGGCTTTGCCACAGCCTGGGGGATGTTTCCAGAATGAAATTTTCACTCTGCAGCGGAGTGTGCGCTGATATGAAACTTCCTGGCAGATTAAAACTGTGTGCCAGACCGAGACTCGAACTCGGGACCTTTGCCTATCGCGGGCAAGTGCTCTACCAACTGAGATACCCAAGCACGACTTACGCCCCGTCCTCACAGCTTTAATTTCGCCAGTACCTCTTCTCCTACCTTCCAAACTTCGCAGGAGCTCTCCTGCATACCTTGCAGAACTAGCACTCCTGGAAGAAAGTACAATTGCGGAGACATGGCTTAGCCACAGCCTGGGGGATGTTTCCAGAATGAAATTTTCACTCTGCAGCGGAGTGTGCGCTGATATGAAACTTCCTGGCAGATTAAAACTGTGTGCCAGACCGAGACTCGAACTCGGGACCTTTGCCTATCGCGGGCAAGTGCTCTACCAACTGAGATACCCAAGCACGACTTACGCCCCGTCCTCACAGCTTTAATTTCGCCAGTACCTCTTCTCCTACCTTCCAAACTTCGCAGGAGCTCTCCTGCATACCTTGCAGAACTAGCACTCCTGGAAGAAAGTACAATTGCGGAGACATGGCTTAGCCACAGCCTGGGGGATGTTTCCAGAATGAAATTTTCACTCTGCAGCGGAGTGTGCGCTGATATGAAACTTCCTGGCAGATTAAAACTGTGTGCCAGACCGAGACTCGAACTCGGGACCTTTGCCTATCGCGGGCAAGTGCTCTACCAACTGAGATACCCAAGCACGACTTACGCCCCGTCCTCACAGCTTTAATTTCGCCAGTACCTCTTCTCCTACCTTCCAAACTTCGCAGGAGCTCTCCTGCATACCTTGCAGAACTAGCACTCCTGGAAGAAAGTACAATTGCGGAGACATGGCTTAGCCACAGCCTGGGGGATGTTTCCAGAATGAAATTTTCACTCTGCAGCGGAGTGTGCGCTGATATGAAACTTCCTGGCAGATTAAAACTGTGTGCCAGACCGAGACTCGAACTCGGGACCTTTGCCTATCGCGGGCAAGTGCTCTACCAACTGAGATACCCAAGCACGACTTACGCCCCGTCCTCACAGCTTTAATTTCGCCAGTACCTCTTCTCCTACCTTCCAAACTTCGCAGGAGCTCTCCTGCATACCTTGCAGAACTAGCACTCCTGGAAGAAAGTACAATTGCGGAGACATGGCTTAGCCACAGCCTGGGGGATGTTTCCAGAATGAAATTTTCACTCTGCAGCGGAGTGTGCGCTGATATGAAACTTCCTGGCAGATTAAAACTGTGTGCCAGACCGAGACTCGAACTCGGGACCTTTGCCTATCGCGGGCAAGTGCTCTACCAACTGAGATACCCAAGCACGACTTACGCCCCGTCCTCACAGCTTTAATTTCGCCAGTACCTCTTCTCCTACCTTCCAAACTTCGCAGGAGCTCTCCTGCATACCTTGCAGAACTAGGACTCCTGGAAGAAAGTACAATTGCGGAGACATGGCTTTGCCACAGCCTGGGGGATGTTTCCAGAATGAAATTTTCACTCTGCAGCGGAGTGTGCGCTGATATGAAACTTCCTGGCAGATTAAAACTGTGTGCCAGACCGAGACTCGAACTCGGGACCTTTGCCTATCGCGGGCAAGTGCTCTACCAACTGAGATACCCAAGCACGACTTACGCCCCGTCCTCACAGCTTTAATTTCGCCAGTACCTCTTCTCCTACCTTCCAAACTTCGCAGGAGCTCTCCTGCATACCTTGCAGAACTAGCACTCCTGGAAGAAAGTACAATTGCGGAGACATGGCTTAGCCACAGCCTGGGGGATGTTTCCAGAATGAAATTTTCACTCTGCAGCGGAGTGTGCGCTGATATGAAACTTCCTGGCAGATTAAAACTGTGTGCCAGACCGAGACTCGAACTCGGGACCTTTGCCTATCGCGGGCAAGTGCTCTACCAACTGAGATACCCAAGCACGACTTACGCCCCGTCCTCACAGCTTTAATTTCGCCAGTACCTCTTCTCCTACCTTCCAAACTTCGCAGGAGCTCTCCTGCATACCTTGCAGAACTAGCACTCCTGGAAGAAAGTACAATTGCGGAGACATGGCTTAGCCACAGCCTGGGGGATGTTTCCAGAATGAAATTTTCACTCTGCAGCGGAGTGTGCGCTGATATGAAACTTCCTGGCAGATTAAAACTGTGTGCCAGACCGAGACTCGAACTCGGGACCTTTGCCTATCGCGGGCAAGTGCTCTACCAACTGAGATACCCAAGCACGACTTACGCCCCGTCCTCACAGCTTTAATTTCGCCAGTACCTCTTCTCCTACCTTCCAAACTTCGCAGGAGCTCTCCTGCATACCTTGCAGAACTAGCACTCCTGGAAGAAAGTACAATTGCGGAGACATGGCTTAGCCACAGCCTGGGGGATGTTTCCAGAATGAAATTTTCACTCTGCAGCGGAGTGTGCGCTGATATGAAACTTCCTGGCAGATTAAAACTGTGTGCCAGACCGAGACTCGAACTCGGGACCTTTGCCTTTCGCGGGCAAGTGCTCTACCAACTGAGATACCCAAGCACGACTTACGCCCCGTCCTCACAGCTTTAATTCCGCCAGTACCTCGTCTCCTACCTTCCAAACTTCGCAGAAGCTCTCCTGCACTTCCCTGCGAAAGGCAAAGTTCCCGAGTTCGAGTCTCGGTCCGGCACACAGTTTTAATCTGCCAGGAAATTTCGTATCAGCCCACACTCCGCTGCAGAGTGATAAGGGTGGTGCATCATGTGACAGGTAGGCATGGTACACCCCAACTTTGAGGGGGGTCAAGGAAGACGCTGCGGAGATAACCAGCAAAAGTTTGTCGGTAAGATGGTTTTCGGATGAGGGTGCTATGCGCGGTTACAACTTTGTACCAGAAGTCAAGGACTGTATGCGGACCATTCTGAAAGAGATATTCTAAAGCTTGTCCTCGAAACCAGATTAGGGTATGGTGCTTAGCAAGAGGGTAGTGAAATGTCTGGGGCAACAACAGGAAATCCGGGGTTACCGTCGTTGGCGGGGCACGGAGGTAAAAGCCCACGATTCGTTGGATGAGGAGCCATACGTTTTGTTTCAGGGGGCACGTAAGACGGTGCTCGTCGGTGTCTTCGAGCTGACAGTCAGGGCAGAATGGGGAGGTGGCCCGTCCTATGCGATAAAGTCACTATTAGTGTTTAGCAAGAGTAGTAGAAGGCAGATTTCAGACTACCTAACAGATCAAAACGAAAATTTCTCTTCCGACACTGACAATGTTGAGTCTTTATGGAAAAAGTTCAAGGCAATCGTAAAATGCGTTTTAGACAGGTACGTGCCGAGTAAAACTGTGAGGGACGGGAAAAACCCACCGTGGTACAACAACAAAGTTAGGAAACTACTGCGAAAGCAAAGAGAGCTCCACTCCAAGTTTAAACGCAGCCAAAACCTCTCAGACAAACAGAAGCTAAACGATGTCAAAGTTAGCGTAAGGAGGGCTATGCGTGACGCGTTCATTGAATTCGAAAGTGAAATTCTATGTACCGACTTGACAGAAAATCCTAGGAAGTTCTGGTCTTACGTTAGATCAGTAAGTGGCTCGAAACAGCATATCCAGACACTACGGGATGATGATGGCATTGAAACAGAGGATGACACGCGTAAAGCTGAAATACTAAACACCTTTTTCCAAAGCTGTTTCACAGAGGAAGACCGCACTGCAGTTCCTTCTCTAAATCCTCGCACAAACGAAAAAATGGCTGACATCGAAATAAGTGTCTCAATAGAGGAAAGTCCACTGGACCTGACGGGATACCAATTCGATTCTACACAGAGTACGCGAAAGAACTTGCCCCCCTTCTAACAGCCGTGTACCGCAAGTCTCTAGACGAACGGAGGGTTCCAAATGATTGGAAAAGAGCACAGATAGTCCCATTCTTCAAGAAGGGTCGTCGAGCAGATGCGCAAAACTATAGACCTATATCTCTTACGTCGATCTCTTGTAGAATTTTAGAACATGTTTTTTGCTAGCGTATCATGTCATTTCTGGAAACCCAGAATCTACTATGTAGGAATCAACATGGATTCCGGAAACAGCGATCGTGTGAGACCCAACTCGCTTTATTTGTTCATGAGACCCAGAAAATATTAGATACAGGCTCCCAGGTAGATGCTATTTTTCTTGACTTCCGGAAGGCGTTCGATACAGTTCCGCACTGTCGCCTGATAAACAAAGTAAGAGCCTACGGAATATCAGACCAGCTGTGTGGCTGGATTGAAGAGTTTTTAGCAAACAGAACACATGTTGTTATCAATGGAGAGACGTCTACAGACGTTAAAGTAACCTCTGGCGTGCCACAGGGGAGTGTTATGGGACCATTGCTTTTCACAATATATATAAATGACTTAGTAGATAGCGTCGGAAGTTCCATGCGGCTTTTCGCGGATGATGCTGTAGTATACAGAGAAGTTGCAGCATTAGAAAATTGTAGCGAAATGCAGGAAGATCTGCAGTGGATAGGCACTTGGTGCGGGGAGTGGCAACTGACCATTAACACAGATAAATGTAATGTATTGCGTATACATAGAAAGAAGGATCCTTTATTGTATGATTATATGATAGCGGAACAAACACTGGTAGCAGTTACTTCTGTAAAATATCTGGGAGTATGCGTGCGGAACGATTTGAAGTGGAATGATCGTATAAAATTAATTGTTGGTAAGGCGGGTACCAGGTTGAAATTCATTGGGAGAGTCCTTAGAAAATGTAGTCCATCAACAAAGGAGGTGGCTTACAAAACACTCGTTCGACCTATACTTGAGTATTGCTCATCAGTGTGGGATCCGTACCAGATCGGTCTGACGGAGGAGATAGAGAAGATCCAAAGAAGAGCGGCGCGTTTCGTCACAGGGTTATTTGGTAACCGTGATAGCGTTACGGAGATGTTTAATAAACTCAAGTGGCAGACTCTGCAAGAGAGGCGCTCTGCATCGCGGTGTAGCTTGCTCGCCAGGTTTCCAGAGGGTGCGTTTCTGGATGAGGTATCGAATATATTGCTTCCCCATACTTATACCTCCCGAGGAGATCACGAATGTAAAATTGGAGAGATTAGAGCGCGCACGGAGGCTTTCAGACAGTCGTTCTTCCCGCGAACCATACGCGACTGGAACAGGAAAGGGAGGTAATGACAGTGGCACGTAAAGTGCCCTCCGCCACACACCGTTGGGTGGCTTGCGGAGTATCAATGTAGAATGTAGATGTAGATGTAGAATTTGCCATAGACTAAAACATACCAGAGTGCAGACACAGACGACGGTAAAATGGGTGCATGCACACACCCCCAAACCGTGCGCCAGTTAATGTCAGGATCCTGTAGCACCATGGGGTCACAAGGGTTGGACAGCATAAACAAACGATAATAATCTTTTGTACGGGGGGGACGGGTGACTGGAAGATCGGCCCGAACGTAGCTGAGTTCTATGAAACAATTGGCGACGTAGTACAATAATGGAGAAATAGGTGCCACATTGATCGGTGGATCGAGAGAAGCTGGTCGGAGGATATCTAAGAGACTGCGTGTTAAGGACGGGACCGGCCCCTGCCAGTGCCGCAACAGAGTGTGGACAAAGAGTGCAGAAGAGCGTGCCCGCACGTTGATGAGTCCGAGGCCACCTTTTGCAGGAGGCAGTGTTAGAGTGTTGTAGCGGACTTTGAAAAGTGCCCCTGCTGACACGAAATATCCAAAGGCTGAGTAACGGCATTGGGAGGATCTGGGCGACGTGTACCAGTTTAGGGGCGACATAGATGTTGACATAGGACACACGTTGGAGTTGGTTTAAGTTACGGTGCACTTGACCACGGACATGGTGCCGAATCGACTGCAAAAGCCGCCGGTAAGCCAGGGCCACTGTGCGGTGTGTGGAGCTCGTAAATTCGATACCCAAGTAACGAAGGGTGGCACTGACTGGGAGTGGGGTCGGCACCATAGCCGGGAGGCCGCGCCCAATGTGCATCACAGTCGATTTACGGACATTAAGAATGCTACCAGAATGACGTCCATACTGGTGGATCCATTGGATGGCGTCATTGAGTTCCGTGGAGGAGCAGGTGAGAAAGAGGAGATCGTCCGCATAAGCCCTACAGTGAAAGGTGTGGTCACGCAAAGTGAGGCCCTGCAGAGGCAAGTCCAGTGATGAGGGGCTCAAGTGCAATGGCATATAGTAAAGTAGACATAGGGCATCCTTGACGCACAGAGCGGCGTATAGGAATCGGTCCTACAAGCCTCCCATTGACTTGTACCATCGAGACCGCGGGAAGTAGTAACCGGCGAAGGGCATCGACAAAAAGCAATGGGAACCCCATACGTGTCGCCACCATGAGGAGGAATGGGTGTCGAACGCGATCAAAGGCACTCGTGAAATCGACGGATACCAGTGCTGCACGAAGGCGACAAACCGACGCCAGTGCAATGAGGTCACGGCATTCCCCTAGGGCTGTTGTAAGGTGGCCCCACAACCACTTGCAGTCTGCTCCGGTGAAAGGACCGTAGGTAAGACGGTGCGTATGCGCGCTGCTAAGAGGCGTGCATAGATTTTATAGTCTGCATTCAAGAGTGTAAGGGGGCGATATGCAGAGACATGAGACCCTCCCTTCGGTTTAGGCACAGGTAGAAGAATGCCAGTGACGAATTCAGGTGGAATTGGGAAGGACGGAGTAAAGAGTTCCTGAATCATTTCCGTCCAGCGAGGAAGCATTAACGTGGTGAACGCCCGGTAAAACTCCACTGGGAGACCATCTGGTCCGGGTGATTTGTTCTTGGCCCCTTTGTTGATCGCATCTACCACCTCTTCTGCGGTGATTGCAGACATCATGGACGTTGACTCCGCTACGGTGAGGGTCCGACCAGAGGAAGGACGGAGATCATCAGGAATGGGCGTCGCCATCGGTTCATCATCATAAAATTGGCGATAATGTTCAGCAAAGGCAGACACGACTGCTGCCTGTGTTGTGTGGTGAACACCATCGGACGTCGTGATGTTGGGGACGAAAAGCCGACGTCGACGACTATGGTCGGATGCGGCATGGATGGTGGATGGGGTTTCGTCGTGGAGGAGGTCTTGTCGTCGGGAACGCACCACGACACCATGCAGTCGTGCACGTTGGACAGAGAGGAGACGAGCTTTAGTACGTTGTCGTTCCCTGTGGGTGTCTGGTGATGGAGGGAGCGCATCGAGCTCACGGAGGACGGCGTAGTGAAAATTTGTGGTGTCTCGATGCCATGCTGCTACTTCCTTGCCAAATTCTATGAAGGCCTTTCTGATCGCAGGTTTGGCACATTTGAGCCACCAATGGAACGTGGATGTGTACTGCGGAAGGCGTCTTTCGCAAGACGCCCATGTAGTGGCAATACATTGTCGGCAGTGTGGATCATTAAGGAGGGAGGTATTAAGCTTCCAGTAACCTCTGCTGCGCCACACTGACTGAGGTGGCAGAGCCAGGGAGCAAACGACGGCGCAATGATCCGAAAATGCAAGGGGCCATCGTTCAGCTTGGGCGACTTCATTGCCGAGGTGAGCAGAAACATAAAACCGGTCCAGTCTGCTCGCAGAATGTGCTGTATAATGGGTAAAACCGGGGGTATTGCCATGAATTTTCTCCCAAACGTCCACTAGATGAAAATCTTTGATTAAGGTGAGCAGCGCCGGGCATGGCGAATAACCAGGCACTTGGTCCTGCTGATGGAGGACACAGTTGAAATCGCCTCCCATGATAAGGCGATCATAGCGTCCAGAAAACAGGGGCGCGACGTCATGTCCGAAGAAAGTGGACCGCTGCCGACGGTTCGTGGAGCCAGACGGAGCGTAGATATTGATGACGCGCGTGTCGAAGATGGTAACAGCCATGCCTCTTCCACAGGGAAGGATTGTCGTGTCCGTGAGTGGGATTCCTTCGCGTATGTAGAAAGCCACTCCACGCCCTGATGGATCACATGTGGACGTGTATGAGTCGTAGCCGTAGACTGGTGGTAGTGTGGCAACGCGTACTTCCTGAAGAAGGCCGACGTCGACGTCAGAGGCCCGAAGCATGTCACATAGGAGTTGCAGCTTGGGTGCAGTGCCGATCATGTTGATGTTCAGTGTGGCAAACCGGTACGTTTGCTTCAGTGGTGGTGGACGCGCATCTACGATCACCAAGGGAAGTAAGAGGAGGGCACCGACAGGAAGTCCCGTCCCATCAGCTGCAATGCCTCGCTTTTGATGTTAACAGGCAGCCTCGTCCGGCGGAGGTAACTCATCCGGAGGAGGGGGCGTACCTTCCTCAATGTCGTCGGCCCATGCTCCTGTGCCGTGGGTCTGTCCAATGTCCATGGGAATTGCGTCGTGGTGAGAGAGATCTGGAGTTGTCGGCGGGGAGACAGGCGTCTCAACCGGCGCACCGATTGTTACATTGTGCGTCCCGTCCTGCGAAACGTCTTGTTCATCGTGAAAGTTGTCCGCCGACCTCTGCGTGGAAATGTCGGCTGCTTGGGTGTCGTCTTCGTCGTCGCGGGTGGCAACGCTCTGAGAGCCCGTGGGTGAACGGCGACGGCGTTTGCGCCTACGTGGCGAGCGTTGTTTGCGCACGTGTTCCTCAGTGTCGGACGACGGCAAGGAGGAGCGTCGACCTGGTTCGAAGGCGTCGGTGGGTACAATGAAATTGTCAAACAGGTGTTGTGAAGATGTGCTGGTCTCCTCAGCGTCCGGTGCGGGAGCCTGTTCGGCGGCAAGGTCGTCAGGTGGGACGTCTGCACCGTCCGTTGGTGACTGGGACGGTGGGACGTGCCGATCGGAAGGACCGGGCGACGGACTGGACGAAACTGTAGACGTGGCAAGAGCCGCTGCGTAAGTGACCGGTAGGGCGGTCATCGTGGGTGTGACGGACGCTTCCGACAACGGGAGCTGCGCGACACGTCGTTGAATGCATTCAGACCGTAGGTGACCTTCTTTCCCGCAACCGGAACAGGTCCGAGGTTGGCCGTCGTACATTATAATGGCACGGCAGCCTCCGATACGTAGATAGGAAGGCACGTGTTTCTGCAACTCGATGCGGACCTGTCTAACACCGTTTAAAACTGGATAGGTCTGAAATTGGACCCATCGTTCGGCAACATGTTCCAGAACGTTGCCATAGGGACGGAGCGCCTCGATGACGACGTCTGCAGGTAGTTCGAACGGCGGTTCGAAGATCCTTATCGTCCGTGTGCCGAGACCTGCGTGATCGACGGTAACGGGTCCGACGTTGCCGTCGGAATGACAGAAGCACAGTCCACGTTTTGCCTCTTGAAGCACCTTGTCGCACGCCGCATCGTTGATCATTTTGACGTAGACGCTACTGCTAACTATGGACAAGTGGATACCAATTAGATCCGTTGGTGGTATTTTAACTTCATCGCGTATAAATCGTTCTACCTCCAGGGCCTTGGGTCGGGCGAAGTCGGAACAAAAGTTGAAACGTAATGTCTTCTTCCGATAGTTGTGCGCCATGGTGGTCTAGAAGGAAAACGGCACTTACAGCGGCCGAAGTAAACACAAACACACCGTGCGCGCCTCGCCCGCAGCGCTCTGGCGCGTGACCGCCTCGCAGCACTGCCGGCGGCAGACTGTGAAAATCTCCGACCCAGCCGGGAATCGAACCCGGGCCCTTAGGATTGACAGTCTGTCACGCTGACCACTCAGCTACCGGGGCGGTCATCAACATATTTATAGAACTTCAGCTCCTGTCAGTAATAACAACAATAACGATAGTAATAATATGCATAACTTGTCTGTAAAAGGGAAGAATCATTTTTGTGAAACTTTGTTGCTTTGTATATAACTACGTACAGTTTATGGCTAGAACGAAATAATGTTTAAGCCTTCGCTAATCTCCGTTTCACCTTTTTGTGTAAACGGAAGTTTTCGTCGTTTTTAATTTTTTCGGACAAAAGCTCAAGATCCCTGATTTATGTATTATTTAACAAATTAACTTCTCGGCTGAAAATCAGCCATTCTTATGTTGCACCCACATAACGACTTAAAACTTATTATATATATGTCTTTATTAAATGTTCGCTTGTAGTCACGCGTATTTGATTTCGTCACTTTGTCAGGCAACGAATCTGGTCTGGAAGGCTCTAGTTTCCTTTTGGCTAAGTTTTCGTGGTAATTTTCTTTCCTGTTAGCTGTTAACAGATTTTTTGTTGACACTACACAGGAAAGCCGATTCCTGTACAATAGATAGCAAACTCCAAACACAAACTGCCGTTTGCAGAAATGATTACATTGAAGTAGTACTATTTAGCAGCAAGGTCACTTGAGTAGAATACAAACGAGGCACTGAGAGCCATAAGGCCCCTATAATGTTCGAGTATACTGACTTTTCTGTAGAAATCTACTTTGTAGGAATCAGCACGGGTTTCGAAAAAGACGATCGTGTGAAACCCAGCTCGCGCTATTCGTCCACGAGACTCAGAGGGCCATAGACACGGGTTCACAGGTAGATGCCGTGTTTCTTGATTTCCGCAAGGCGTTTGATACAGTTCCCGAAAGTCGTTTAATGAACAAAGTAAGAGCATATGGACTATCAGACCAATTGTGTGATTGGACTGAGGAGTTACTAGAAAACAGAACGCAGCTTGTCATTCTCAATGGAGAGAAGTCTTCCGAAGTAAGAGTGATTTCAGGTGTGCCGCAGGGGAGTGTCGTAGGACCGTTGCTATTCACAATATATATATAAATGACCTTGTGGATGACATCGGAAATTCACTGAAGCTTTTTGCAGATGATGCTGTGGTGTATCGAGATGTTGTAACAATGGAAAATTGTACTGAAATCTGCAACGAATTGACGCATAGTGCAGGGAATGGCAATTGAATCTCCATGTAGACAAGTGTAACGTGCTGCAAATACATAGAAAGAATGATCCTTTATCATTTAGCTACAATATAGCAGGCCAGCAACTGGAAGCAGTTAATTCCATAAATTATCTGACAGCAGGCATTAGGAGTGATTTAAAATGGAATGACAATATAAAATAAATCGTTAGTGAAGCAGATGTCAGACTGAGATTCATTGGAACAAATGCAGTCCGAAAACAAAAGAAGTTACAGTACGCTTGTTCGCCCACTGCTTGAATACTGCTCAGCAGTGTGGGATCCGTACCAGATACGGTTGATAGAAGAGATAGAGAAGATCCAACGGAGAGCAGCGCGCTTCGTTACAGGATCATTTGGTAATCGCGAAAGCGTTACAGAGGTGATAGATAAACTCCTGTGGAAGACTCTGCAGGAGAGACGCTCAGTAGCTCGGTACGGGCTTTTGTTGAAGTTTCGAGAACATACCTTCACCGAGGAGTCAAGCAGTATATTGCTCCGTCCTACGTATATCTCGGGAAGCGACCATGAGGATAAAATCAGAGAGATTAGAGCCCACACAGAGGCATACCAACAACCTATCTTCCCACGAATAACACGAGACTGCAATAGAAGGGAGACCCAATAGAGGTAAATAAGGTACTCGCCGCCACACACCGTCAGGTGGCTTGTGGAGTATTGATGTAGATGTAGAAGGACACCGTCTTCGACCACCCGTATTTGAATAAATATCAGAGAAACCAGTGAGACAGCTTTTCGTGAATGCTCAGATATACGTACAATGTTGGTTTACAGTACAGATAAACCGACCCACCAAAAGGTCGACAGGTGTCAGAACCATGAATAAAAGCTACAGTCTCGCCGATGATGTGGTTTATGGTTCTCAGTTCCTCAAACGGATTACTCTGTGATAAAATCCAAAGCTTTATGTAACATACCTCATTCAGAATCCCACAAAATAGGTTTTTCTGTCAGTATAACTGTAACATATACTGATGTCCGATCTAATGTTAGTATCTAGTGTATGAATTCGCATATCTGTGGAGTGTGCTACCACCTAGCGGTATTTACGCCGATCGTAGATCGAAGTCGGCTGCAGTGTGCTACCACCTGGTGGCAATGCCGTAAACTAGTAGTTGAGTAGTAAGGGCGAGCAGTGCACGCCCCGTAAGGAAATTACGTCAGGCCCAGTTGCGCATGCGCAGAAGCCCCTTAAAGCGCGCAATGTTTGCTCACGACCCCCACTTTCAGGTCACAAATTTGAAACAGTTAGTTGAGGTTTTTATAGTAAAATAGAAAAGTATTTGCAGATCACCGTGTAATTGATTGTTTTTAAACCAAACACATTTCTCTCAGGTGGCAAACTGGTTGACACTCGCACTTTTCCTTTTGATCACTGTTTTCAACGTGTAAGAATTTAACTGTCCCTTTCTGTGCGTATATTGTCATGCAATTTGTAGACGGCTGCTGCGAAAACGGGCCTTGCAAGAAGCTTGTTGAGATATAAGACCTTTTAGTAGACAATCAACAGTTATTGTGGAGCTGTTAAGATACGAATTTGATGTGATTTGTTACACAGTTTGTAGCTAATTAAACAGCACAAATTCAATCGAAATAAAAAGATCGTGATGGTTTTGTAGCACATGACAAATGGCAATCTGCTGGTAAGCTGAAGTATGAGGCACAGTACGATTCTCGTCTAAATCAGGGGCGGGCAGGAATCCTGCACGTGTGCAGTTAACAGGTGTTCTGCGTGCACACAGGGGCAAGCTGGCCACCCGCTTACTTCCCATCCCCACCATACCTTCTGTCCACTCCTTCCTCTGTAATACCTTTTGTTTTTCTAGCTTGCTTTATTGAATGATGGAATAAGGTTAGCAGAAGTGCTTGAAATAAATCATGGTTTGAAAGAGTACCTATTAACTACGATACGTTTTATTTAATTATCACAGGTGTAGTTTACAATACGTTTAATATCTGGAACAAAATTTCTGCATACAGACAAACGCAAACAGTTACGTAAATTTTCATCACTTATGTTTGCTCTTAACCGAGGCTTATTAATTCAGCAAATGGTTTTCCAGCTCTCACTATATTAAGCGCAATTTTATAGCTTGCACGTACCGCTGGGCTATTATTGTTGTCCTGAAAAATTGAAAACAGTGCTCCATAAAATGTTAAACCAGTTAGATGAGAGACATGACGAGAGAAAGTCGCAGATCTCTCGTGATAACGGCAACTATAGTTCAATTCTTTTATCTTGGCGGCTGCGTTGCCAGTTGCACACGACGCACGCGCCAATAGAAGCAGCGCCGTAGTATAGCATAGTTCGCAAGCTTACGTTTAGGGGGGAGCGCGCAGTTCGTGAAGTAAAGCCACCACGGTCGCATTAACCCTTTCGCTGCTACAAAGACGTGCTCCCTGCATTCCGCGCTGTGAGCGATTTTGTCACTGCACTGCTCGCCTGTGCAGACACATAGTGTTCCGACTGCTTTGACACTCTTTTATCATTCGATTCCACAAAAACTATTTGGCTCAAAAATTAGATTTTTACCTATCTTCTTGACTGATACCTTCCCCCCATAAATGACTTAATTTTGTTTCGATGTTCAACGCAGTTATTATGCAGCATTAAATATAGTAAACCATTGCACGAAATTTTGAAGAGTTTGCAGAGGTAAAAGTCCATAGAGTATACTTTCCGGATGGTCGATTTTAGTTGCCACAATGTTGAGAATGAAATGTGGACAAGATACCTATATATTTCATTTAGTTTAAGTACCACATAAGTGTCGTATGTAATATTGAGAAATATTCCACCTTTCGCGACTGTAACAAAAGTTTTACTTACACTGGGCACGTTTGGCTTTATTTTAAAGCACTTCAATCAATCAAAAGGAAGTAGACAAAATACATTAAACAAAACTGTGGACTTACAAAAACGTTAGGACTTGAATATACTGTCTGTCAGTGAAGTGCTCAGAGCTACGTCAAATATAATTTTGTGTGTGGCACATACAAACAGCATTTATTTGCTAAAACACTGATGAGCCAACACAAACGTTGAATATTGTGCTACCGCAGCACAAAACTACGAAAGGTGACTTGGCAATGGAGGACACAAAATACATGATGCTTCAAAAGAGAGAAACCCCTCTGGTCTAAATAAGTCGCTTATTACAGTTGCAGAAGAGGGATATATTTCAGTACCATTGGTAAAACTGCGACTGTGGAACAAAAACAAGAAATAGAACATGAGTACCATTGTGTATGTGCCATACGTTTCACCGATGGAAGTGCTTTAAAATAAAGCCAAACGCGCCGTGTGTAAATAAAACTTTTATTACAGTCGCGAAAGACGGAATGTTTCTCAATATTACATACGACACCTACGTGGTAGTTAAATTAAATGAGATATTGTATACAGTAAATTTTATATTAAATTTAGGTGTCTTGTCCACATTTCATTCTCAAGATTGTGGCAACTAAAATCGACCATACGGAAAGTATACGCTATGGACTTTTACCTCTGCAAACTCTTCAAAATTTCGTGCAAGGGTTTACTACATTTAATGCTGCACATCAAAACAAAATTAAGTCATTTATGGGGGGAAGGTATCAGTCAAGAAGACGTGTAAAAATCAAATTTTTTGGCCAAATAGTTTTTGGAAATCGAATGTTAAGTGTGTCAAAGCAGTGGGAACAACATGTGTCTGCACAGGCGAGAAGTGCAGTGATGACAAAATCGCGCACAGCGCGGAATGCGGGGAGCACGTGTCTGCAGCAGCGAAAAGTTGATGAAGAGGCAAAGCACTAGAAATTTCGTTCAAACGAATAAAATTCGTGAAGTAAGCCACTCCAATATTGTTTTTAAATAAAGAAAATATTTGGCACCACACAAGGTTTGAACTTATAACCTTTCCCTTGGCAGCTCAACACCTTCACCGTTCCGCTATCTCACCTCAGCAGACAGCATAACTCCGTAAGGACTCTAACATCTCACGCAACTACTTATAAACACTGTTGGTATGACTATGAATTACTCACGCTTCGTACAATTACCGCTGTTGTTTATTGCGAAAAAGCGGTTAGTGAGAATGACAGAAACACCTTTCCTTGCTATCGCCTGAATTAGGAGTCTTATTGCTTGTTTGGTTTAATTAATTAATAGAACATGAAGCAATTGGTATAAAGAATGCTTTTTCCAAACTTTCTATAAAAGAAAGTCTGCTATCAAGACATTGCTTTTGTTCAATTACTTTATTTATGACTGAACGTTTCTAAAACTGAAGACACTCGTCCGTGCTCTGCACTGCAGTCGAGATGTGGCAACGTCGCTCTCTGTTCATTGGCTGACTGTGTTTTGTGACGTCAGATGCGCAGAACGAACCTAAACTCGGCCACCAAGATGTATAACGCGCACTTTAGAACAGATGCATCTAATATCGTCAGGTCGCTCTTCTGAAGCTCAGTCAATTTTCCCATCCGCTCAGAATCCGACAATAAATTGTACTCGTCCTTGTGAAATTTATTATAATGGCCTTCAATACTACGCTCCCGCTGACCAGCGAGAATACTGCCACATATTAAACATTTCGAATTTTCACGTCTTTCCAGAAGGAAAAAATGATTTCTCCCACTACTTTTTAAAAGATAGCAAATCTCCACGTCTCCGTTTCCTTAATTCACTTTGCATTTTTCAGTTCTTGAAATACAACGTTCACTACATACTGCTCGCTTCGCATCAACGTCCGCGGCTTAGCCTGGCACTACGCTGCCGCAACCTGCCGGCTGCCGCCACTGCCCCTGTCGACGGCTGCACGCGAGCAGCGAGCTGCGTGCAACGTTTGCCCGCCCCTCGTCTAAATTGTGCATAGATTCACCATGAAATTCTGGCGAGAAATCGACCAAATTCAGTACCGCGTCCAGCCGTGGTGAAATGGTCCAAACAACTTGCTGAAGACCGCACGGATCTGGGTGATACTGACTGGGAAACCCTGATATTGCACCGTGCGATTTCCACGTTTGCGTCAAGCTGGAACAATATCCGGGGATTGTAGTAAAGATACTTTTTACTACTATGAGGACTCTCTCACAGCGACTCTCGAAACGCTCCGTGGCCAAGAAGCGGATTTCTACTGTCGAGGAGATAAATAACTGCTACAACGTTTCGGTCGTTGCTTACAAAGTCTTCATGACTATGTGGAAAGACAGACTCATGTACCTGTGCCACTTTGAAGTGTACTAAAGCAGTCAATGGAAGTTACTTGGCCTCAAATAGCAATGTGTAATGACTTCTTGTAGTCATCTTGCACAAACAGTGCTCCTATGATTTGAAATTTGTGACGTCAAGTCGTGTTTGGTCTGGTGTAACTTATAAAAGTCTTTTTGGAACAAATTGTCGTGATTTGAATTTTTCAGTGTTCTATGATGCAGTGATGAAAGTAGTTTAAGGCAGTCCACACATTCAAGAGCTACCTGATTATGGGAGAAATGTGATAGCCCTGTAGCTGCGTCCGTATTCTGTAACTGCTGTGAAGTGCTTGGCAGAAGGAAATTCCTACTGTATCAGATATTGGCGATTTTTCCCATTCTGTTGTTACCTCATGAACAAGATGGTAGTTGTAAGAGTCGAGGGACGTGAAAGGGAAGCAGTGGTTAGGAAGGGAGTGGGACAGTGTTGTAGCCTATCCCAAATGTTATTCAATCTATATATTGAGGAAGCAGTAAAGGAAACAGAAGAAAAATTTGGAGTATGAATTAAAATCCATGGAGAAGAAATAAAAACCTTGAGATTTGCTGTAATTCTTTCAGAGACAGCAAAGGACTTGGAATAGCAGTTGTACAGGAATGGACAGTGTCTTGAAAGGAGGATATAAGAGGAACATCAATAAAAGCAAAACGAGGATAATGGAATGTAGTCGAATTAAGTCGGGTGATGCTCAGGGAATTAGATTAGGAAATGAGACACTTAAAGTAGTAAATGAGTTTTGCTATCTGGGGAGCAAAATAACTGATGATGGTCGAAGTAGAAAGGATATAAAATGTAGACTGGCAATGGCAAGGAAAGGGTTTCTGAAGAAGAGAAATTTGTCAACATCGAGTATTGATTTACGTGTCAGGAAGTCGTTTCTGAAAGTATTTGTATGGAGTGTAGCCATCTATGGAAGTGAAACATGGACGATAAATAGTTTCGACAAGAAGAGAATAGAAGCTTTCGAAATGTGGTGCTACAGAAGAATGCTGTAGATTAGATGGGTAGATCATATAATTAATGAGCAGGTATTGAATAGGATTGGGAAGGAGAGAAGTTTGTGGCACAACTTGACTAGAAGAAGGGATCGGTTGTTAGAACATTTTCTGAGGCATCAAGGGATCACCAATTTAGTACTGGAGGGCAGCGTGGAGGGTAAAAGTCTTAGAGGGACACCAAGAAAACTTGGAAACTTGTGGCAGGTTCTATGGGACCAAAGTGCTGAGGTCATCGGACCCTAAGTTTACAAACTACTTAATCTAACTTAAACCAACTTACGCTCAACACAACACTCACACCCATGCCCGAGGGAGGACTCGAACGTCCGACGGTGGCAGCCGTGCGAACCGTGACAAGGCGCCTTAGACTGCACGGCTACCGTAGACCAAGAGATGAATACACTAAGCAGATTCGGAAGGATGTAGGTTGTAGCAGTTACTTGGAGATGAAGAAGTCTCTGGACTAAAGACAACAACGACAACATCACGGGATAGGTAAGGATGGTTCGTTTATTAGGCATGATAATATACAGTTACATCTCTTTGTACAACAATATATTTAGTCAATACACCTTCAATCTTGCACCATATATTCACTCTCTCATTAGCATTGATCCTCCTCCTGTGCCTGGTATACAATGAAAATGGCTTGTCAGTAGTCACTTCACAGGTACCACAATTTCTGTCTGTTACAACTCCAATAGCAAACGTCCTGAATGCAATAATGTCTCTGTCATAATAAGACTCAAGGCCAGCAAGAGGCTTCTCATTACCTCTCACAATAGCCAAGGTCATCCATGAATTACCAGTCACTACCTCATTCGAAGTGCAAGAAAAATTAATCTTACAACCTACAAACGTCAGTGGACCAGTAAGCAATTCTTGTTGATTAACTTCATTAGGTGTCATATCAAAGTTGCTAACAGTCTTGTACACAGGCATTCGAGCCCTACGACAATATCTTCTCCTCCTGTAGGGCATGGCTGTGTGCTGCGTGCGGCTGCCTCGAGTCGAATGAGCATGCTGTTGCCTCACGAGCGAGATAAGGCAGTCCTATGACGTCACAGCGATAAGCTTATCAGGGCGTGGCAGCGGAAGTAAGCCCGCGCTACAGCGCAATGGCGGACCGGTAGGGACCCTTTCCAGCGGATCGCGCTTAGTTAAAACTTGGCGCGATCCTTCGCGGCGCCTCGTGCAGCGGCTAAGTCCTGTTCAAGGTCACCCGCCAAGATACTTTTTTTAAAGTGCAGAGTATATCTTCTGAAGTATAGAGGGTTTTCAGACCCAGAGAAATTATGCTTTCCAAGAAATGACATTCCTATAGACTGATTATATACAAGGGGTGCTTAATAATTAAGGCAACACATTTTTTTCCTAGAAGCCGGTTCGTTTCATTCAGGATTCGAATACACTATATTATTCGCCACTTTTATCTCTACAAAATTCACTTTTTCAACATAATCTCTATTCAACGCGAAGGCCTTACACCACCATACCGGGAGGAAATGTGTGCCGACACGGTACCACTTTACTGGTCGACGGCCGGCCGCTGTGGCCGAGCGGTTCCAGGCGCTTCAGTCTGGAACCGCGCGACCGCTACGGTCGCAGGTTCGAATCCTGCCTCGGGCATGGACGTGCGTGATGTCCTTAGGTTAGTTAGGTTTAAGTAGTTCTAAGTTCTAGGGGACTGATGACCTCAGTTGTTAAGTCCCTGAACCTTTTGAACTGGTCGACGTCTGAGCCCACGTCTTAATGCGTCAATAACGTCCCCATCATCCACGTACCGCATCTTACAGAGTGCAGTCTTCTCTGGGCCAAACAGATGGAAATTGGTAAGAGCAAGGTCCGAGCTGTATGGTGGATGACGAACAACGAACCAATGAAGTTTTGTGAGCTTCTCTCGGATGCTGACTTGTGTAAAGCGTTCCTTTGTCATGGAGAAGTAGAAGTTCGTTTCCAGAATGAAATATTCACTGTGCAGCGGAGTGTGCGCTGATATGAAATTTCCTGGCAGGTTAAAACTGAGTGCTGGGCCGAGACTCGAACTCGGGACCTTCGCCTTTCGTGGGCAAGTGGTGTACCTGCTGAGCTACCCAGGCGTGACTCACGACCCGTCCTCACCGCTTCAGTTCTGCCAGTACCTCGCCCTCTACCTCCTAAGCTTCACAGAAACTCTCCTGTGAACCTTGCACTCCGCTGCAGAATGAAAATTTCTTTCTGGAAACATCCCCCAGACTGTGACTAAGCCATGTCTCCGCAATATCCTTTCTTGCAGGAGTGCTAGTCTCGCAGGAGAGCTACTGAGAGGTTTAGAAGGTAGGAGAGGAGGGACTGGTAAGACTGAAGCTCTGAGGACGGGTCGTGATTCTTGGTGTGTGGCGGAGGGTACTTTCGGTATCACCATCTGATCCCTCTAATTCTGTTCAACTCGCGAATAGTGCGTGGGAAGAATGACTGTCGGTAAGCCTCTGTACTGGCTCTAATTCCTCGAATTTTCTCTTAGGAAACTGCTGTCCCGAAATTTTAATAGTAAATCTCACCGTGATGCACAATGCCTCTATTGTAACGTCTGCCAGTAGAGTTTGTTTAGAATCTTCGTAACACTCTCTCTCCAGCTAAACGATCCCGTGACGAAACGCGAAGCTTTTCGTTGGATCTTCTCTCTATCTCCACCGACTGGTGGACGGGTGAGTCAGCACTACCAACAGAGACATCCAGTCGAGGGGTGAGGTGTTTATACTGTGATCCACCTTGAATGAGAGTCTCCAACAGTGCAGGAGTCACAGCTGCGTGAGGCCAGATGGCACGAGCGAAATCAAAAAATGGTTCAAATGGTTCTAAACACTATGGGACTTAACATCTGAGGTCCTGAGTCCCCTAGAACTTAGAACTACTTAAACCTAACAAACCTAAGGACATCACACACACACATGGCCGACCGTAGTAGCAGCGCGGTTCCAGACTGAAGCGCTTAGAACCGCTCGGCCACACCGGCCGGCTAGATGGAAATCGGACAGCTTTGAGCGACCTCGTTGCGATCATGACAGGCGCCTCGCACAACGAGTCACCGTGCTTTTGTTCACAGCAAGGTGTCTGTAAAAATGGTGCAAGCGGTTATGAACATGTGTGATGCCCTGTTTTTCCGACAAAAGAAACTCTCTGCTCGGAACACACCATTACAGACACAATTTTGAAGGCTATGTACAGTGAAGAGCGAAAGAAACTGGTACACCTGCCTAATATACACTGGAATCGCATTTGGGAGGACGACGGTTCAATTCCGCGTCCGGCTATCCTGATTTAGGTTTCCCTAAATCGCTCCAGGCAAATGCCGGGACGGTTCCTTTGAAAGGGCACGGCCGACTTCCCTCTCAATCCTTCCCTAATCCGATGAGACCGAAGACCTCGCAGTTTGGTCTTTTTCCCCAAACAACCCAACCCAGTCCCACCTGCCTAATAAGGTACAGAGCCCCCGCGAGCAGAACTGCTGCAACACGACGCGGTACGGACTCGACTAATATGTGGAGGGTACTGACACCATGAATCCTGCAAACTCTCCATAAATCCGTAAGAGTACGAGGGGGTGGAGATCTCTTCTGAACAGCACGTTGCAAGATATCCCACATATGCTGAATTATGTTCATGTCTTGCCAGTCTGGTGGCCAGCGGAAGTGTTTAAACTCAGAAGAGTGCTCCTGGAACCACTCTCCAGCAATTCTGTACGTGTGGCGTGTCGCATTGTCCTGCTGGAATTTGTCCAAGTCCGTCGGAATACATAATGGATATGAATGGACGGAGGTGGTGAGACAGAATGTTTACATATGTGTGAGCTGTCACAGTCGTATCAAGACGTGTCAGGAGTCCCATATCACTCCAACTGCACACGCCCCACACCATTAAATAGCCTCTACATCCCCTATCCCCTACTGACATGCGGCCCCATGGATTCATGAGGTTATCTCTATACCCGTACACGTCCATACGCTCCATACCATTCGAAACGAGACTCGTCCGACCAGGCGATTTGTCTCCAGTCATCAACAGTCCAATGTCAATGTTGCCGGCCAGGCGGGGCGTAAAGGTTTGTGTCGTGCAGTCATCAAGGGTACACGAGGGTCTTCGGCTCCGAAAGCCATATAGATGATGTTTCATCGAATGGTTTGCGCTCTGATACTTGTTGATGGACAGCATTTAAATCTACAGCAATTTGTAGAAGGGCTGCACTTCAGTAACGTAGACCAATTCTCTTCAGTCGTCGTTGTTCCCTTTCTTGCAGGATCTTTTTTCGGCCACAGCGATGTCGGAGATTTGATGTTTTACCGGATTCCTGATATTCACGGACCACTCGTGAAATGGTCGTACAGAAAAATCCCCACTTCGTCGCTACCTCGGAGATGCTGTGTACCATCGCTCGTGCGCCGCCTATAACACCACATTCAGACTCTATTTCCATTGTAGCAGCAATAACCGATCTAACAGATGGGGCACACAATTGTTGCCCAAAGAGATTCTGGTCATACATAAAGCACACCAGTGGCAAGACGCAATCGATACATTCACTGCGTGATAACAACGGTGAAGTCACTGATGACAGTGCCACTAAAGCAGATTTATTAAACACGGGTTTCCGGAACTCCTTCACCAAAGAAGACGAAGAAAAATATTCCTGAATTGCAATCAAGAACAACTGCCAAGATGAGAAACATAGAAGCAGATATTCTCGGTGTAACGAATCAGCTTAAATCACTTAATAAAGGCAAGGCCTCCGGTCCAGATTGTATACCAGTCAGGTTCCTCTCAGAGTATGCTGATAAAGTAGCTCCATATTCAGCAGTTATATACAACCACTCGCTCACAGAAATATCTGTACCTAAAGGCTGGAAAATTGTTCAGGTCACACCAATACCCAAAAAGGGAAGTAGGAGTAATCCGCTGAATTACAGCCCTATATCACTAACGTCGATTTGCAGTTGGGTTTTGGAACATATACTGTATTCGAACGTTATGAAGTACCTCGAAGAGAACGATTTATTGACACACAGTCAGCAAGAATTCAGAAAATATCGTTCTTGTGAAGCACAACTAGCTCTTTATACTCATGAAGTAATAAGTGCTATCGACAAGGGATGTCAAATTGATTCCATATTTTTGGATTTCCAGAAGGCTTTCGACACCGTTCCTCACAAGCGTCTTCTAACCAAACTGCGTGCCTACGGAGTATCGCCTCAGTTGTGCGACTGGATTCGTGATTTCCTGTCAGACAGGTCACAGTTCGTAGTAATAGACAGAAAGTCATCGAGTAAAACAGAAGTAATATCCGGCGTTCCCCAAGGAGTGTTATAGGCCCTCTATTGTTTCTGATCTGTATTAACGACATAGGAGCCAATCTGAGTAGCCGTCTTAGATTGTTTGCAGATAAAGCTGTCATTTACCGTCTTGTAAAGTCATCATATGATCAAAACGACATACACAATGATTTAGATAAGATATCTGTATGGTGCGAAGAGTGGCAATTGACCGTGAATAAAGAAAAGTTTGAAGTTATTCACATGAGTACTAAAAGAAATCAGCTAAATTTCGATTACGCGATAAGTCACACAAATCTGATGGCTGTAAATTCAACTAAATACTTGGGGATCACAATTATAAATAACACAAATTGGAACAATCACATAGATAGTATTGTGGGTATAGCAAACCGAAGACTGCGATTTATTGTGAGAACACTTAGAAGGTGCAACAGGCCTACTAAAGAGACTGCATACACCACGCTTGTCCGCCCTATTCTGGAATACTGCTGTGCAGTGTGGGATCCGCATCAGGTGAAAGTGAAGGATGACGTTAAAAAAGTACAAAGATGGGCAGCTCGTTTTGTATTATCGCGAAATAGGGGGATAGTGTCACAGACATGATACGTGAATTGGAGTGGCAATCATTAAAAAAAAACGTTTTTCGTTGCGACGGCATCTTATCGTGAAATTTCAATCACCAGTTTTCTCCTCCGATTGCGAAAACATTCTCTTGGCACCCGCGTACATAGGGAGAAATGATCTTAGTGTATATCGCCGCCACCTATCGGAATTTCATGCAGCTATAGGGGCTGAACTGTGAATGTTTCATGATGACCCGACAAGTAATTCCGCATTTTTCAACAGATTTTCTGCGAGAAAAATAAGTCATGGATTACTTATAAGCGTTCCTCATACTAACTCGGCAATTGCTAGGAGTAAAATATTTATTCTAGCCGATAAGATAGCTGTCTTGTGTTGTGCAGCAGCAGAATACAGATATAAATATAGGCTTCGCTCCTTTGTCTACAGTTCCGAGTAGAGCTGTGTCCAAAGCTATTCTACAGCTGTCATCTAGCACAAAGCCGGAGGCTGCAAATCCAGAAACAAATAAATAAATAAAAATAGACATAAAATAAAAATCTAGCCCACGTAGCGCTCCGCCCACTACTTAACTGTCTCTCTAAATTCAAGGTTTCAAAGTTACTGTCAGCTACTTGTCAAGCAGAACGTTCATTGCAAAGGTGCATGACAAGCGGTGGTGTAACGTAAACACACCTCTGTTGCAGGTGTAGGCAACTATTTTCTTTGAAACACGGAAATGCAATGAAGTAAACATTAAGCAACAGATGCGATATGAACAACGGATATCTAGCATAAATGAGGTAGCAGCAGCAGTGTTAAAAGGTGGCAGCTTTCCAGCTAATTCACAAAGTTCCATTTAGCCGGAATATCTACAAAAGTATTAAACACTGTAGTAACGGTTCACCATTAATAAAATAGAGCCTGTACAGATTAAGTTCCTATAATTTTCTTCTCTCTTGTTAAGGTATACCTTGAGTAGTTGCACATCCCTGAAGGTTTCTGCATCTCAATAGAGTCTCTAAAGTACGACGGATGGATGAGTGAATGAATAGAGTCGATAGTGTGTTAAACACTGCACACAACCCTGCATTGTGCGGTAAGTAATAGCTCTCCGGCATTATTCACTACGTGAAAATTTTGCCGCGAGTGGTAGGCGCGCGGTCGGGGGACCTTGCCACGGTTCGCGTCTCCCCCCCCCCCCCCCCCGCACCCTGTCGGACGGAACGTCGAGTCCTCCCTCTGGCATGTGTGTGTGTGTGTGTGTGTATGTGTGTGTGTGCGCCTGTGTGTGTGAGTGTTGTCCTTAGCGTAAGTTAAAGTAGTGTTTAAGCCTAGGGACCGATGACCTCAGCAGTTTGGTCCCACAGGAACTTACCACAAATTTCCAATGTACAATGAAAATTATTTGTACATATTTTCTGCATTGGGACTGAGTAGGTAACAGACCAGCTGAAACTGAATTTCATTATCGGCAATTAAAACCGTTAAGGAGTAAAATAATGTAGTGGTAAGATCCTTCACTGGACTTTTCCTGCTGCGCACTTCTCTAGAGATAACACACTTCATTTACAGCCACAGAAGTTAGCTCCATCAGAGAAGATTGAATGCCAATAAGCCTTGTCCTTATATCAACATAGTAAGAGGTGGGTCTAACTGAGCCTTTTGATTAACTTATACACCGGTTGACTCTGCCTTTCCCCCTTGCAGCGCTTCGTTCCCTCCTCAAAACAACACAATGCAAATGATACCAATTAGAAGCGCATTGCCAGTTGGAGGACTGAATGGATGGCATATAACGAATCCATTGATGGGAAATCTATACATATTATGACAGTGGATGTGTTTGTGTGTGTGTGTGTGTGTGTGTGTGTGTGTGTGTGTTCCACATGTCCCCAAAAATAACTGGCGTGATTTCAACTAAACTTAGTATATCCTCTGCTGCCAGCAACAATCGCTATGGGCGTAAGTATCACCTTACTAACATAGTTCAGGAGATATGACGTAATAAACAATAAGATACGTGAAGAAGTTCCGCATTGTGCACGACATTTAACTTTAATACTTCTTTTCTACTAACTCTATTCTCAATATATGTTGCAAATGGTGTCCACATACGCCGCTGAATGTACCTACGCGAATGCATCATACTACGACACGTAGATCAAGACATATGGCGTCATAAACACGGGGATGCGGAAAAAATTGCCGCATCAAGCGTGAAGTTTTAATATAGACTATGTGATCAAAAGTATCCAGACACCCCCAAAAACATACGTTTTTCATGTTAGGTGCATTGTGCTGCCACGTACTGCCAGGTGCTCCATATCAGCAAACTCAGTAGTCAGTAGACATCGTGAGAGAGCAGAATGGGGCGCTCCGCGGAACTCACGGACTTCGAACGTGGTCAGGTGGTTGGGTGTCACTTGCGTCATACGTCTGTACGCGAGAGTTCCACACTCCTAAACATCCCTAGGTCCACTGTTTCCGATGTGATAGTGAAGTGGAAACGTGAAGGGACACGTACATCACAAAAGCGTACAGGCCGACCTCGTCTGTTGACTGACAGAGAGCGCCGACAGTTGAAAACGGTCGTAATGTGTAATGGGAAGCCATCTATCCAGAACATCACACTGGAATTCCAAATTGCATCAGGGTCGCCTGCAAGTACTATGACAATTAGTCGGGAGGTGAGAAAACTTGGACTTCATGGTCGAGCGGCTGCTCATAAGCCACACATCATGCTGGTAAATGCCAAACGACGCCTCGCTTGGTGTAAGGAGCGTAAACATTGGGCGATTGAACAGTGGAAAGACGTCGTGTGGACTGACGAATCACGGCATACAATGGTGCGATACGCTAATACGATGTATGGCGAATGCCCAGTGAACGTCATCTGCCAGCGTGTAGAGTCAACAGTCAAATTCGGAGGCGGTGGTGTTAACGGTGTGGTCGTGTTTTTCGTGGAGGGGTCTTGCGCCCCTTGTTGCTGTGCGTGGCACAATCACAGCACAGGCCTACATTGATGTTTCAAGCACCTTGTTGCTTCCCACTGTTGAAGAGCAATTCGGGGATCGCGACTGCATCATTCAACACGATCGAGCACCTGTTGATAATGCCCAGCCTGTGGCGGAGTGGTTACACGACAATAACATTCCTGTAATGCACTGGCCTGCACAGAGTCCTGACCTGAACCCTATAGAACAGCATTGGAATGTTTTGGAACGCCGACTTCGTGCCAGACCTCAGCGACCGAGATCGATGACTCTCCTCAGTGCAGCACTCCGTGAAGAATGGGCTGCCATTCCCCAAGAAAGCTTCCAGCACCTGAGTGAACGTACGCCTGCGAGAGTGGAAGCTGTCATCAACGCTAAGGGTGGGCCAACACATACTGAATCCCAGCATTACCGATGGAGGACGCCACGAACTTGTAACTCATTTTCAGCCAGGTGTCCGGATACCTTTGATCGCATAGTGTATTTATTCTCCAGCACTCAGACACTCATACAGTCGAGTCAAATTAAGGAAATCCCTAACATCTGGCAGCAGTTCTGACAGTTTTCAACTGTGAAGCGCAAGCAGCTGTAGAGAAAAACAGTAAGCTACTATAGAACCGTGAAGAACCGTTGCCATTGAGATGTTTACTAAATCGCGTTATAGAGATACGAATCAACTGCATGCAAAGTAGAGATACTGTCTGGGATCATGTTACTTAATTTGAATAGTGTGCTTATACATTTGTACATCATGCATATTTCTTGGTGCGATTGTTCCATAATTTTAAAAGGTGTTTTCACGAATTTTTTCGATACTTCACTAAACACACAGTTCATATTTTGGTTTAGTTTCAACATAAAAATGACAAAATGAATACCTAGGGAGTGTTGGTGTGTTAGCAGGTAATTCATCAAAAATGACTTGGAGTACAAAGCTCTACTCAGCCAATTAAACGTAATAACTTGTAAGCTGCCAGGACAGCTGGTCACCTCTCTAAAGCCCCCCCCCCCCCCCGCCCCCTCTCTACTTTTGCCCCATTAAGTTGCAGACCAGTAAACCCTCCACTCCATGAATCTTTGAAGAACTGAACTCCGATGTATAAAACACATTCAAAAATCAGATTACTTCACGAATGAGTCAACGTGTGAAATATTCCACATGAAGCAGGTAAAGGGCGAAAGCTTAGAAAATGTCTGACATTATTTTTAAAGTTTGATGGAAGTCACTACCAAACACGTCACGAGTATAACGTGGATAATTTGCGCTGAGTTTTAACCTTCATGCGCTCGCGCTAGAAATAGTCACGCGAGAGCCCGAGAGTTTTCATCAATCTCTTGAGGTTTACCGTTTTTAAAGGTCATATTTCCATAAAATATCGACATGGGATATCTCACACAATATTGCAAACACATTTTGAATCAAAATTATTTATTTAACAATAAAATATACAATGGAATCCAAAAAGGAAGTCAAATACCCAAATGAAATATAAGCACATTTTTTAAATTATAATTGGGACTATATAATGTAATACTTAAGACTAGAATTATTCACTGTCTTAACTCGTCACAAGAAAAGCTAATTTTGCTTTGCAAAGAGAATTTTTGATTGAAAACGTCACAAACAGTTCTGTCAGATGAAAAATGCTGATCGGTCTGTATTCATTTCATTTTCGTTTTGAGGCTGTCAACAATTGTTGCACGTAACTGTCGTGGTTGAATGTCGTAGACAGACGTTTCTTCCACATTCACCGCATTCTCGCTTTGTTTTTATATTCTTTTTTGAGCCACACAAATAACATATTCCTCCCCTTGTGGGGGTTGATACAGCTGGATAAACTACGTAACTCTCTCTTTAATTTTCCAAAAATACTAACAAATCTTTTGGTAAATGCTTCAATTTAGCTCTTTCTTTCATGTTTCCGCTAATCAGTTCCAAAGATAACGCATGTAAGAATTGTCTTCTCGTTTTTTCTTTCATATTACCTGTGTTGAATTGAAAAATGCGTAACGAATTTATTCCTGCCAAGTCAAGTAAGAGGAAAAATACACACGCAGGCCACTTTTGTGTTCTTATTGATGTTGAAATTCTGGAGCACATGAGGTCTACGGTATCAACTCCACCTTTGGTTGAATTATAGTCTGTGATTTGTACAGGTTTTTTGGTATCTTCATCAATGATGTCGGTATCATGCATTGTGGAGAGCACTACTACAGCTTTCCTTTTTTTTTTTTGTAAGCAGAGAAATCAAAGTTTTGTCGTCTTGACAACGGAACATGTAGTCTCCTGCCACTGCATTTCCATTTACTGTCACAAATTCTGGGGGAATTTCTTTTTTATTTTTTCTCATTGTACCTAAAAAAGTGAGGCCTTTGCTAAGGAGGTATTCAGCCAATGGGTAACTTGAAAAATAATTATCAGTTGTTACATTTCTCTTTGTTCCTTCTGTGCATTCAACCAATCTAGCGACCAAGTCGTATGCTTTGTTGGAGAGTACGTTACGGCCTGGCACTTGTTTTCCGCAGTACGCTTCTAAATTATATGTATAAAAAGTGCGCGCATCACACAGTGCATACATTTTTAACCCATATTTGGCTGGTTTTTCTGACATGTACTGGATGAATGAACATCGTCCTCTAAACGCAACCAACATCTCATCAACAGTGACAAATTCCCCTTAACTGAATGATTTTTGGCTGTTAGCAATGAAAGAAGACAAAATTTCTCGTATAGGAGCAAGTTTGTCCGTTGCTTGACGTTCCAATCTCGTGTTTAGGTCATCAAATCTTATAGCACGTAGCAAAAATGTAAATCTATCTAGGCTGAAATTGGCTCGAAAAATTGTCAGCCCTGTTCCATTGCTATTGAAGTATTCAGAGAAATTTGCACGGTTTCCTCTTTTGACCGCAATCAAAGACAGAGCACCAAACAATTCTAGCATTTCAGCAGTTGTTGTCGGCTTATAATCCCTTTCACGTACTTCAGAGTTACTGCTTCCCTCTGCCTGTGCTTGACATGCCAATTTTTTCCTTTCAATATAAATATTCGTGTACCTTACGATCCCTTCTACCATTTGGGAGTTAGTATACACTGAAAACTTTCCAGTCGAGTTTCACATTGTCTGACTTGTCCTCTAGGACTTGGTACAGTTTTGATTATATTTTTTGACTTTGATTTTGTGCTGGTAATATTGGCACTACTAGCCCAAATAGTTTTCATGTCCTTACCTATATAAAATGTGATGTCATTTGTGGGAGCTCCTGTTGATCTATGTCATTTTCTCCCCCGTTTTCCAAATCAATTTCCGACTCACTTTGATGTATATCATATTCAATCCCTTTTTGTTCATAATCTGGGTCATCGGAAACGCCATCTTCTAGCGATTCCTCATGGCCTTTACCCTCTGCTTCCTCTCTCTCCAATTCATCTAAGATTCTATGTATGTCATCAGATGTAAGGTTTCGTTGTTCCCTTTAAAAAATAAAAATAACTGTTACTTTTGCCAACAGAAATTTCTTAGAATGACGAAGTGCTACAGTAGAAAGAAAAACAGAATTTATGAATGGCAAAATTTATACAGGGTTATTTCAAATGATTGAAGCGATTTCACAGCTCTACAATAACTTTATTACTTGAGATATTTTCACAATGCTTTGCACACACATACAAAAATTCAAAAAGTTTTTTTAGGCATTCACAAATGTTCGATATGTGCCCCTTTAGTGATTCCTCCCACACTCGGCGCAGCATGTCCCCATCAATGAGTTCGAAAGCATCGTTGATGCGAGCTCGCAGTTCTGGCACGTTTCTCGGTAGAGGAGGTTTAAACACTGAATCTTTCACATAACCCCACAGAAAGAAATCGCACGGGGTTAAGTCAGGAGAGCGTGAAGGCCATGACACGAATTGCTGATCATGATCTCCACCACGACCGATCCATCGGTTTTCCAATCTCCTGTTTAGGAAATGCCGAACATCACGATGGAAGTGCGGTGGAGCACCATCCTGTTGAAAGATGAAGTCGGCGCTGTCGGTCTCCAGTTGTGGCATGAGCCAATTTTCCAGCATGTCCAGATACACGTGTCCTGTAACGTTTTTTTCGCAGAAGAAAAAGGGGCCGTAAACTTTAAACCGTGAGATTGCACAAAACACGTTAACTTTTGGTGAATTGCGAATTTGCTGCACGAATGCGTGAGGATTCTCTACCGCCCAGATTCGCACACTGTGTCTGTTCACTTCACCATTAAGAAAAAATGTTGCTTCATCACTGAAAACAAGTTTCGCACTGAACGCATGCTCTTCCATGAGCTGTTGCAACCGCGCCGAAAATTCAAAGCGTTTGACTTTGTCATCGGGTGTCAGGGCTTGTAGCAATTGTAAACGGTAAGGCTTCTGCTTTAGCCTTTTCCGTAAGATTTTCGAAACCGTCGGCTGTGGTACGTTTAGCTCCCTGCTTGCTTTATTCGTCGACTTCCGTGGGCTACGCGTGAAACTTGCCCGCACGCGTTCAACCGTTTCTTCGCTCACTGCAGGCCGACCCGTCGATTTCCCCTTACAGAGGCATCCAGAAGCTTTAAACTGCGCATACCATCGCCGAATGGAGTTATCAGTCGGTGGATCTTTGTTGAACTTCGTCCTGAAGTGTCGTTGCACTGTTATCGCTGACTGATGTGAGTGCATTTCAAGCACGACATACGCTTTGTCGGTTCCTGTCGCCATTTTGTCTCACTGCGCTGTCGAGCGCTCTGGCGGCAGAAACTGGAAGTGCGGCTTCAGCCGAACTAAACTTTATGAGTTTTTCTACGTATCTGTAGTGTATCGTGACCATATGTGAATGAATGGAGCTACAGTGAATTTATGAAATCACTTCAATCATTTGTAATAGTCCTGTAGAAACTAATGCACATTCACTAGAGAATTGGAAGAGTCTATAAAATTGAGGAATTATAGGGGAATTACAAAAAGAAATACTTAACATTCCGAAGTAGACGAGTAGAACAAAGTGTCGTAAGCGCTCGCAAGGCTGTAAACTGACCGTGTTTGTAAGCACCGTAAGTGCTTACAAGGCTGTAAACTGACCGTGATTGTAAGCGCCGAAAGCGCTCGCAAGGCTGTAAACTGACCGTGTTTGTAAGCGCCGTAAGCACTCGCAAGGCTGTAAACTGACCGTGTTTGCAAGCGCCATAAGCGCTTACAAGGCTGTAAACTGACCGTGTTTGTAAGTGCCGTAAGCGCTCGCAAGGCTGTAAACTGACCGTGTTTGTAAGCGCCGTAAGCGCTTACAAGGCTGTAAACTGACTGTGTTTGTAAGCGCCGTAAGCGCTCGCAAGGCGGTAAACTGACCGCCGAACGTTTCCGGACCTATTTGAACTTGTCCTGAGAGGTAGAGAGGTGCGACTTGGACGAACTTTGAGCAGCATCTGTCGGAAAAAGGTGCCGTTGCAGCATCTCTGAATATGGAAGTTAATAGGAGTATAAAAAAAGGGAGGAAGGTTTATCTGTTTAGCAAGAGTAATAGAAGGCAGATTTCAGACTACCTAACAGATCAAAACGAAAATTTCTCTTCCGACACTGACAATGTTGAGTGTTTATGGAAAAAGTTCAAGGCAATCGTAAAATGCGTTTTAGACAGGTACGTGCCGAGTAAAACTGTGAGGGACAGGAAAAACCCACCGTGGTACAACAACAAAGTTAGGAAACTACTGCGAAAGCAAAGAGAGCTTCACTCCAAGTTTAAACGCAGCCAAAACCTCTCAGACAAACAGAAGCTAAACGATGTCAAAGTTAGCGTAAGGAGCGCTATGCGTGAAGCATTCAGTGAATTCGAAAGTAAAATTCTATGTACCGACTTGACAGAAAATCCTAGGAAGTTCTGGTCTTACGTTAAATCAGTAAGTGGATCGAAACAGCATGTCCAGACACTCCGGGATGATAATGGCATTGAAACAGAGGATGACAAGCGTAAAGCTGAAATACTAAACACCTTTCTCCAAAGCTGTTTCACAGAGGAAGACCACACTGCAGTTCCTTCTCTAAATCCTCGCACAAACGAAAAAATGGCTGACATCGAAATAAGTGTCCAAGGAATAGAAAAGCAACTGGAATCATTCAACAGAGGAAAGTCCACTGGACCTGACGCGATACCAATTCGATGCTACACAGAGTACGCGAAAGAACTTGCCCCCCTTCTAACAACCGTGTACCGCAAGTCTGTAGAGGAACGGAAGGTTCCAAATGATTGGAAAAGAGCACAGGTAGTCCCAGTCTTCACGAAGGGTCGTCGAGCAGATGCGCAAAACTATAGACCTATATCTCTGACGTCGATCTGTTGTAGAATTTTAGAACATGTTTTTTGCTCGAGTATCATGTCGTTTTTGGAAACTGAGAATCTACTATGTAGGAATCAACATGGATTCCGGAAACAGCGATCGTGTGAGACCCAACTCGCTTTATTTCTTCATGAGACCCAGAAAATATTAGATACAGGCTCCCAGGTAGATGCTATTTTTCTTGACTTCCGGAAGGCGTTCGATACAGTTCCGCACTGTCGCCTGATAAACAAAGTAAGAGCCTACGGAATATCAGACCAGCTGTGTGGCTGGATTGAAGAGTTTTTAGCAAACAGATCACAGCATGTTGTTATCAATGGAGAGATGTCTACAGACGTTAAAGTAACCTCTGGCGTGCCACAGGGGAGTGTTATGGGACCATTGCTTTTCACAATATATATAAATGACCTAGTAGGTAGTGTCGGAAGTTCCATGCGGCTTTTCGCGGATGATGCTGTAGTATACAGAGAAGTTGCAGCATTAGAAAATTGTAGCGAAATGCAGGAAGATCTGCAGCGGATAGGCACTTGGTGCAGGGAGTGGCAACTGACCCTTAACATACACAAATGTAATGTATTGCGAATACATAGAAAGAAGGATCCATTATTGTATGATTATATGATAGCGGAACAAACACTGGTAGCAGTTACTTCTGTAAAATATCTGGGAGTATGCGTGCGGAACGATTTGAAGTGGAATGATCATATAAAATTAATTGTTGGTAAGGCGGGTACCAGGTTGAGATTCATTGGGAGAGTCCTTAGAAAATGTAGTCGATCAACAAAGGAGGTGGCTTACAAAACACTCGTTCGACCTATACTTGAGTATTGCTCATCAGTGTGGGATCCGTACCAGATCGGGTTGACGGAGTAGATAGAGAAGATCCATAGAAGAGCGGCGCGTTTCGTCACAGGGTTATTTGGTAAGCGTGATAGCGTTACGGAGATGTTTAGCAAACTCGAGTGGCAGACTCTGCAAGAGAGGCGCTCTGCATCGCGGTGTAGCTTGCTCGCCAGGTTTCGAGAGGGTGCGTTTCTGGATGAAGTATCGAATATATTGCTTCCCCCTACTTATACCTCCCGAGGAGCTCACGAATGTAAAATTAGAGAGATTAGAGCGCGCACTGAGGCTTTCAGACAGTCGTTGTTCCCGCGAACCGTACGCGACTGGAACAGGAAAGGGCGGTAATGACAGTGGCACGTAAAGTGCCCTCCGCCACACACCGTTGGGTGGCTTGCGGAGTATAAATGTAGATGTAGATGTAGATGTGGAACTAGAGAATACATGTCCGTCCCGCCGCCTCGTTGCTAGAGTGCTGCAACGCTCAATGTTTGACCCGTCACGGGCTCGCCTGTTGGCGGGGGGACCGAGCAGCTCGTGTCCGGCCCCACACCACGCGCCTCGGCTCGGCCACGTACTCGCCCCGTGTCTGTTGTCCGGATTCCGGACACGCGGATAACCGAGCATGGCCGGTCACTGCTGACGTCTCACCTCGCCTCACCACGGCTCGCTGCACTGCACTGTACTGTGCAAATCCAACGCCTCTGTCCCTCTCTCTCTCTCCCTCTCTCTCTCTCACAATGTGTTTATCTCTATCTCTCTCTCTAATACAAAAGTAACGTTTCCAAGAACGAGTCCGTGACACAGCTAAATTCATAAAGCACTTGGAAAGTAAAAAGTTACTTCAATACAATCGCCGATAGGAGACGTAGCAATTTTATGTCTGGAAGTGGCACAGTCTTCTCACAAACGAAAGTCAACGCTCGATTTTTAGTCCTTTGTACCTCCTCTTAAAAAATACATATCTGTTATAGTTCAGTTCTCTTACCTTGGCGGTTCGCGCATGCCCGCCCAGACGCGGGAGATTGCTGCGTTGCCAGTTGTACGCGCCAAGAGAAGCAGCGCCATAGTGTAGTATAGTTCGCAAACTTACGTTTAGGGGGGAGCGCGCAGTTTATGAAGTAAAGCCACCACGGCCGCATTAACCCTTCCGCTGCTACAGAGACGTGCTCCCCGCATTCCGCGCTGTGCGCGATTTTGTCATCACTGCCCTGCTCGCCTGTGCAGACACATGGTGTTTCGACTGCTTTGACACACTTTATCATTCGATTTCACGAAAACTATTTGCCCCCAAAATTTGATTTTTACACATCTTCTTGACGGATACCTTCCCCCCATAACTTACTTAATTTTGTTTCGATGTTCAACGCAGTTATAGTGCAGCATTAGATGTAGTAAACCATTGCACGAAATTTTGAAGAGTTTCCAGAGATAAAAGTCAAAAGCGTATACTTTCCGTATGGTCGATTTTAGTTGCCACTAGAAATTTCAAAAAATTACATTCAAACGAATAAAATTCATGAAGTAAGACACTTCGACATTGTTTTTAAATAAAGAAAATAGTAAGCACCGAACAGGATTTGAAGTTAGAATCTTTTGCTTATCATTCAAACACTTTAACCATTATGCTAATGCAACTTGTCATACAACAAATCTCCCGAAGGACTTTAAACTAGGACGCAAAATACCGACAAATACTGTTGGTATGACTGTGAATTACTCACGTTTCGTCGAAGTACAACAGGAAATAAACAAATACCGCTATTCTTTATTGTGAAAAAGCGGTTAGTGAGAATGATATTAACACCCTTCCTTGCTATCACCTGAATTAGGCGGCTTACTGCTTGTTTGCTTTAATTTATTAATAGAATATGAAGCAATTAGTATAAAGAATGCTTTTTCCAAACTTTCTGTCATAGAAAGTCTGCTATCAAGACATTGCTTTCGTTCAGCTTCTTTATTTATGACTGAACGTTTCTAAAACTGAAGACACTCGTCCGTGCTCTGCACTGCAGTCGAGCTCTGACAACGTCGTTCTCTGTTCATTGGCTGGCTGTGTTTTGTGACGTCAGATGCGTAGAACGGACCTATACTCGGCCGCCGTCGTAAATGACGCGCACTTTAGTACACATCAATTACGCTAGTTAATTATAAATCTACCGCGTATCATAATGAAACAGTGCTTTTAACTGCAGTAATTACTCACCTCACAGTCAGTGTCACTGACACTGCAAATTTTTTGCAGTTTTTGAAACCAAAAAAGAACTAACTGGATTGTCGGTTCTTTTTTCGCCTTCTAATTCATCTGTGGCCTCTTTAAATGGTCTCAGAAAATGCGCAATTTTTCGTGCAAGCTCATTATCATATCCTTGCAATCTGTAAGCGGAGTCCTTTTCCGTCAGCAAAGCAGCAACTTCGTTATACTGAGTGTGTAAACACGCCATCCAAGCTCTGTTTGACTCAATGCCCAGGCGTATCAAGGCCGTTATTATGGCCAGAACAAAACTGTGCAACATGTGCGGAGAAATGTCCTAATCAGCCATCCTCTCTTCAATTTCTTTCATAATATTTACTCCCGTCCCCTTAACGTCAGGGAATATTGTTGTAAATAAAACAATGTTCACAGGAGACCAATCTGTGTTCATGTAATGTGTTGTAAGTGTCAAATAGTGCACTTGATTATGAGAATGAGTCCACATATTAACTGTCCCAGCACTTGTTTTATTAATAACTTCCGCAATGACAGAAGGCATTATGCTGCTTCACATTGCATCAGCTTCTTCTTTGACATGTCTGCTTATAGTAAAGGGATGTGGGATGACATCTGTCACGTCAACTTCTCCATAACGCGCACCTACATGCGTTAATTCTTGGCCTAGTTCTCTGAAACCTTTACGGACAACAGCAATAAAAGGTCTCATATCTTTAGCACACATTGCAACACATTTTGCTGTAATACTATTTTTTATTACTGCCGGTATCCCTGAAGGAGCTGTATCTTTGTGAGGTTTCCTGCAACTGTGTTTCTTTAAATAAGGGGTTCCCGACTGGAAACACAATAATGTGGAGCACTGTATGCCCGATACGTACCCAGTAGACGCACTGTTTTCGTCTACAACCAAGAGAAATGTACTCCATATTTGGCTTTTTAGACCTTCCCGTTCCTTCAATGTGTAAACATTGGTTTCAATCTTGGGTCTTACTGCACTGGCTTCCTCGCGCTGCGTGATTACAGAGAGAGACACACCACAAATGAGAAGCCCGTACTGGCTGCAGTCTCACACGGATAATGACACTATTGCAGTTACGTGCTACGTATTCGGTCAATGCTTCTATGCTCGGTCACTACAACTAGTGCGGGCAGCCTATCCAGTTAGGGTGTGCTCGCCCCATCTCGTATTTCGTGCTCGCATACTCGGTCATGCAGGACTCTACTCGTTACCTTTGTGGAGTAAGTATGGCGCGAAATTGCAAAAAGGCGGTCACTTCACCGCCCGCGCGAGCGCGTGAAGGTTAAGCAAAAGGGAGTTTTCTCAGTATATGAAGGTTTATAGTGCGTTTAAAATTAGTTGTGACTTTTGATGTTTGGCTGAGAGGAGGGGGACGTGACGCCGTTGCCCAGGTAACACCAATGGTGAGCCGGCTTTCCCTACCACGCCGCCGGCGGTTCTGCTGGTAAAGCGCCGCTGTTGCCACACCATGAGTAAACAGTACCACGTTCTGTCACGCATTAGAAGCATCAATGTTCGTCAGCTGTACTGGCATTAAGGGGGTCCGGAACGCCCTATACTTGCAATGTTAAAATAACGCTTATAAATTACATCTTTCCTCACAAAGTATTTGAGGTAGGAAGTTGAACTTTTTACAGATTATTTATTGGAATATGGGCTACAACTTAACATAGGGATTTTACAAAATTTTAGTTCAGTTATTTTTTTGCAATTTTTTATTTACATATTCAAAAATATACAGTTTTTTGGAAAAAGGCTGTTTTAAATTATGCAGAAGGTACTGTGTAACATTTACTGAAAGTTTGAAACAAATATGTTTGGAAGATCCTTAGAAGACATGTAATTAGTACGAGAAAATAAAAGTTTTGGGAATCGAGCGACAAAGATTGGATTAACTTTTTAGTGCATTCCAGGTCCATAGGATGGATTATCTTCATCCTCTGCAAACTCCTCCTCCAGCTTCCTCTTGTTCCTCCTCCTGTTTACTCTTGCTTGTATTTGTAGACTCTCTACAGCCATGTCTGCAGCCCGAAGGCGTTCCTTGTCTAAAGCAAGTATCGCTCGTACCATGTTAGAACCTATCGTCTTTATTGTTTACAGTAATAACACATACCTTTGGCTTTGCAACATTTCTCCTTTTCTTAAAAGCCTTCAGAGGATTTCTAATAACTTTACTTTTGCTCATTATTATACTTCAACAAAACAGAGACTCAAGAAACAGAATTAATTACGAATATTTTCGAGATAACGACAGAGTAAATAAACATGAAACAATCGACAATCACACCAGCGATATATATTGAACCATCACAGGTTAGCCACAACACATACTTTATCTCACATCACTAAAATGTACCTGATGAACACGGACGTTAATAACAACACCATTTGACAGCAGTTTAACAGCGCCACAGTGGGTCACGCCCATGTAGAACACATTTCAAAAAAAATTTAAAAATAGTTGTAGTCTTCGGAATTGAATAAATTATATATCTATTAAAAGGTAATAGTCTGCAGATTCAGAAAACGCAAAAAAGTAAAAATTGAACTTTTCATGATTTTGAGCCTTTCCGGAGCCCCTTAAAGCGTTCCGTAGTCATCAGATATTGTGAACTAGTGTTTTGTGTTGTAGTAATGGAGGAAACGCCAAACCACTCTGTTGTGATGCATAAATGCAAAAATGCGGTGGACGAATGCGGATATCTTCCAAAGAAATGCTCCAAGAGATAAAGTCGAATTCAGCATGTATAGGGTGAAGTTTATGGAACATGTACTGCTGTACAAGCCAGAACTTTACGGTACCAGATCGACGAACAGGCTAACGGTAAAGGGCATAGTTTAATCACGGTTCCTCCATATTGCGATCCTTTAAATCCGACTGAGAATGTATGGGCCTAGGTGAAAAGTAGTGTGACAAAAGGCAGCAGGAAGTTTACCGTCACTGAGGTACGAATGCTGACAAAAGAAGACACTGAAAATTTTACACGGCAGTGTGGTGTCACCGCCAGACACCACACTTGCTAGGTGGCAGCCTTTAAATCGGTCGCGGTCCGCTAGTATACGACGGACCCGCGTGTCGCCACTGTCAGTGATTGCAGACCGAGCGCCGCCACACGGCAGGTCTAGTCTAGAGAGACTCCCTAGCACTCGCCCCAGTTGTACAGCCGACATTGCTAGCGATGGTTCACTGACAAATTACGCTCTCATTTGCCGAGACGATAGTTAGCATAGCCTTCAGCTATGTCATTTGCTACGACCTAGCAAGGCGCCATTACCAGTTACTATTGATGCTGTAAAACATGCACCGTCAAGAGCGATGTTCACCATTTATGGATTAAAGTTAAGTATTCCGCCAGCTACATCAGTTTTTTCTACAGTCTAATTTCCTTGTCCTGTTCCAGACCTCACGCCAGCCTGCGTGAGCTAAAACGCGTGCCTTTCGGCTTCCTCTCAAAACCGGATTGGCTCTCTTGCCAATCCACAACACGGCAGGACTGATTTAGAGTTGTCAGCCATACCAAGAAGATGGTTGAGGAGACACTGATACACGAAGCACTGTAACGACGAGTTTTGACCTTCTGTTGCTGCCACGTTAAAATCTGCTTCTTTTGTCGAAACACGTTAGAACTTAGAAAAATTCGTCTGTCTAACATTCTAATGCCGTTGAAATTGCGACAGAAGCCTGAAATAGGGTGTTATTGAAAAAAATGGTTCAAACGGCTCTGAGTACTATGGGACTTAACTGCTGTGGTCATCAGTCCCCTGGTACTTAGACCTACTTAAACCTAACTAAGGACATCACACACATCCATGCCCGAAGCAAGATTCGAACCTGCGACCGAACAGACGCGCGGGTCCAGACTGTAGCGCCGAGAACCGCTCGGCCACTACGGACGGCTGTGTTATTTAACCAACAACTGAGTGCGAGTCAGGTCAATAGTTTATGAAATGGCCCATTCTCAATATAAAAATAAACGTTAAGCCAGCCGCTGGTGGCCTAGCGGTTCTAGGCGCTACAGTCTGGAACCGCGCGACCGCTACGGTCGCAGGTTCGAATCCTGCCTCGGGCATGGATGTGTGTGATGTCCTTAGGTTTAAGTAGTTCTAAGTTCTAGGGGACTGATGACCTCAGAAGTTAAGTCCCATAGTGCTCAGAGCCATTTGAACAATTTAAACGTGTAAGTTCTTCACTTATATTGTTACAAAACCTACAGCAGTTCTCGTTTCACCAGCTATCGATGGCCCTTAACAACTACATCATTTGATTCAAAAATTCTATAGTTGCTTGAATATCCCAGTAGATATGGAAGTTTAGCGTATTAATCAAATGGCATAACTTTCTCGTGTTTGCACGCTATCGTTTGCCAAAATCTTATTTATTTATCTTAAACCGTTTACAAAACAGGAGGAATTTAAGAGTATTCCATTCTCGTATTTTTCACTGACGCGCGATTTGCTGATGGAGTCCTTTGCATACATTCCATTTTCTCGTGACTGGGAACAGACAGTGATGTCGTTCCGAGTTTAATGAATGATTCAATATCTTATCTTCATTTAATCTGCAGCAGTATGTAACCTAACACGCACCAAACACAAATCCATGGTGATACCTATTCTTCACTGCCAACTAAGAATTTCTAGCGGTAGTTATCTGCTAATGAAATCTCACAATAACTGTGGCCATTAAGGAAATGATAGGCATTTCATCATGAAGCTGACTAATTAAACTTTAAGACGTGCGAGAATGAGAGTTTATTACTGTTGTGTACATAGTTCCGCGTAGTCATCGCGTACGCAACTTTCCCACTAGAGCGCGCCCCGCTAAGCACAACAGCGCAGGCGCAGCGCTCGTCCGTCTCCGCACTACGAGATGGCGCTGTTTTAGAGACGGACCACATTCTGCTTCCGCCGATCCGCGTATTAATATGTAATGCAGCCAATGTAGATTGCTGCTAACGTAGAACCTTTTCTCCTCGCGGATCACACTCGCGCAGTGATACCTGAACGCTCGAGGTATTATAACGAGTGTACAGACCTCCGATTAGTCAGTCTGCATTAGTCTGCATCAGTCTGCATTAGTCTGTAGTCAAGTTTCAGTTTGCGCCTAATAAGATTATCATATATATTCCTGTACATAGCCATGAAGAGAAATGTATAGACACTTTGTCAAGTATCAGAGATATGTGAGAATATGATTAACATACCAAGACCAAGGGAACTTCAGATTGTCAATTGTAAATAGCATCCAGTACCAAGTTAAGTTATTTTTACGCTTGTTATTATTTTAATAAATGTGTGTGAAAATTAATCAAGTTCTGTTTAAAGTTGGTCACCGTCAATCTGCTACTCTAAGCGTACAAGTGGCATTCCTATCGTCTGACCGAACGGCAAAAGATAAACACGCCACGATAAGACCACGAGACATATTGCTGACACTCGCCTACTTCGTTAGAGTGACAAGTCAAACAATCTGATGGTGTGTGTACCGAAGGTCTTACAGTACGCACGCCACAATTACCGATTGGTTTCTCCAAAAAGCGTTTGAGGAAGACAGAAGCACGCAGTCAAGTGAGCTGCGGACGCATTCAGCACAAGCTGGCAACTACGCTCCGTACCGAACCGTCAAAAGTAGCAACATACACAAAATCGCTACACCACGAAGATGACGTGCTACAGTCGCCAAATTTAACTGGCAGGAAGAAGATGCTGTGATATGCAAATGATCAGCTTTTAAGAGCATTCACACAAGGTTGGCGCCAGTGGCGACACCTACAACGTGCTGACATGAGGAAAGTTTCCAACCAATTTCTCATACACAAACAGCAGTTGACTGGCGTTGCCTGGTGAAACGTTGTTGTGAGGCCTCGTGTCAGGAGGAGAAATGCACACCATCACGTTTCCGACTTTGATAAAGGTCGGATTGTAGCCTATCGTGATTGCAGTTTGTCGTATCGCGACATTGCTGCTCGCGTCGGTCGAGATCCAATGACTGTTGGCAGAATATGGTATCGGTGGATTCAGGAGGGAAATACGGAACGCTGTGCTGGATCCCAAGGACTTCGTATCACTAACAGTCGATATGACAGGCATCTTATCTGCATGGCTGTAACGGATCGTGCAGCCACGTCTCGATCCCTGAGTCAACAGATGGGGAGGTTTACAAGACAACAATCATCTGCACGAACAGTTCGAAGACGTTTGCAGCAGCACGGACTGTTAGCTCGGAGACCACAGCTGCGGTTACCCTTGACGCTGCATCAAAGACAGGAGCGCCTGCGTTGGTGTACTCGACGACAAACCTGGGAGCACGAATGGCAAAACGTCATTTTTTCGGATGAATCCAGGTTCTGTTTACAGCATCACGATGGTCGCATCCATGTTTGGCGACATCGCGGTGAACGCACATTGGAAGCGTGTATTCGTCATCGCCATACTGGCGTTACACGTCTCGGTCACCTCTTGTTCGCATTGACGGCACTTTGAACAGTGGACGTTACATTTCAGATGTGTTACGACGCGTAGCTCTACCCTTGATTCGATCCCTGCGAAACCCTACATTTCAGCAGGATAATGCACGACCGCATGTTGCAGATCCTTTACGGGCCTTTCTAGGTACAGAAAATGTTCGACCTCTCTCCTTGGCAGCACATTCTCCAGATCTCTCACCAATTTAAAACGTCTGGTCAATGGTGACCGAGCAACTGGCTCGTCACAATACGCCAGTCACTACTCTTGATGAACTGTGGCATCGTGTTGAAGCTGCATGGGCAGCTGTACCTGTATACGCCATCCAAGCTCCGTTTGACTCAATGCCCAGGCGTATCAAGGCCGTTATTACGGCCAGAGGCGGTTGTTCTGGGCACTGGTTTCTCAGGATCTATGCACCCAAATTGCGCGAAAATGTAATCACATGTCAGTTCTAGTATAACATAATTGTCCAATGAATACCCGTTTATCATGTGCATTTCTTCTTGGTGTAGCAATTTTAATGGCCAGTACTACAGGACGTGATATTTCCTGAGCCATGTGTTGTACAACGAAAGTAAATGATCGTGCGACATTGTTGGCCGGGAGGCGCCATCCCGAGGTGTTCGACCGCCGGATGCAAGTGTTATTCCAGGTGAGCTCACATCGCATCGCTCTGCTTGTGCATGCTGATGATGACATGATAATGAGGCCAACACAACACCCAGTCCACGTGCAGGGAAAATTCCAACCCCCCTGGGAATCGAACCCGGGCCTGATGCATGGTATACAAACACGTTGCCACTCAGCTAAGCAGGCGGGAAGGTTTGCGGGTATATCCAGCCAGGTATGCGTATCCTGTCTGCATAATGTGCTGCAAATGCGGCTACTACCAAAGGAAAAATAAATTAAAACGTCGCACGTCTCGATGAAGTTTTACTGTTCGAAATACGGTAAGTGGTAAAGTTTTTCCCTTTCATCATTTTGTCAGGGGGCGTCAGCGACAAAAATTTTGGTAAAGGTTTCAAATTATGTGTAGAGTTTGTTAGAAGACGCTGAGTGCTCTAATTCTCAAATGACGAATATAATCTGGGGAATTTGTGCGCCTGTGTTAGGCAGCCTCAAGATATATGCGCAATTTCTGACTGTAATACTCGTCTTAAAGTAAGATTATACCTCTTAATGAACAGATGGTAACAGCACTTTAAATTCGGTCGATGACTGAACAGTGATTTGCTGATAGGATGAATGTACAGGGTGGCAGCCAGTCAAGGAATAGTTTAGGGAATTGATGTAAAAAAAATTATTTCAAAGGCCCAATGAAATCCTTACAAGTTCTCCCAGAGGAACTTAAGCTGTGCCCACGTGACACAAGTTGCCTGTCTTTCAGAACCGAGACAGTTCTGTCCAGTCAAAGCTGCTGACAACAGACGCCATAAGCCCTGCGCTGAAACTGCTAGTGAATTCCCGCCATCGGCTTTAGCCAATAGCGTGCGCAGGACACAGGTCACGTGCGTGGACGCTGGAGCATTGTGCAGTGCAGAACAGTCTCTCTCGTGGTCCGGACCTCGAGCAGAACAGACGCCTTTCTTGGTAAGCAGAGCCTCTTCCCCTGCGCTCCATGACCGGCCACCGACATCAATTAAGATGAGCCCACTCACCACCTTCCGTTGCCCACTTACTTATTTGTTCGATCTCCTAGACGGGCCTACACCTGGTAACTTCCGACCCTAGGCGGGCCCCTTCTACACTGAAATATACTCTCTTTATTTTACCTGATTTCCTGTTCTGTCATTTAACGGCAGCCACAGGTGCCCACTCACAAGGCCTGACATCTATATTGTCCTTTCCTTTCTGTGGTTATTAATTATTATTATTATAAAGTGAAACACAAGAAAGGGATTGTTCTTGTTGTTGTGGTCTTCAGTCCTGAGACCGGTTTGATGCAGCTCTCCATGCTACTCTATTCTGTGCAAGCTTCTTCATCTCCCAGTACCTACTGCAGCCTAAATCTTTCTGAATCTGCTTAGTGTATTCGTCTCTTGGTCTCCCTCTACAATTTTTACCCTCCACGCTGCCCTCCAATACTAAATTGGTGATCCCTTGATGCCTCAGAACATGTCCTACAAACCGATCCCTTCTTCTACTCAAGTTGTGCCACCAACTCTTCTTCTCCCCTATTCTATTCAATACCTCCTCATTAGTTATGTGTTTTACCCATTTAATCTTCAGCATTCTTCTGTAGTACCACATTTCGAAAGCTTCTATTCTCTTCTTGTCCAAACTATTTATCGTCCAAGTTTCACTTCCATACATGGCTACACTCCATACAAATACTTTCAGAAATGATTTCCTGACACTTAAATCAATACTCGATGTTAACAAATTTCTCTTTTTCAGAAACTCTTTCCTTGCCATTGCCAGTCTACATTTTATATCCTCTCTACTTCGACCATCATTAGTTATTTTGCTCCCCAAATAGCAAAACTACTTTACTATTTTAAGTTTCTCATTTCCTAATCTAATTCCTGCAGCATCACCCGACTTAATTCGACTACATTCCATTATCCTCGTTTTGCTTTTGTTGATGTTCATCTTATTTCCTCCTTTCAAGACACTCTCCATTCCGTTCAACTGCTCTTCCAAGTCCTTTGCTGTCTCTGACAGAATTACAATGTCATCGGCAAACCTCAAAGTTTTTACTTCTTCTACGTGGATTTTAATACCTACTCCGAACTTTTGTTTCGTTTCCTTTACTACTTGCTCAATACACAGATTGAATAACATTGGGGAGAGGCTACAACCCTGTCTCACTCCCTTCCCAACCACTGCTTCCCTTTCATGTCCCTCGACTCTTATAACTGCCATCTGGTTTCTGTACAAATTGTAAATAGCCTTTCGCCCCCTGTATTTTACCCCTGCCACCTTCAGAATGTGAAAGGTTCAAAATGGCTCTGAGCACTGTGCGACTTAACTTCTAAGGTCATCAGTCGCCTAGAACTTAGAACTGATTAAACCTAACTAACCTAAGGACATCACACACATCCATGCCCGAGGCAGGATTCGAACCTGCGACCATAGAGAATTTGAAAGATAATATTCCAGTCAACATTGTTAAAAGCTTTCTCTAAGTCTACAAATGCTAGAAACGTAAGGGAAAGGGATAATATAAGAAATATATACCGGGTGACCAAAAAGCCATTACAAATTTGAAAACTTAATAAACCACGGAATAACGTTGATAGAGAGGTAAAAATTGACACACATGCTTGGAATGACATGGGGTTTTATTAGAACAAAAAAAAGTTTACAAAATGTCCGACAGATGGCGCTGGACAGCAAAACGTCAGTGACTGCGCATGACAATCGTGTATAAAAGGAGCTGTAGTGAGAGAGAGAATCTGTATTCCCACGTCCCACCCAGTCTCCATCTCTCCACCCTCCTTACCCTCTCCCAAGGTTGCTTCCGCCAGCTCCCCCTCCATGGTGATGCCCTCCTTCTCTCCATCTACCCCTCCTACCAACTTTGATCCTCCCTCCCTCTTCCTGTTTTTGCTCCTTTGGGCACCCTCCCTCCCTTCTCTCCCTTTTCCCTCCCTCCTCAATTTCTCCCCACTCCTCCCCCGGGCTTCCCCTCCCCTGCCCCTTTACTTCTCCCCCCATCTCCTCAGCCATTGGCATCTTTGTTCTCCGATCTCCCCCATCTCACCCTTCTTCCCCTCTTGGCAGGTCCCCGGACTGGCACACGCTAAGTGGACATTCGCGCGCCGGAGATAATCGCCATCAGTGTCCCGTGTGTGACGTCGTGTTCAGTGTTCACCGTCGCACTCCATCGTTCACCTGTGCCATCGCCATCTTCAGTGTTTGTGCGTCGTGTCAACAGTTTCTAGTGTGGTTTATCATCGAGTGTGAACGTCTCCGTGTTTGTCTTTATGTGTCTACTGTTTTATCACCCACCGTTATGTCACTTATGTGTATTCTTTCTGTTGTTTATTGATCTATTCTATGGCTAAAGAGGGGCGTAGCATGCTGCTGACAGCCTGCCTGTTTGTACGGGTTTGAAAATAACAATAAAGAAAAAAAAAGAAGAAAGAAAGAGAATCAGATGTGCCAGCAGTCGCAGTATGTTGACGTTACCTGAAAAGGCGCTTTTAGTGAAGCTGTATTATCAGAATGGAGAATGTGCTATTTCAGCGTTACGATCCGATCACCATAGGAAGGGGATTCGAAAGGGTAAAGGTCCGTTGTCAAAGGCAGCTGTGGCGAGAATGATTTCGAAGTTCGAAGCCACGGGTTGTTTAGATGATAGACCCCGTAGTGGCCGACCGAGCACAAGGTGTAATGCTGCTGAGACAGTTCAGGAAGAAATGGAGACTGCAGCGGGTTCGTCTATGCATGGGGAAGTCAGCACTCGTGCAGTCGCATGTCGCACAGGCATTCCATACACTACTGTTTGGTTGGCACTTATGCGTACCCTCCGATGCTATCAGCACAAAATCCGTCGGCATCATGAACTGTTACCTGGCGATTTAGTGAAGCGGAGGGCATTTGCGGTGTGGGCGTTTCAAAAGCTGGCAGAAGATGACGATTGGTTGAGTAACGTGTTGTGGATCGACGAAGCTCATTTCACGCTCCGAGGGTCTGTCAATGTCCACAACTGCAGAATTTGGGCTACCAAAAATCCTAGAACTGTCGTGAAAACTCCATTGCACGACGGGAAAGTCACGGTATGGTTTGGATTTACCACATCTACCGTTGTCAGGCCTTTTTTATTCGAGGAAATTCGTGATTCTGGTTTTGTAACTGCTACCGTGACGGGTGAGACGTATACCAATATGTTACAGAATCGCATCATCCCCAGCCTGGCTGATAAGCACCTGCTGGAACGTACGATGTTTATGCAGGATGGCGCTCCACCCCATATTGCTAGATGCGTGAAAAATCTCTTGCGCTCGTCGTTTGGTGATGATCTTGTGCTCAGCCCCCACTTTCGTCATGCTTGGCCTCCCAGGTCCCCAGACCACAGTCCGTGTGATTATTGGCTTTGGGGTTACCTGAAGTCGCAAGTGTATCGTGATCGACCGACATCTCTAGGGATGCTCAAAGACAACATCTGACGCCAATGCCTCACCATAACTCCAGACATGCTTTACAGTGCTGTTCACAACATTATTCATCGACTACATCTATTGTTGAGTAATGATGGTGGACATATTGAGCGTTTCCTGTAAAGACATCATCTTTGCTTTGTCTTACTTTCTTATGCTAGTTATTGCTATTCTGATCAGATGAAGCGCCATCTGTCGGACATTTTTTGAACTTTTGTGTGTTTTTTGTTTTGTTTTAGTAAAACCCCATGTCATTCCAAGCATGTGTGTCAATTTGTACCTCTATATCTACATTATTCCATCATTTATTCAGTTTTCAAATTTATACTGACTTTTTGATCATCCGGTATATTGATTTGTAAGTGGCCAAAGATATTAATTAAATTACGTTTCGAATGAGCGCCAGGTTTCCTACAAATTGTTTCAAATGTTTTCGGCGAAATGTAATGCAGGCCAAATTCACTTACCTAGAGTAAATCGTATCTTCGAAAGTATGCATTTTTTGACGAAATAAAATTAGTGAAGATTTGCACTTTAGTTAATTGAATGACTTAAAATGATGCTTTCTGCTCCGGCTGTGGTGATATATTACATAAAAAAGTAAATTTAAATACGCAGCGTAATGGCGGCCAATTGTTGCCAGTCAAAGATCACCGCTGCTCGCTCCGCCAAGACCACCTACAATAAATCAGACCTTAAGGCAGATATCGATAGTTGACAATATGGCGGCAATCGTGGGGGAAACAAACCAGCGTGCTTGTGTTTCCATAATATATGTGTGTAATATTGTATACATGACGTCCAAGAGAAGCGAAAGCATTTATTACTGACTGTTATTTTATGTTATATGCTGTGAATGTCGTCACAAGTGCTACTGTAGTATTTATTTTCTATATTCTGTAGTAAGTTCAGCATAATTTAAAGTGTAAACTGTTCCTGTGATGGATTGTAGCTGTTGTAGGCCTATACCAGGACGTAAATCCAATTACGGCAAAACATACGATACCACAAGATTTAAGTTTCCCAAAGAAACAGCATTGAGGAACAAATGGATTAAGCTAATTCACAGAGATAATTTTGAAGTGAACGATAAAACTGTGGTATGCATTTTGAACATAAGTTTGTGGTTAGGAAAGACATTTTTCCTGTGGAAAATTGTGAACCAATACGTGTGCCACGAAAAATACCAAAACTAACAACAAATGATGCAATTCCAACTATCTTTCCTAATCAACCTTCTTATCACACAGTACCAGTTACTAAGGAAAAGAAGAATCCTGAAGTTCGTGCTCAACAGCTACTGGAACTTGATGAATGTAGTTTCAGTAATTGGTGCGAACATGACAATATACCTGACTTTCAGCATTTCAAAAACGAAGTGCAGAAAAGGAATGTTTGTCCATTTACACTTTTAGTAAAGGATGACTATGTATCTTTCATTAAATTATAGGATGATTCTTCAGTGATGTGCTTCAAGATATCAAGTTCCTTGGAAGTAAAAGTTTTTCACAAAAATGTGTGTTTGTTTACAGGAACCTTGATATGGATATTACAGTCTGGGGAGTAAGAGAACTTGAAATGTGACAAGTGGACGAAATTTGACAATCTGGTGAGTCACCTAAATGGTTTCACCGATAACTCTATTGGCACTATTGACAAGACTATAATTTTAGTCAATGTTCTCAAACAAGCACTGAAAGCTGGTAGTGATTTTGATGCTGAAATAGCACCTAAAATAGAATTCGTTTTGGAGCAATTACAACTTGAAATAACAAAGCAAAGTAGATATTCTCCTGAGCTTTTGATATGGGCGGCAACCATTTGCTTTTCATTTCCTGGTGCCCACCATCACTTGAGAAAAACAAATGTGTTAACATTACCTCATCCTGTCTATTTAAGGCAGTTTATATGCAAAATGGATCCAAATAAACCTTGTATTGGTCCATCACAGGTAGCTTTTTTGAGGGAAAAAAATAAATTTCTTCAGGAAAGTGACAAGGTAATTTCAGTGATGCTAGATGAAGTTTATGTTCATTCAAAATTCTCTTATAAAGAAGGAAAGATACTTGGTGTTGCTGAGAATACTTCAGATACTACAACAGCGGGTACAATGCAGGTTTTCATGACATCATCTTTACATTCTGATTATAAAGAAGCAATAGCTCTCTTTCCTGTAAACATTCCCATGATGGATGAAGATTTGAGAGTCTTGGTTTGTACTGCTAGTTACACCAGCAAAACAGTGCTTGAAAAGCTGCGAAAAGGTGGAAAATGTTCAGTTTGTGAAGAAATGTTACAGAAAGAGGATGAAATTTTGTTGCAGTGTGAAACCAAAGAACTCCTTTCCTATTTCAACCAACTGAATCATGGGGGACTGAAGTGCCCTGCTTCTATAATGATTTCCTTGGGTTGTAATCTATATAAACTTTCTCAGGTTCTGATTAGCAGCACATATGAACCAGAATTTCTCAAACTTGAAAATCAAAGAGACGCAGTACTTCCCTTAGGAGCTGAATTGTGTGAAAATGCCATTAGTGACGTCAGTGATGTGTGTAAATGTGGCATTCACACAATATTATTGAATGAAAAGTGTGTTTCAAAGATTATTGCTCGAACACGAGTAAAACAAAAAAGAGGAACTCATGAAGACATTGCAGCAAAAATAACAAAACGCAAAGTGGCCAAGCTGAGCAGCAAATAAATCCAATGCTTTACTTATTGCTGTTATGTAGCTTCTGTTTTGAAAATTATTATTAGTGTCCAAAAATGCCATTTATATTCGTTGTGTAGTAGTTGTTTGAATTTGATTTTGAGTACTTATTATGTAATTTGTGACGTTAGTGACAACATTTTATTTAAGTTTGAATATAGAAAAATACATAACAATACGACATTTCTTACGCAATTTAGAATCTACTTTCCATTTATGAAGTTTGTAAATAATTCGTATTAGGGTACCGCTGAAATACTTGGCCTAAGACTACCGCCATCTTGGTTTCTGTGTTGTGGTCTGATGTATTGTAGGTGGTCTTGGCTCCACAGACTCTGAAAAAATGCTAAATAACTTATTGCAATTATTAATTAACGAAGAATTGTTTGTATGGGTTCGTTAAGTAACACAATGCACTCACGTCTTGTAAATATATTTCCACTAAGCACAGAATACACACTTGAATTATTCACTACGTACGAGAAAAAACAGAACAAAAGCTACCGCTTTACAATAGCAAGTGTACCTTATGTACAGCACAAGAAATGATCTGACTCGAAGTGATTTTAAATATCCTTTATCTCTTATATATAATGACAAAGATAATAATGTTAGTTTCGAGAACGTTATCCACTACGATCTCATCTCATATAAATAATGTCTTTTTATTACATTGCAATCAATTAGTATTTCTTTGAAGCTAATTTAATACATTTTCATAATTAATTTGTCATTTATGTCCATATAATAGTATTCAGAGTCCTTTTAATATTTACTTCAAATATATCGGCTTGAATATTTCAAAAGAGACGCTGTACCTCCTGTACATCGTCCTCATAGGCCGGATGTAAGAACCTCTTCCCCGTTCCCTGCACAGACACATACATCCATCTGATCGAATTTTCGGGTATGAAAAAATATATTTATCTATTACCATATCTCATGAGTTTTCTCCGAGTTTTCCGTTCCAGAACGGAGTACAACAACTCTTAATGAGGATGGTTAATCTGAAATCTCTTGTACTGACTAGGCTGATAATGTTACTACATCTCAAAAACTCTGCACTTGTGCCCTTCTACGAAATGTACAAAAAAATAACAAACATATAATTTTAAAAAGTAACTATTTTATTGGTTTTTTAATCCTTGTACATGACCCCACTTTTTATTATACTTGAATAGTAAATTAAAAAGAAAAACATGTACCAAGTTCATATTAGGCTTATAATTCGTTATTTTATTTCACCAAAGTGTTCTTCACAATGTCCACATAAAATTCACTGCAGCGATCTTCTACTTCCTGTGATTTTGTGAAGGCCTCCATCTTTTTCTTTTTCTATGGGCTCTTTACCAGAAGGTTAAAATGGTTCAAATGGCTCTAAGCACTGTGGGACTTAACATCTGAGGTCATCAGTCACCTTGACTTAGAACTACTTACCTAAATAACCTAAGGACATCACACACATCCGCGCCTGAGGCAGGATTCGAACCTCCGACTGTAGCAGTCACGCGGTTCCGGAGTGAAGCGCCTAGAACCGATATGCCACAGCAGCTGGCCCAGAAGGTTAGCATATATTTCTAGGTAGTTCAACATGCTGGCTTAGGGTATGCTTGACCAGAGCATTGATAAATGACAATCCCACAGTATAGCTAAGGTTGCTAGAATCTTAAATGAAATGATGTAGTCAACTTATGCTACACTCTTCTGTTTCAATGACGTTTCTATGAAGACAGCTGTCCCCTTGTAGAACTGATTTAATTTAAGGGACCAAAATACTAAATAATCCGAAATTACCTGCACTCTCCACCAATTATTTTGGCATCTACGTTCTTTAGAGAGTAGTTCTTATAGGATACTCCTCTCAGTCTTGCTAGCTTTATTATATTTCTCTTATTGCTTTGTGTGATTGATTTTCTTTTCCCTGAAAGAACACATTCATTTTCACCTAAGGACACCATGATGGGTAATCTGCTTTTCAACAGTAGAATTTAAACACAGTGATGCAAATTATATAATGCACTGTCGTGATCAAAACTAACAGGGGCCAAGTATTGTCAACTATGAGGCATGATTCTTCCCTCTACTTACAGGTGGCCAAATATATTGCCAACTCAGTACCAAGGTATCATGAAGTATGTAGTTAAAATGGAAAATGACCAGAAAATTTGACCTTCTAAAGAAATACAAAGAATATAGCAGCAGTTGGAGACATAAAGAAAGCACAGACATTGGCTGTAAGTGGTCATTGATCTAAATCAATGTGGAAAGTTGAAAATTTGTGTCTAATTGGAATTCGAACCTGGGTCTCCTGCTTATTAGGCAGATGACCAGACCACTAAGTGGTCGTAGTGGTCATCGCGACTGCTCGGACTACCCTACCGTGCCGCCCGTTACGTCCAAATCTCAATTTATGCACACACTATTGATGCAGTGCCACTTTCCCATTGTCCTCATTACTTGTGGCACTTTGCTGCTTCCCTTAGGATTTCGAGCCTGATGTGCAACTTACTTGCAACAATGATAATGCTGCCACCTTAACATATAACCACAGACCTACCTTTATGGTTTCATAATCTGTAAAGAAGTGAAAATAACCAGAAATGTGGAATTACATTATATTAAATTTTGAAAATAAAATTTTTGTTGGCTCTGGAAGGTAACGGAGGTAACATGCAAACAGTTGTGTACCAGATACGCTATTTAGTAACAGAGATTTTATCACTGCTAGATGTATCAATAAACTCTGTTTACTTGTTATTCTCTGATAAATATAACATTTTATTGTGTTGAGGAAAGGTGGCAGGAGAGACTCCTCACTACTCGAAAGACATGGTAAGTACGAAACCAGTCATCAGCCAGATTACAGGATATGAACCTCTCCTGCAAGTATGCAAACAAGTCCGAATTGCCTGTGCGAGAGTAAATTATATAATCATCCTCTTTGAAGGTGAATTAATTTCACTGGCATAAAAACATCTCCTCAGAAGACTATCCTCCCCTCATCCCCCCCCCCCTGACAGCAAGCACCACCCAATCATTTCTTCACCTCTGCCTCACCAGCATCCTACCCAGCAATGTGACATTTAGGGTATGAGCATTAATGTTCACTTCTAGCGATAACAGGTCATTTATTACTTCTTTGCATTTGCATACCAAAGTCCTTTGTGAGATTAAGAGCTAAAATGTGACCTTCACAAAACTGATGGGAATTTGCAGTTATCATCTGCGCTGTTTCTGAAGGTTGTAAGCCTTGTTTAGTATATATGTCTTGTCAGAAAAAAATTACACTTTTGTCACCACTTTTGTATGTCAGTCGAAGCTCATTTGTTTAAGTTAGGGGCAAGAGTGGGCCCAGTACTGGTCCTCAATGAACTGGCAATAAACTAAGTTCCTATAAGTAGAAAAATATATCAGATATCCATTTTTTACGCTTAGTTTGGTGTTTGATTTCCATAGTGTGTGACTATTTGAAACTTCCTGGCAGATTAAAACTGTGTGCTGGACTGAGACTCGAACTCGGGACCTTTGCCTTTCGTGGGCAAGCTGTGAGGATGGGTCATGAGTGATGCTTGGGTAGCTCAGTTGTTAGAGCACCTGCCCGCAAAAGGCATAGGTCCCGAGTTCGAGTCTCGGTCGGGCACACAGTTTTAATCTGCCAGGGAGTTTCATATCAGCGCACACTCTGCTGCAGAACGAAAATCTCATTCTGTGTGGCTATTTACCTTCACTGGAAGTACTTATGAGTCAAGGCTGTATTCACTACTCTATGAGTGAACATAATGAAACACATGTAATACTCAAAACTTTTAAATTTATTTATAATGTTTGCAATAAATAATTTATCATAATGTGATGAAATAAACAGTAGTCTTTTAACATGTCTTAAAGTATGCTTTTACAACTACGGAATATTATTGTCATTTTAATGCAATGGAAGTGACATCACACTTTCAACTTCAGCAATGAATGAAAAAAATTTTCCGTATGCTACTGTCTTTTTTAAGAAAATTGTCACTGAATAATTTTTCTGCGAAAGGAATCTTGATCTTACACAGTTTCATACTGACAATTTGTTCAGTTATTTGATCCGTATGTCAGTATCAAAAGCATATGTCAATTACGGTAAAGTGGAGAAGTTAGTAATTAAAAGACCATTGCTAATAATGACTGTTGTCTGTCAGATGAAAATTATAAATGCAAAGAATATTTGCAGAGATCAAAACATTTTCATTACAGTCTCTATATTCTAAATATCTGAATAAAACACGAATAATGGATGTTTGGTTTGATCTGATAAACTGTGAATTCCATTCACCATAGAAAGGATACACTCTAGCAGGTGAAACATTTCGGAAAACAAATATATGCAAGAGGTTTTCACACAATTGTTATGTTCTAAATCAAATAAACCTGGAGACTATAAAGTAAGTAAAAACCCTTAAATATATTTTCAGTTGAAAATCAGTAAAAAGATCTTATCACAAACTTATGAATGTACACCCACTAAAGTACATAGGGAATTACAAACCATCATGAAGGAAAACAGTTTATGTTACACATATTGTGTTCTTGTGCTGAAGATGTTCATAAGTCATGTATTATGTAGAATAAAACTATGAGCTACTGTTAACAATAAGTTGATCAGATCACTGTACAAAAAATTGCCAGACAGGGTTGGCTAGTAACAAATCATTTTGGCTCCTCCTAAACTGTATTTTATTAGTAACTCTTACACGCCGAATTTTAGTTTCGTCGTCAGCCAGCCACAAATATCTGCTCTGATACTTTGTATGCTCGCTTCTGTAATGTATATTTGAAGATAATCATCACTGTCATTATCAGTACTCTGATTTTGCCACTGGCTGTTGAGCTGTAAGTGGTTCATGTGCTTCAACCAAAGACTCAGGGTCTCGCTTGGAGCACATGAAAGCACCATTACCATCATCATGTCTTTACAACCATTCTCGCATATGTTGTGCTATTCTCTTCATTTCTTGATAGTTTTGGCACTTTGTGCTTCCAACAGACTATATGCTTTCTTGGCATCCTGTCAGTTTTCTGCCCCAAAATTTTTCTTTCAAATACATTGATTAAAACATCCTGTTTCTCAGTGGGTGACTACAGAGATTCGTCTTCCTTTTCCGGGTAACTGCTATGAAGTTTTACATCTCATCGATCTCTTTCAGGACATCCTCATCATTTCTTTCTGTCCAGTATGCCTCATCAGACATTCTCCAGAGGCCACATTCCCATATCTCCCGACCACTTTCTGCCTATGTCCCGGCAGCGTCCAGTTCTCACAGCCATAAAGGAATAAACTCCATGCAGATGTTTGGGCAGTTCCTTTTTCTTCTCTATAGTAAGTTACAAATTCACTAGCGGTTCTCTTCCTTTCATTAAAAGCACACATAGTTGTAGAAATTTTGTTTCTGATTTCGATACTACATCTGTTTTGTCTTCTGTAATTAAGGGGCATAAACAACAAAATTTATCAACTATCCCAATACAATTCTCTTCAATTTAGATGTCAGATGCTCTTTTCATTTTTAATTTGCTTAGTATCACAATTTTTGTTTTCTTGCCATTAATTGTAGCACCAAACATTTTTACAATTGCTGAAAACTTAAATAGTTTGTTTTGCTTATGTTTTCCACAGTCAGCTATTAAGGCAGCATAAAGTCCTAATCTTATGCAGTGAATGGGAATTCCATGCACATTAACTCAAGATAGTTTTTCTGTGAAAATTCTTGCAGCATTTTCGATTAAAGGATTTTCCTAGTTTATACATATATGAATGTAAAACTTCTAAAATCATATCAAGAATTCTTATTTTTTTAACTGCCTGAATGCCAATGTGAGAAAAATTGTATTTATTGTATCTGTAATGTATAAACATTCAGCAAAATGTTTGCATTCTTATAAATATTTGCAGCTACAGACTACGAGTATAAACTCTCTGTCTCTTATCTGTATGACTCTCACTCCATCCACATACATAACAATTCCATATTATGCAGGCCTTTATGATGAAATGAACGTTAATAAATAAAATGAAAAGGGTACAACAAATAAGGGGATGATATGCAGCATTATACTGCCTACTTTTAACTTCACACACACACACACACACACACACACACACACACACACACACACACACACACACACACACACACAGATATATATATATATATATATATATATATATATATATATATATATATATATATACCGGGTGATCAAAAAGTTAGTATAAATTTGAAGACGTAATAAACCACAGAACAATGTAGATAGAGAGGTAAAAATTGGCACCCATGCTTAGAATGACATGGTGTTTTATTAGAACAAAAAAAAAAACAACATTCACAAAATATCCGACAGATATTGAGAATTTCCTTTAAAAAACATCATCTTTGCTTTGTCTTACTTTGTTATGCTAATTATTGCTATTCTGATCAGATGAAGCGCCATCTGTAAGACATTTTTTGAACTTTTGTATTTTTTTGGTTCTAATAAAACCCCATGTCATTCCAAGCACGTGTGTGAATTTGTACCTCTCTACCTACATTATTCCGTGATTTATTCAGTTTTCAAATTTATACTGACTGTTTGATGACCCTGTATATATATACGCTCATTTAGGTAAAAGCTGAGGTGGTCTCCAACTTCCACCTCAGCCAATCTGATACACAAACATTTAAATCAGTATAACAAACAGAATGAAGTTCACACCATTCAGAGTTTCACTACCCACAACTTCCTTTGGTGATCTAGGTGACTGGCACCTGATAGAGCATCCATCCACACAGTTACATAGTGAAACAAAATCTGCAAAACCCTGGAAATGGTAGGGAAGAGGAGAATATATATATGAGCCAGCACAAACCACATACTGGGGAAACACTTTGCAGCAGAAGGCTGTATGTCACTTTTCTAGCATGAGATTCTCTCTCTCTCTCTCTCTCTCTCTCTCTCTCTCTCTATATATATATATATATATATATATATATATATATATATACAAGTATACAGAGAATCTCATGCTAGACAAGTTACATACAGCCTTCTGCTGCAAAGTGTTTCCCCAGTATGTGGTTTGTGCTGGCTCACACTGTCCCTGCAATTTTTTTGTGGCCATAGTGCCCAGGTCTATCAAGTGGAGGGGGACATTTTACAAAATCTTCTCGGATCAAGATGGCCGCCTTATTGTGGCACGGCATCGACGGGTGGTGGTGTCAGCAGTAACACTGCGCCCACTGGAAAGTCGCGGGTGGCCATGTTTGCTCAGAGCCTCTGCTGCCTACTCGCCGTCCTGCTTGCGGAAGTGTTCTCGCACCTGCTCCAGGGGCATCAGCAACACTATTGGCACATCGTCATCCCTCCTCTGCAAATTAAAAAAAAGAAACTTAAGATTTTGGAGCACATACTGTGACTGAACATAATGAAATACCTCAAAGAGATAAATCTTCTGACTCAAATACGCAACATGAATGTGGAAAATATCGTTATTGTGAAATACAAAGTAATGAGTATCTCACATTGGCTCAGTATTTAAGATATCCAGACGGCTTTTGACATGATTCATCATAAGTGGCTTCTCGTGTAATTGTGTATACATGGAGTATCGTCTCAGTTGTGTGTCTAGATTTATAGTTTCCTGCTAGAAAGGTCACAGTTCCTAGTTACTGATGGGGAGTCATCTTGCGAAACAAGAGTGATGTCTGGGGTTCCCCAAGTCAGTGTTACAGGCACCCTCCTGTTCTTACTCTGTACAAACGATTTAGGCGACAGACTGAGCTGCCAACTGTTTTGTGATAATGCCATCACTTAACGTCAGGTAAAGTCATCAGAAGATCATAACAAGTTTATATAAATATATCACCAGGTGGCATTAGTATTCAAATATGGATGTTACACTGTACCCACAGAAATAGCTTAACAATGCGATACTGAAACCAAAAAGTGCATAACAAGCATAAAGACATACATGTTGGCAGAAGATCATGACGTGTCAAGACCCTCATGGGAGTAGCCGACCAATACAGCATTATGTACATAGTGGTACCTTTCCTTATTCCTCTGAAACTGGAATTAGCGTGCCAGTTCATTCTTTACTTTTAAAAAGATTGGAGCATTCTATACTATGGAATATTATTGGAATTTTTAAAATACTAGGAAGTAAAAACGTCTCTTAATGAAGATATTGTGAAAGTATGAGAAGCTGCAGATGAAATCAGTCGTGTTCCATTATGGAGTAAAATGTCAAAGGCGAGGTTAAAATATGTGTATTCCCCTTGTTTAATCTTGTAATGACTTTTTTTATAGACAGATGACAAATCAAATAAAGTATATACAAAAGTGAAATTATCTAGTTGCAAATAATAGAGAAACAGATTCTCGTGAAACTGTATAGAAGTACTATCAATCAACAAATAGAGCATCATCAGCTGTTGTCATCAATTTATAATGAAATGATCTGATATGCCTGGTACACTTCCAGGCTCTCTGAAGAAATAGAAGTTTCCAGGAATGTCAGCGGAGAGTATATATATATCTGTATGTGTGTGTGTTTGTGTGTGTGTGTGTGTGTGTGTGTGTGTGTGTGTGTGTGTGTAATATCACCATGTGGCATGTGTATACAGAGCTGGATGTTATGCTGTGCGTGCATAAATAACGTAACAATGTGATAGTGAAACCAGAAAGTGGATAACAAGTGTAAAGACATAAATAAGAACTAAAAACTTTATAAAGAGAAGAGTGTACACAATAGTGCATGAAACATGCAAGATACAATTAGCGGCATTACAAAACTTAGCTGATAGGAATTTAACTTACAGACTGAGTTGGTAGAGTGATGCTGTTTGAAACCACTTAAAAAATGAACAACTTGATAATTAAAATAAAATAATACACAAGTTTGAACTGAAACCTGACCCTGAACCTAAATACACACAATAAAAACAAGTGCATAATAACAGTACATAAACCATATATGATACAATTAGCATCACGGAGGAAAGCAAACCAGGGAAGAGAAAGAGGGGCAGGAACGAAAAATTGGCCAGGTCCCATTAGACTCGCGTACTCTGTGAACTTAATTACGTACATATACAGTTCATTCATTCCAAGAATCGACCATCTCGACGGCTTTTCGCTGTTATCGATACTAATACTGGCAAGATATCGATCTGAAGTATTCCAACATTTTCGACAAGGTTTTAAATTTAAGTTAAAAGTCAGATAACAAATGACAAAGGAAATCTTTATTTTTGGTTTGATATAATTATAAATTAACGATTTTTGGATTTCTTTTTTTACTTCTACTGTGAAACCTTTGTTACTGCCAAATTTCAAGGTGATACGTCAGGAGGAGGTACGGTATCGGTTTTAATGAGTGGCCGGATCTTTTGATTGAATTGACAAAGCTGCTTCACTTTTTTACATCGCCAGGAGACCATAGACCTTAATATGTGACATAAATTTCAACTTGTTATGAGTACCCATTCCTGAGAAAAAAGGGTTTTGAACTACTGGACGGACAGACAGAAAGAAGGCCAAGGGTTCCGTTTATACTTACTGACGTACAAAATCCTAAAAATTGTAAAATCATAGACCACTCATAATACAATATTCACACAAAGAAACAAAATGTAAACCAAACTGGTGGTTCTGTGTGACAATTTATGACTGCAAAAAACAGGATAAACTGGGACCAGGTGACGCATCTTTTTTGTGTTAGTGATGCCACTGTACATTACGTATATAACACAATTTTATAGTACACAATGGCTCAGTAGCCACAGCACGCATTTGCAATTAATTTATAACATCATTACAAAACAAAGTTCTAGTATGACACAATGCAAGGGAGCAATAACAAGAAAAAATTGACAGAACCTAAAACCACTAAAAGACTCCAAACAAAGTATATTACTAAACACTGTATAACTCAGAAAAATGGACCATTCTTTACATGAACAACTTTTCTTAAAAAGGTCTGTTGGAAAACATACTCTGTTGACATTTATGAAAACCATCTCTTTCTTTATAAACTGATGACGATAGCTGATGATGCTCTATTGACTGTATTTTTGTACAGTGTTCACAGGTATTTGTTTCTCTTTTTTCAGTTTTGTGTATGCTTTATTGGATTTCTCATCTGCCTATACAAATAGACATCACAAGATTGAACAAGGGGGAGCACACATCTTTCAACCTCACCTTCGACATTTCACTGTGTAATGAATCGACTGATTTCATCTGCAGCTTCTCTCACTTTCACAATATCTTCATTAAAAGACATTTTTACTTCACAATATTCTAAAAATTTCGAAAATATTTCACAGTACAGAACGCTCCAATCTCTGGGAAAGTAAAGAATTAATTTGCCTATTAGTTCCAGTTTCAGAGGAATAAGGAAGGGTACAGCTACATATATAGTACTGTATCAGGCAAGCAGCATTGGTCAACTAGTACCGTGAGGGTCTTAACACTTCATGCCCGTATGTATGTACAATAGGACGACGCAGAAACCAGTTCTCAAATTTGCAGCGAATATATTTTTAAACCTCTTCACAGCATGCAAAATCATAAAAATTTTAATAAAGCAGAGTGTTTGTAAATGAAATTGGGGTTTTAATGCATTATAATACTTATTACATTAAACGTACAGTTATAAATGATATGTCAGATGAAAGAGCAATTCAAACAGTTGTGTTTGACACCAGTGCGCATGCACAGCGCGCAATGTTTCCGCCGCAAACCGCTAGACAGCGGTACTAGACAAGATGGCGACTAGCGTTTTGTGTTTTGGAGTTTGCAAAGACCGAGTCTGTAGTTACTGTCCAACGTGCGTTCCATGCGTTCCAGCTGAAGTTCGGTTGTGATCCTCCAAGCGATAACATTCGTAGAGGGTATCATCGATTTGAAGCTACCGGCTGCCTTTGTAAAAGGAAGAACACAGAATGACCAAGAGTTAGTGAAGAGACTGTTGAGCAAGTTCACTCATAGCCCAAAGAAATCAGTCCGGAAGGCTAGTCGTGAATTACAAGTTCCCATGATGAGTGGAAAGTTGTAAGAAAACGCGTTCAACTACGTCCTTATCGTTTCCAGTTACTACAGGCTCTAAAGCCGGCAGACCATGGATTACGCGCCAACTTCTCAAACGAAATGTTGTTTCATGACGATGAAGACTTTCTGGATCATGTTGTCTTCAGTGATGAATCGACCTTTCACCTTAGTGGACATGTTAACACTCACAATGTGCGCATCTGGTGCTCAGAAAATCCTCACGAGTTGGTACAAATGCAACGAGAGTCCCCTAAAGTGACTGTTTTCTGTGCCGTATCCCGGCGGAAAGTTTATGGGCCTTTCTTTTTTGGTGGACCTACTGTAACTGGCACTTCTTATCTTGATACACTAGAGCAATGGCTCTTCCCTCAGTTGGAAGAACATGAGCCAGGGAACTTCATTTTCCAGGAAGATAGTGCGCCACCTTATTGGCATAGCAAAGTACGCGATTGGTTGAACTACACTGTATCCGAGTGCTGGATAGGCCGCAAGGGCTTGTTTTACATGGCCTCCACGTTCACCTCACCTAACGCCATGCGATTTTTTCCTTTGGGGCTTCATCAGGGATCGTGTGCACATGCCTCCACTACCAGCAGACCTGCCTGAATTAAGAAACTGGATTGAAGCAGCTGTTTCTGCAATCACTGAAGACACACTTATCAACGTTTGGGAAGAACTCGGCTATAGACGTGATGTGTGCCGTGTGACAAACGGTGTTGAAAATGAACATTTATAAGATTATTGGTAAAACTGAGTTGCTCTTTCATTTGACATATCATTTATAACTGTAAGTTTAATATAATGAGTATAATAAAGCGTTAAAACCCTAATAATCATTTATAAACACCCTGTATATTATTGAGAATAGTAAGTAAAGCTTTAATTTACCTCCATTACAAATGCATTTGAAATTATTCAACTTCTTTAAAAGGAAATGTTAATAGTAATTCACACTGCATGGTTGCAAAATTCTGAAACGAATTCTTCATAAAAGAATGGAAAAACTGGCAGAAGCCGAAATCTGATACAAGATAGGTTAAGGAAAGGCAAACCTGCTTTTATAGGATTTCGAGACTTAGAGGAAGCTTTACTCTGTTCACTGGAATACACTCTTTTAAATTATGAAGGTATCAGAGGTGAAGTACAGGGAGCGAAAGGCTATTTACAACTTGTAAAATAACCACATGGCAGTTAAAAGAGTCGAGAGGCATGAAAGGGAACAGTGATTGAGAAGGGAGTGAGGACGGGCAGTAGTATATCTTTGAAGTTATTCAAACTGTACATTGAGAAGGTAGTAAAAAAAAAATTTAAAAAAATTTGGAGAAGGAATTAAAGTTCAGAGAGAAGAAATAAAAACTTTGATCTTTGTCGATGATATTGTATTCTGTCAGAGACAGCAAAGGATCTGGAAGAGCAATTGAACAGATTTGACAGTGTCTTGAAAGGATGATATAAGATGAACATCAACAAAAGAAAATCATGGATTATGGAACTGGGGAGAAGAGGAATTTGTGGCAACTAACTATAGGTTGACAGGACACATCTTGAGACTTCAAGGGATGACTAGTACTGGAGGCAAGTGTGGTAGGTAAAAACTGTAGAGAGAAACCAAGAGATGAATGCAGTAGTAAGCAGATTCAGGAGGATCTAGACTGCAGCCGCTTTTCGGAGATGAAGAGACTTGCAGAGGACAGAGCAGCACAGAGAGCTGCAACAAACGAGTCTTCGAACTGAAGACCATGACAACATGTTAACTAGCAGTAACAGCCATTTCGTAAATAAAACGAAATTCTGTATGATTTAATTAACAATATTTTAGGTCAATAACGTACGAGAGCATCCTGCCTGGTCACCTGCATCCATTCAGTTCCAGTGTGCATTCCGACGGACTTGGGCAATTCCAGCAGGACAAGGCGACACCCCATACGTCTATGATTGCTGCAAACTGGCTCCAGGGACACTATTCCAGAGTTTAAACACTTCCACCGACCAACAGATTCCTCAGACATGCACATTATTGAGCATATCTGGGACGCCTTGCAACGTGCTGTTCATACGGCATCTCCAACCCCTCATACTCTTACGAATTTATGGACAGCCCTGCAGGATTCATAGTTCCCTCCAGCACTACTTCAGACATTAGTGGACTCCATGCCACGTCTTGTTGCACCACTCCTGCGTGTTTGCGGGGGCCCTACACGATATTAGGTGGGTGTGCCACTTTCTTTGGCTCTCCAGTAAATATTCATATCTTTCCGCATTTAGCGTTTTGTTACTGCGATTATGGGATCACACGCTAATAACTAAAAGGACAGCCACACTGTAACATCACCTCCTCCATACTTCAAAATTGGCACTACACATGGTGGCAGGTAACGTTCTCCACCCATCTGCCAAACGCAAATCTTTCCATCTGAGTGCAGCAGAGTTTATCGCGCCTCGTCAGCACAAATCACTCGCTTCCAGCCATCCACTGTCCAGATGTGTCGCTCTTTCTACTGCCCAGAGAGTGGCTGAGCACTGAGGGCAAAAAACGTATCTCTTTATGGGAAGCTGCTCGACTTTTGAAGTGCAACCGCTCCGCAAATTGGTGCAGATTTCAATGCTGGGACATCAACAAGTGTCAGCACGCGAGCCATCCGCCGAAATATCATCAATGTGGGCTTTTAGAGCCAAAGTCCCACTCGTGTACCCTTGATGACTGCATGACACAAAGCTTTACAGCTCGCCTCACCCTGTGAAAACCAAAATTGGACTGCTGATGACTGGACACAAGTTGCCTGGTCGGACGAGTCTCCTTTCAGATTGTATCGAGTGGACGAACGTGTATGGATACAGAGACAACCCCATGAATGCATGGACGCTGTATGTCAGCAGGGGGCTGTTCAAGCTGATGGGGGCTCTGTGATGGCGTGGGGCGTGTGCAGTTGGAGTGATATGGGTCTCCTGATACGTTTAGAGACTACTCTGACCGGTGATACGTACGCTAGAATCCTGTCTGATCACCTGCATCCATTCACGTCCATTGTGCATTCCGACAGCCTTGGGCACTTCCAGCAGGACTATGCGACAGCGCACACGTCCAGAATTGCTACAGAGTGGCTTCAGGAACACTCTCTCGAGTTTAAACACTTCCGCTGTCCACTATACTCCCAGACATAAACATTATGGAGCATATCTGGGATGCCTTGCAACATGCTATTCAGAAGTGATCCCCACCCCTCCGTACTCTTGCGGATTTAAGGACAGACTTGCAGGATTCATGGTGTCAGTTCCCTTCAGCACTACTTCAGACAATAATCGAGTCCATGCCACGTCATGTTGCCACTTCTCCGTGCTCGTGGGGGTCCTATACGATATTAGGCAGGTGTACCAGTTTCTTTGGTTCTTTAGTGTATTTTATTTTCACTTTACCGACAGGGCGGCTGATATTGAAGCACATGGTAAGAAGAGACAGTTTCAAGGGAATGACCACAGATTTTAAATATTTTTAATTTTGTTGTTGTTCTCGTTGTGGTCTTCAGTCCTGAGACTGGTTTGATGCAGCTCTCCATGCTACTCTATCCTGTGCAAGCTTCTTCATCTCCCAGTACCTACCGCAACCTACACCCTTCTGAATCTGCTTAGTGTATTCATCTCCTGGTCTCCCTCTATGACTTTTACCCTCCACGCTGCCGTCCAATACTAAACTGGTGATCGCTTGATGCCTCAGAACATGTCCTACCAACCAATTCCTTCTTCGAGTCAAGTTGTACCACAAACGTCTCTTCTCTCCAATCTTATTCAGTATTTCTTCATTACTTATGTGATCTACCCATCTAATCTTCAGCATTCTTCTGTAGCACCACATTTCGAAAGCTTCTATTCTCTTCTTGTCCAAACTAGTTATCGTCCATGTTTCACATCCATACATGGCTACACTCCATACAAATACTTTCAGAAACGACTTCCTGACACTTAAATCTATACTCGATGTTAACAAATTTCTCTTCTTCAGAAACGATTTCCTTGCCATTGCCAGTCTACATTTTATATCCTCTCTACTTCGACCATTATCAGTGATTTTACTCCCTAAATAGCAAAACTCCTTTACTACTTTAAGTGTCTCATTTCCTAATCTAATTCCCTCAGCATCACCCGACTTAATTTGACTACATTCCATTATCCTCGTTTTGCTTTTGTTGATGTTTATCTTATATCCTCCTTTCAAGACACTGTCGATTCCATTCAACTGCTCTTCCAATTCCTTTGCTGTCTCTGACAGAATTACAATGTCATCGGCGAACCTCAAAGTTTTTATTTCTTCTCCACGGGTTTTAATACCTACTCCAAAATTTTCTTTTGTTTCCTGCACTGCTTGCTCAATATACAGATTGAATAACAGCGGTTCTCACGATGAAGGCCTGCTCCATCCCAATTCAATTCCAGCGATTCTGCTACGTGTGAGGTGGTTCAGTACACTTCAACATTATTTTAGCGTCCACGACGTCCCGTCCATAACGGATAAAATTTTTAAGAAAGTAACTGGTGCAGAGTGGGAAATACTGTCGTAGAACCACGTGTCGTTATGTGAACATAGTATAAAGAGTGTAGAGTGCTAGACGTAAGAGAGGGCGTAATGCTCACAATCTCGCCAGGATGAAGAAATAAAGCAATAAGAAAAACGTGTGGCTCACCTGAAACAGCGTCTCGCCTTCAAAGTCGACCAGTTTCTGCTTCCGCGCCCTCAGCAGCAGCCCGACCACCTTGTTGGAGATGTAGGTGTAGATCTGCAAGCGAGAAATCCGTCCGTCATCAGTCAGATCACTGAACAACTCGTGGGCCACCCAGCACATTACAGGCATACCACTCAAGGATGTGAACCTTAGACGTCAGATAAGCCGCGGGACAGAAAATCGACTGAAATCAGTTAGCAGAGGAATACTGACCAGTCGAGGTGCGAAAGCTATGCGATACTGCACAGCGTAAGCGAGACCATTTGCAGCCATTCATGGACGTCATGTTCCCGAAGAATGATGTAATGTTGATGGATGACCACGTCAGCGGGCCACAGTTGTTCGTGATTACTTTGAAGAACATTCCGGATAATTTGAGCCAAAGATTTGGCTACCCAGATCGCCCGACATGAATCTCATCGAACGTATATGGGACACAATTGAGAGGTAAGTTCGTGCTCAAAATAATGCACTGGCAACACATTGGACACCTATAGAGGCAGCGTGCCTCAATACCTCTGCAGAGGACTTGTCACATCGAGTTACTGCACTATCCTGAAACGACTCTCAGCACTATGGGACTCAACTGCTGAGGTCATTAGTCACCTAGAACTCAGAACTAATTAAACTTAACTAACCTAAGGACATCACAGACGTCCATGCCAGAGGTAGGATTCGAACCTGCGACCGTAGCTGTCGCTCGGCTCCAGACTGTAGCGCCTAGAACCGCACGGCCACTCCGGCCCACTATCCTGAGTAAAAGAGTAACGACAGGCTATTAGGAGCAATAGTACGACTTCTGTCACGTCACTCTAGGACCATTACTTTTCACTAAATATTAGGGGTTGTGGCACAGGTTTACGTATTGTTATCTATAGCACCTTAATATGTAACAAATTCAGTGTGTTAGTGTTGTGTCAGTATGTCTCACAGTCTTGCAGAAAATACGTTGTAATTTACTGCCAAATGTTTTGTGCATCACTGTAACTACACCAGGAAGTGGGCTCTGCCTGTCAGTATAGAGTACTCATTTTTCGTCCACGCTTCCACACTTCAGTGCCTGACCTCCTGCCCAGAGGAAAATAAACATTAATGGCCTACTTGTACCATATATACACTACTGGCCATTAAAATTGCTACACCACGAAAATGACGTGCTACAGACGTGAAATTTAACCGGCAGGAAGGAGATGCTGTGATATGTAAATGATTAGCTTTTCAGAGCATTCACACAAGGTTGGTGCTGGTGGTGACACCTACAATGTGGTGAAATGAGGAAAGTTTCCAACCGATTTCTCATACACAAACAGCAGTTGACCGGCGTTGCCTGCTGAAACGTTGTTGTGATGCCTCGTGTAAGGAGCAGAAATGCGTACCATCACGTTTCCGACTTTGATAAAGTTCGGATTGTAGACTATAGCGATTGCGGTTTATCGTATCGCGACATTGCTGCTACCGTTGCTCGAGATACAATGTTAGCTGAATATGGAATCGGTGGCTTCAGGACGGTAATACGGAACGCCGTGCTGGATCCCAACTGCCTCGTATCACTAGCAGTCGAGATGACAGGCATCTTATCCGCGTAGATGTAACGGATCGTGCAGCCACGTCTGGTTCTCTGAGTCAACAGATGGGGACGCTTTCAAGACGACAACCATGTGCACGAACAGTTCGAATACGTTTGGAGCAGCACGGACTGTCAGCTCTGAGACCACGGCTGCGGTTACCCATGACGCTGCAACACAGACGGGAGCGCTTGCGATGGTGTACTCGACGACGAACCTGGGTGCACGAATGGCAAAACGTCATTTTTTCGGATGAATCCAGGTTCTGTTTACAGCATCGTGATGCTCGCATCCGTGTTTGGCGACATCGCGGTGAACGCACACTCGAAGCGTGTATTCGTCTTCGCCATACTGGCGTATCTCTCGGCGTGATGTTATGGGGTGCCATTGGTTACACGTCTCGGTCACCTCTTGTTCGCAATGACGGCAGTTTTAACAGTGGACGTAACATTTCAGATGTGTCACGACCCGTGGCTCTACCCTTCATTCGATCCCTGCGAAACCCTACATTTCAGCAGGATAATGCACGACTGCGTGTTGCAGGTCCTGTACGGGCCTTTCTGGATACAGAAAATGTTCGACTGCTGCCCTGGCCGGCCCATTCTCCAGATCTCTCACCAACTGAAAATGTCTGGTCAATGGTGTCTGAGCAACTGGCTCGTCACAATAGGCCTGTCACTACTCTTGAAGAACTGTGGTATCGTGTTGAAGCTGCACGGGCAGCTGTACCTGTACACACCATCCAAGCTCTGTTTGACTCAATCCCCAGGCGTATCAAGGCCCTTATTACGGCCAGAGTTGGTTGTTATGGGTATTGATTTCTCAGGATCGATGCACCAAAATTGCGTGAAAATGTAATCACATGTCAGTTCTAGTATAATATATTTGTCTAATGAATACTCGTTTATCATCTGCATTTCTTCTTGGTGCAGCAATTTTAATGGCAAGTAGTGTAGTTGGAGGTACCACCCAGCCTAAAACGCAGTCCTCATGATAGGTACAATAACTAATCTGCAAATGAAGTAAACACTGAGTTAATGTTATTGAGTACACTGTCCTTAGTCGTCAATAACACCATCAGCACTTATACGCCTAACAACCTGTGCACACACACACACCTGAGGGGAGGTATCGATGTCGGTCGGTGAGGCCTGGCACGAAGTCGGCGCTCCAAAACATCCCATTACAGGGGTGTTATTGTCTTGTAACCACTCCGCCACAGGACGTGCGTTATGAACAAGTGTTCAATCTTGCTGAAAGATACACCCCCGAATTGCTCTTCAACAGTGGGAAGGAAGAAGGTGCTTAAAACATCAATGTGGGCCTGTGCTGTGATAGCGCCACGCAAAACAACAAGCGGTGCAAGCCCCCTCCATGAAAAACACGACCGCAACATAACACCACAGCCTCCGAATTTTACTGTTGGCACTACACGCTGGCAGATGACTTTCACCGGGCCTTCGCCATACCCACACCCTGCCATCGGATCGCCACACTCTGTATCATCATTCGTCACTCCACACAACGTTTTTCCACTGATCAGTCGTCTAATGTTTACGCTCCTTACACCGAGCGAGGCGTCGTTTGGCATTTACCGGCGTGATGTGTGGCTTATGAGCAGCCGCTCGACCATGAGATCCAAGTATTCTCACCTCCCACAGAACTGTCATAGTACTTGCAGTGGATCCTGATGCAGTATGGAATTTCGGTGTAATGGTGTGGATAGATGTCTGGCCATTACACACTACGACCGTCGGCGGTCGCTGTCAGTGAACAGAGGAGCTCGACCTGTACTCTTTTGTGCTGCACGTGGACCTTCACATTTCCTGTTCACTATCACATCGGAAACGGTGGACCTAGGAATGTTTAGGAGTGTGGAAATGTCGCGTACAGACGTATGACGCAAACGACACCCAATCACCTGACCACGTTCGCTGTCTGAGAGGTCTGTGCAACGCCCCCTTCTCCTCTCTCACTATGTCTAATGGACACTGAGGTCGTTTGTATAGAGTAGCCGGTCGAAGTGGCCGTGCGGTTCTAGGCGCTGCAGTCTGGAACAGCCAGACGAATCCTGCCTCGGGCATGGATTTGTGTGATGTCCTTAGGTTAATTAGGTTTAACTAGTTCTAAGTTCTAGGGGACTAATGACCTCAGAAGTTGAGTCCCATAGTGCTCAGAGCCATTTGAACCATTTTAATATGGAGTACCTGGCAGAAGGTGGCAGCACAATGCACCTAATACGAAAAACGTATGTTTTCAGGGTTGTCCGGTTGTCCGGATACTTTTGATCACACAGTGTTTGTGTGTGTGTGTGTGTGTGTGTGTGTGTGTGTGTGTGTGTGTGTGTGCGTGTGTGTGTGTGTGCGCGTTGCATTTCGCTACAATTTTCTAGCGTATATATACAGGGTGTTACAAAAAGGTACGGCCAAACTTTCGGGAAACATTCCTCACACACAAAGAAAGAAAATATGTTATGTGGACATGTGTCCGCAAACGCTTACTTTCCATGTTACAGCTCATTTTATTACTTCTCTTCAAATCAACTTAATCATGGAATGGAAACTCACAGCAACAGAACGTACCAGCGTGACTTCAAACACTTTGTTACAGGAAATGTTCAAAACGTCCTCCGTTAGCTAGGATACATGCATCCACCCTCCGTCGCATGGAATCCCCGATGCGCTGATGCAGCCCTGGAGAATGGCCTATTGTATCACAGCCGTCCACAATACGATCACGAAGAGTCTCTACATTTGGTACCGGGGTTGCGTAGACAAGAGCTTTCAAATGCCCCATAAATGAAAGTCAAGAGGGTTGAGGTCAGGAGAGCGTGGAGGCCACGGAATTGGTCCGCCTCTACCAATCCATCGGTCACCGAATCTGTTGTTGAGAAGCGTACGAACACTTCGACTGAAATGTGCAGGAGCTCCGTCGTGCATGAACCACATGTTGTGTCGTACTTGTAAAGGCACATGTTCTAGCAGCACGGGTAGAATATCCGGTATGAAATCGTGATAACGTGCTGCATTGAGCGTAGGTGGACGAAACTAAAATGAGCTCTAACATGGAAATTAAGCGTTTCCGGACACATGTCCACATAACATCTTTTCTTTATATGTGTGTGAGGAATGTTTCCTGAAAGTTTGGCCGTACCTTTTTGTAACACCATATATATATATATATATATATATATATATATATATATATATATTCAAATGGCTCTGAGCACTATTGGACTTAACATATGTGGTCATCAGTCCCCTAGAACTTAGAACTACTTAAACCTAACTAACCTAAGGACATCAAACACATCCATGCCCGAGGCAGAATTCGTCCCTGTGACCGTAGCGGTCACGCGGTTCCAGACTGAAGCGCCTAGAACCGCACGGCCACACCGGGCGGCTCTTTCCGCTCATGATGCTGTCGTATAGAGAGGGGTTGCAATGCTAGAAAATTGTAGCGAAATACAGGAAGACCTGCAGGGAACGACAGTACGTGCAGGAAGTACCTTTTGAGCCTCAACATAAACAAGTGCGATGTATAGCACGTTAGTTGCCAGTCCCGTTATTGTATGATAGTCCATATGTTTTGAGCTTCAACACAACACCACCAGCACTATTTACTGTCGAAACTACGGTCGTCAGTCGTGTGAAGTGTCAAGCGAAGTTACTCACTGGATTGACAGGTTGTTTTTTTTTTTACATACAATATGAAAAATAAGCTCAGATTTTTTGCAGATGACGTAGTTCTCCGTCATGAATTACTGTTTGAAATAAGCTGTAAAAAAAGGCCAGGCAAATCCTGATGAAATTTAAGAATGGTGCAAAGATAGGCAGTATATAGCTGTGGGTCTTTGGAAACGTAAACGACGTAGTACCCAATGACTGCGGTGTTAACGAGTCACATTTGCTACAGTCAGCTCATACAAAATAGCTGTGTGCAACAATTTGGAAGGACATGACGTGGATATATCCCACAAGCTCAGTTGTAAGTTAAGCAGTTGGCAGACAGTGATTCCTCGGTGGCACACTGGTAAGATGCAGTCAGTGTACAAAAGGGGTTGTTTACAGACCATTCGTGCGGACGTACAGGGGACATTGAAATACTAGAATACAAAGAAGGGTAGCACGAATGATGCCAAGTTTGTTTGACCGCCGCGAGGGCATCACCAGGATGCTGAGAAACCGCGTTTCACTCGCGAAGCACCTGCACGGAAATGCTCCTTTGCTACTTCGGTTACATCACGCGCTAAGGTGACTAAAGTCACGGGAGACTGGTTCAAATTTCGGAGAACACTCGTCGGCTGGGCAGGATGGTGGCAGCTATTTGCACGTAAATACAAATCGGTGTGCGTCGGCTTCCGATAAACATGTCCCAAAGTGCCATCCACTCTGCGCCGAACCAGAATGTCCGAGAAAGGAAGGCATCCCTCTTTTCAATTTCCATTGTGAACTTTATTTGATCGTGGAGGGAGTCCAGATGTCTTAAGAAGTCTTGCAAGTTATCTTCACCATGGGGCGAAACTATAAAGGTATCATCACCATACCTCCAGAACACCGTGGGGTTCAAGTCAGCAGATTCAAGCGCCTTCGGCTCGAAGTGCTCCATGAATAAACTGGCCACCAGAGGGGATAAGGGATTACCCATGGCGACTCCGTCCGTCTGTTCAAAAAATTCGTTGTTAAATAAGAGGTATGTAGAGGTCAGAACATGTTTGAATAAAGCTGAAATCTCTTTGTCAAAACTTCTTTCGATAAGTTGTAGAGATTCTGGAAGGGGAACCTTTGTGAATAAGGACACCACATCGAAACTAACTAATACAGGGTGAAAAGTATTTAAACCGACAAACTCTGGGAGGTTGTAGGGGACATCAAAACATTTTTCCCTAATGTCATTTTTTCCTATGAGGAGTATTTAAACTAACATAACCCAATTTCAATTACAGCAGATTTTCCAAAATGCCTCCATTGACATGTAAACAAAGGTTACACCGGCGGATCATGTTCTGCCTGACACGGGCAAAAACCCCAGGAGTATCCTGAATTGGTCCTGCTGCTGCTACTATCCGGGCAACCAGACCCTCTTCTGATGCAACAGGAGTTGCGTAAACAAGGTTGCGCATCTCTCCCCACACAAAAGTCCAGAGGGGACATATCTGGGGATCGAGCAGGCCATGGTACAGGACCACCTCTGCCAATCCACATTTCTGGGAACCGTCGTTCCAGGAATCGACGCACACGACGACTGAAATGTGCCGGCGCCCCGTCATGTTGGAACCAGATGCGTTGTCTTGTAGGGTGCGGGACGTCTTCCAGCAATTCTGGCAATGCTCTGGCGAGAAAATTGTAATAGTGCCTGCCATTTAATGGCCTAGATAGCAGATACGGCCCAATTAAACAGTCCCCAACAACACCGACCCACACATCAACGAAGAACCGCACTTGATGAGCGCTAGTAACTGTGGCTTCAAACATGCGAATTGTGCATGTTGAAGACTCCATCACACCCGAACTTTGCTTCATCGGTAAACAACACAGAGGATGGAAATGTAGGACGAATTTCACACTGTTCCAGGTACCACTGCGAAAACTGTGCTCTGGGTGGATAATCAATTGGTTCCAGGGTGTGGACACGCTGTAAGTAAAATGGACGTAACAATTGCTCTCGAAGGACTGTTCTTATATTCGTCTGATTCGTCCCCATGTTACGTGCAATTGCACGAGTGCTGATTGAAGAATCCCGCTCCACATGCTGCAAGACAGCTTCCTCAAATTGCAGCGTTCTTACCGCGCGACGGCGTCCCTGTCCAGGTAATCTGCTAAATGACCCGGTCTCACGCAGACGTTGGTACACAGCAGCAAAGGTCGTATGATGCGAGATACGGCGATTAGGATATTGTTGTTGATAAACTGGCTGTGCAGCACCTCCGTTGTGGTGGGCTACATAGTACGCACCAACCATACCATTGTACTCACTCCAGGTGTATCGCTCCATTAGTAAACAGAGACAATGCACTGCTACACTGGTGGACAGCAGTTGCCTACAACTGAAGAGCGTAATACGCCCTCTAACAACTGAAGATCGTAATACGATCTCTGACAACTGAAGAGCGTCATACGGCCTCCACCGGTTTAAATAATCCTCGTAGGAAAAAATGAGATTAGGGAAAAATATTTGTTTTGATGTCCCCTACAACCTCACAGAGTTTGTCAGTTTAAATACTTTTCACCCTGTATTAGAAGTGTAACAGAGCCAAACAATCGGCGAAGTAAGGAATCAGAAAAAGAAATGTCGGGTACGGCCTTTCTGCCTTACATTCCCAGAGTAACGGACAGAATCGGCCGTATATTGCGCAAACATGGCGTAAAGACGATTTTCAAACAGAGAAGATAGACCAAAGAATGTCTTAGATCGGCGAAGGAGAAAAGGGACCCACTTGCAATGTCGGGAATATACCGCTTACCATGCACATGCGGAAAGGTTTATGTCGGAATGACTGGACGATCCATTAACACCAGGATCAAAGAGCATAAGCGACATTGCAGGATGGGGCAGGTGGAGAAATCGGCCGTGGCAGAGCACGCACTGAATGAGACCGACCACGTAATAAAATTCGCCGACACGGAAGTTCTGGCTATAGAGAAGCACTATCGCAGGCGCTTGTTCAGAGAAGCTGTAGAAACACAAAAACACGCGAACAGTTTGAACAAGAAAGAGGAAAGCCTTGAGGTAAACGGATCCTGGCTTCCCGTACTGCAGCGAACGACCGTCGCTGGTAGCAAGAGGAGAACCGCACCGGAAATGACCGCGGAGAAGCCCTCGGACGTTGGCGCGCCAGGTACATATAGTCTGCGGCCGCGAGCTCGGCTCCAGATCACCACCGGAAATGGAGGCTGAAGCTTTGACAATGTCAGCCACTCGTGCTGGCGAAACGTCAGTAAAATCATTAGACGAACGTCGGCCGATGAACCCGAGACAGAAGCGAGACATTTCACAGTTCGTACAGAAATTAATAGTATCCAGATGAATCATGATACCTCAGAAAGAAACATGCACACTACTATTATTTGCACGACGATTCTGATGGTGTAATCAGATTTTCAATATCTTGATTAGTTTAAAGTTTAGTATCTGACTGTAAATTGTACAAGTAACACCCAGCAACGAATTTCCACAATCTTAACGGTTCATCCGATTTTCTCGAACGACGTGTCTTTAGAAAGCTATTAGTGTAAACCTAAATTAGTATAAATTACAGGCAATTAACGTGAATAGTGGATGAGTTACTGGAGGTGAAAGTGGCCGATTACTATCGATAGTGTCAGGCCATAAGTACTCCACAGTTACACGAAAAAGCGGTAGCAGCATGCTTATAAATATATTTATTCATCTATGTCTTTGTTTATATCCGATATATACTATTCGTGAACAAATTGGTCAGTTAATTACTGTCTTTTAGAAAGGACAGAGACATTAGGGTACCGGCCTACTTTTTCTTGCTATTCATTTGATATATGTTTATTTAATATGTTTATGTATTTAATAATCTATGTTAGAGCGCGTTTATGGTGCAGCCATAGGTATACTTATTTAATTTCAAGTTATTCAAATGTAAATTGTGAAGGCATTGCTAATTACGCATGTAACATTTTTTTTCGTGATTTTCTTTAGATTTCTATTCTTTTTATTTTGTTCATATGGGCATTTCTAATAGTGATTATGTAACATTCTACTGTGGTTTTTAAATGTAAAGATGTAATCGTGATTATTTCGTTTGCGAATGGATAAATATGTTTCTTGCTTTGTACCTGTGGTAAAGTTTGTAAAGTTCTCTTTTGGAATATTATTAATTGTGAAAAATGCAGTCAATAACATTTATAAAGGTTTATGTAATTTACGATAACGATATACGTAACATCTATAGATAGGGGACAGCGATAGTGATATCGAGAGTCGAAAGGTTGTTGTGTAGTAGAGGGGATGGTGGATGGCGTGTCTGTGAAGCTTGCGCGGGAAAAATAGTACTGCGTTTCGTGAAAAGCATACGTAATTGTATGGACAGTGATTCCGAACTATCAGATTGTTAATTCTCTTTACCACTGCGGTATGTAATGCCATCGCCAGCGAACTTTAAGGGCAAATAAACCGGACTGTGGAAGTGCCGCTAACATTACTTTCTTGTGGCCGACACGAACTGTGCTTTTATGCGAATGAACTTTGCTGGTATTGGTTTTGGGTGGTGGAACTGTGCAATATAAATGGCTTTCAGTGACGTTGTCGAAGTTTGAAATGCGAGAACAGAGTGGACATTGTTTGCGGTGCGCTTCACTCACAAGAACAACTCTATGAACTGTGTATTTGTGGCTAAGAGTATATGAATGTGACGAAGCATTAATCCAGTATCTAAGGCTCTCCAGCATGAAAAGAATGAGTTGTAGACACCTGTGAGAAGCGACGCTTGTGAGAAACTGGGATGTGGCGGCAGTTGTGAGAAATCCGGGGTGCTGAGGGTGCGTCGCAAACCCTGCCCCACCACCTGCTGCCGCTCGGTGTGTGTGTGTGTGTGTGGCTGAGCGCCCGGCTTGTGCCGGCCCGGGCAGCTGCCCAGGGACGTTCTACACTCCCCCAGAGCAGCCAGGCTACATTATTTCAGAAGTTTTTTTTTTTTTGGGCAAGGAAGAGTAGCCTTAGTCAAATTAGAAATCTGAGCTCATTTAGCCCCCACGATATCATGTCAACCATTAGTCGCTGCACAGTTACGCGAAAGACCTTTTTCATTGGAATTTTTGTGCTGATTAATCTTACAAAGGGCATAATTTTCGCTCGACCTCATACTTAACGATGCATTTTACAGAAACTGTAGAAACGGAAAATGTTTTCTTTCTTTCAACCCCTCACCCAAAATTTGGTACGATAGGAGTGGCAACCTTTTACCATATATTAAGAGGAGCCAACTAAAGAATTTGGTTCTCAGTAGAAACTTTTTTCTTTAATTATTTCGAAATAAACCTCAATTTTCCCGTACCACGCAGGGAAGTGTACTGAGGTCTAATGTGAGTCCTGCTGGCAATTAGCATTAAGGAATGCAATTTATGTATTGAAAGAAGCTGTATTCATCGTCCACTCAAAGAGACATTGTTTCTAAAATTCTCTACACAGAAATGCTGATTGTGACTGTTACAAAAGCTATGACTTTTCATACTTCATTAGTGAATCTTTTACAATTTGCAAAAGACATTTAGACGACTTTTTGTCGTGTCCAGGGAACACCACGAGGAGGTAGTCTCTCTTCGTCCCCCATTATATTTATTCACAATATTTATAGGATGATTATTTATTTACAATTTCTACAATAGGGTGATCGGCGTGAACTGAATCCCTTTTCAATATTTACAAGTATTGCTGTAGCTTCAGCCATTTCCTTTTCATTGTAATTTCTGTGCATAGGCCACGCAAGTAAGAAATGATTTTACATTGCCGTCAACTTTGAGTCTTGTAAGGGCCTTAGAAACTATCTCATCTGTCTTAATTGCAGACTACTTTCTTCTTTTCCCAACTAGATTTAAAACTAGTCGGTCAAACTGGTGCCCATGATAGTCTATTCTGTTCATAGCGTGTAGGCTTTCACGGCCGGCGTCTTCAGTAATTAAAACTTCCGGGCTAAGAGGCCGTGGTCCAATAGTAGAAATACTTCTCCCTACGACTCACCTCAGATGATGTTGCCCGCAGCTGGCAACGAAACGTCAGGGAGAAGTATTTCTACTATTGGACCACGGCCTCTTAGCCCGGAAGTTTTAATTACTGTGTCTATTCTGTGTCCTCTCTGAGAATTTTTACTAAGGAGTAAAAATTTTGATGAGCAATTAATGTATTTATCCTCCGATTCCATCCTTCTGTAACATTGTTGGTTCGGTGACGCCTTCCTGCGCAGTTCCATACATCCCTTGGCATGTCGTCACTATCCAGCCATTGTTCAACAAAAGAGTCGTAAAAATCCTGCAGTTTTTCATTATCTGGCGTGCTCTCCTGAACCCACAGCCACCCACTATCTAACATGTCCAGTGGAATGTGAGCCAGAGCGGAACACAATCTTATGTGAAAACGAATTTCTTCGTTTTCCTTGTAGGCAGCAACAAGGCCGCAATTTTGCACTTGCCTCCACAAGCACTGATTGAAATGGTAGTTGCAGCCATTAATACTTGCATCAGGAAACAAATGTGTTACTGATTGGATGACTGCAGCTTCAAAATCCATCATGATAGCTGTATGATTCCATCCAGGTACGTTGCTCTCAACAGCTGTGAAAAAGCGATCGTACGTTTCTCGCTTTTTATTGGGTAGCAAGGCGTACACAGTTGGAACTATGTTTCCTCTTCAGAGCTAGAAATATCGGCACGAATAATAATTAACTGTCCAAACTGTTTGTTGGGGTTTTTGAACGTTCCATCATCAAAGAACGAACTGCAGTCTGTTAAACAGGATTTTCCCCTTTCGGTGGCGAACACCAATATCCTATCATTTGGTACTCTGTTGTCATCTGCAAGTAAAAATTTTCTCCCATCACTCATTAGCATACGATGTTCTTGCTGAAATATTCCTGCAGCATCTGTCGGATCTTGTGTAGATCCCATGTTGTTTTTTTTTTTCCTGATGCCTTGCAGCGATCGTTTTGCACTCCTGTGTGACGGCGGTGATGTGACGATGTCGTATCCTTGATTGAACAGCGGCCCTACTTCTTCGGCGAAAACAGAAGAAACTGAAGTGTCCGTTTCTTTTGCACGCCTTTTGACGTTTGCCACGTGTTTTCGCACTTCATTAACCGCGACGTCCGGAATACATGTATGGCTGCCTTCACCTAAAACTAGTTAGCCTTTCTTTACACTTCTTGTTTACGTTTACGCACCGCCAATAACTTACACCTTCATTGTTGGTATATTCCGCTAAATCCACAGCAGTACTGAACTGCGGCGCGCAACCTGTTTGGTGTCCCTGTAGACCGCCCGCTACCTGTTCGGCCGAGTCTCCTCACAAGTGTCCCTCCTCACAACTGTCCCTCCTCACAAGTGCCCCAACCCATTAACAAATAAAGATCGTATATGGCCTCTAACAACTGAAGAGCGTAATACGGCCTCCACCGGTTTAAATACTCCTCATAGGCAAAAATGACATTGTTGTTGTTGTGGTCTTCAGTCCTGAGACTGGTTTGATGCAGCTCTCCATGCTACTCTATCCTGTGCAAGCTTCTTCATCTCCCAGTACCTACTGCAACCTACATCGTTCTGAATCTACTCAGTGTATTCATCTCTTGGTCTCCCTCTACGATTTTTACCCTCCACGCTGCCCTCCAATGCTAAATTTGTGATCCCTTGATGCCTCAAAACATGTCCTACCAACCGATCCCTTCTTCTAGTCAAGTTGTGCCACAAACTTCTCTTCTCCTCAATCCTATTCAATACCTCCTCATTAGTTACGTGATCTACCCACCTCATCTTCAGCATTCTTCTGTAGCACCACATTTCGAAAGCTTCTATTCTCTTCTTGTCCAAACTAGTTATCGTCCATGTTTCACATCCATACATGGCTACACTCCATACAAATACTTTCAGAAACGACTTCCTGACACTTAAATCTATACTCGATGTTAACAAATTTCTCTTCTTCAGAAACGATTTCCTTGCCATTGCCAGTCTACATTTTATATCCTCTCTACTTCGACCATCATCAGTGATTTTACTCCCTAAATAGCAAAACTCCTTTACTACTTTAAGTGTCTCATTTCCTAATCTAATTCCCTCAGCATCACCCGACTTAATTTGACTACATTCCATTATCCTCGTTTTGCTTTTGTTGATGTTTATCTTATATCCTCCTTTCAAGACACTGTCGATTCCATTCAACTGCTCTTCCAAGTCTTTCGCTGTCTCTGACAGAATTACAATGTCATCGGCGAACCTCAAAGTTTTTACTTCTTCTCCATGAATTTTAATACCTACTCCGAATTTTTCTTTTGTTTGCTTTACTGCTTGCTCAATATACAGATTGAATAACATCGGGGACAGGCTACAACCCTGTCTCACTCCTTTCCCAACCACTGCTTCCCTTTCATGCCCCTCGACTCTTATAACTGCCATCTGGTTTCTGTACAAATTGTAAATAGCCTTTCGCTCCCTGTATTTTACCCCTGCCACCTTCAGAATTTGAAAGAGAGTATTCCAGTTAACATTGTCAAAAGCTTTCTCTAAGTCTACAAATGCTAGAAACGTAGGTTTGCCTTTTCTTTAAGGAAAAATATTTCTGTTGATGTCCCCTACAACCTCCCAGAGTTTGTCGGTTTAAATACTTTTCACCCTGTATATCAGAAGGGTTCATTTTCAATGATTTCAGTTTACTAATGAAATCAGCAGACTTTCTTATGTGGTGAACACATTTTCCCACAACAGGCCTCAACAACGATTCCAGGTGTTTGGCAACGTCATACGTCGGTGAGGCTACGTTACTCACTATGGGACGGAGAGGAACATCTTTCTTGTGGACCTCTGGAAGTCGACGCACACGGATTTGTATTTACGTGCTAATAGCTGCCACCACCCTGCCCAGTCGACGAGTGTTCTCCGAACTTTGATTCACAGAGCGCATATTATATCGACTGCGGAGTCACAGATGTAACTCGCGCATTGTGCACGTCCCTGCCGTCGACCAACGCCTCTGGCGCATTTGCATCTGTGGCCGCATGCGCAGTTGCGCGGTACACGAGCATAAAGGGACGCAGCGAGCACTGGAGCGGCTTCTCCCCCTTTACCTCTCCCTCCTTGGTTCCCCCCTTTTTCGTTTTTTTCCTCTCCTCCCTCCTTGTTTTTCCCCCTTCTCCAGGTCCCCTCCCCCCATCTGCCTTTGGATCGGGAGTGCCATATTTGTGCCGCCATTTTCGTGCAGTGTTTTACGGTGTGTTTTTCCAGTGAGTGTTCCGTGTTGTGTCTTTTGGGAAGTGTAGCGAACAGCCATCGTACTGTCGCTGGGTGTGAATTTTTTTATCTCTTGCGAACAGAAATCAGACTGTCACCCTGTTTTTTTAATTGTGTGTCTACTATGTTACTTGTGTGATTCCTGTGTATTTTATCAACATTGTCAACCCCTTTTGCTTTCTGTTTTAACTTTCCGCATTTTTACGCCATTTTACGCTTTAAATCACCATTTTATCGCCTGTTTTTCCTTGTTTCTTTCTTCTTCCTTTTTTTAACAAAAAGTCTGTAGGCTGTAGAGCAGCGTAGTAAGCTGCTGCCAGCCCGCCCCCTTTGGGGGGAATTGAAAATCAATAAAGAAAAAAAAAAAACTGGAGCGGCAGTCTTGCGGCTCACTCTGAAGATGGCTGAACGTTATACGGCCGAAATATTAGAAGAAGAAGAAGTTCTTGCGGCTGCGCAGCCGAAACTTAATGGAACAGTCGTAGCGCCGCCAAAACCTGAAGATTTGCTTCGATTCTCTTCTGTTCCGGTTTTCCCACAGTCTATGTTTCACTACCATACAATGCTGTGCTCAAGACGTACATCCTCAGAAATTTCTTCCTCAAATTAAGGCCGATATTTGACATTAGAAGACTTTTCTTGGCCAGAAAGGCTCTTTACGCTAACTCCAATCTGCGTTTGAAGTCCGTCATTGGTTATTTAACTGCCTAAGTAGCAGAATTCCTTAACTTCATCTTCTTCGTGACCATCAATCCTGATGTTAAGTTTCTCACTGTTCTCATTCCTATTACATCTCATTACCTTTGTCTTTCTTCGATTTACTCACAGCCCATACTGTTTACTCTTTACACTATTCATTCCGTTCAGCAGATCATGTAATTCTTGACTCTTGAAGTTTTCCCGGCGTATCGAATATTCCACAAGATTTCGGGATTGCAGCCGGATCTCATCGACTTCTTTCCACGATATTTCGGCTGACAACCTTAAAGCCATCTTCAGGCGCATGCGCGTCTTGCGGCACTTTTACGTATAAATAGAGCAACTTGCACTAGCAATCTCCAGTGTCAAACACTCGCCTGAAGATGGCTGTAAGGTTGTCAGCCGAAATATCGTGGAAAGAAGTCGATGACATCCGGCTGCAATCCCGAAATCTTGTGGAACATGTAATTCTTCTTCACTTTCACCCAGGATAGCAATGTCATCTGCAAATCGTATCACTGATTTACTTTCACTCTGAATTTTAATTCCACTACTGAACCTTTCTTATATTTCAATCGATGTACAGATGTACAGATTGAATAGTAGGGGCGAAAGGCTACATCCTTGTCTTACACCCTTTTCAATAGGAGCACTTTGTTCTAGGTCGTCCACTCTTATTTTTCCCTCTTGGCTGTTGTTCATATCGTATATGGCCCGTCTCTCCCTATAGCTTACGCCTACTTTTCTCAGAATTTTGAACATCTTGCACCATTTTACATTGTCGAACTCTTTTTCCAGGTCGACAAATCCTGTGAACGTGTCTTGCTTTTTCCTTTAGTCTTGTTGTTGTGGTCTTCAGTCCTGAGACTGGTTTGATGCAGCTCTCCATGCTACCCTATCCTGTGCAAGTTTCTTCATCTCCTAGTACTTACTGCAACCTACAGCCTTCTGAATGTGCTTAGTGTATTCATCTCTTGGTCTCCCTCTACGAATTTTACGCTCCACGCTGCCCTCCAATGCTAAATTTGTGATCCCTTGATGCCTCAGAACATGTCCTACTAACCGATCCCTTCTTTTTGTCAAGCTGTGCCACAAACTCCTCTTCACCCCAATTCTATTCAATACTTCCTCATTAGTTATGTGATCTAATCTTCAGCATTCATCTGTAGCACCACATTTCGAAAGCTTCTATTCTCTTCTTGTCCAAACTATTTGTCGTCCACGTTTCACTTCCATACATGGCTACACTCCATACAGATACTTTCAGAAACGACTTCCTGACTCTTAAATCTATACTCGATGTTAACAAATTTCTCTTCTTCAGAAACGATTTCCTTGCCATTCCCAGTCTACATTTTATATCCTGTCTACTTCGACCATCATCAGTTATTTTTCTCCCCAAATAGCAAAACTCCTTTACTATTTTAAGTGTCTCATTTCCTAATCTAATTCCCTCAGCATCACCCGACTTAATTCGACTACATTCCACTATCCTCGTTTTGCTTTTGATGATGTTCATCTTATACCCTCCTTTCAAGACACTCTCCATGCCGTTCAACTGCTCTTCCAAGTCCTTTGCTGTCTCTGATTGAATTACAATGTCATCGGCGAACCTTTAGTCTTGGTTCCATTATTAATCGCAACGTCAGAATTGTCTCTCTGGTGCCTTTACCTTTTCTAAAGCCAAACTGATAGTCATCTAGCGCATCTCCAATTTCCTTTTCCATTCTTCATTATATTATTGTTGTGAGCAATTTGGACGCGTGAGCTGTTAAGCTGATTGTGCGGTAATTCTCGTACTTGTCAGCCCTTGGCGTCTTCAGAATTGTGTGTGGATGGTGCTTTCCCGAAAGTCAGATGGTATGTCGCCAGACTCATACATTCTACACAACAACGTGAATAGCCGTTTTGTTGCCACTTTCCCCAATGATTTTAAAAATTCTGGTGGAAGGTTATCTATCCTTTCTGCCTTATTTGACCGTAAGTCCTCCAAAGCTCTTTGAAATTCTGATTCTAATACTGGATCCCCTATCCCTTCTAAATCGACTCCTGTTTCTTCTTCTATCACATCAGAAAAATCTTCCCCTTCATACGGGCTTTCGATGTACTCTTTCCACCTATTCGCCCTCTTCATTTAACAGTGGAATTCCTGTTGCACTCTTAATGTTATCACTCTTGTTTTTAATGTCGCCGAAGTTTGTTTTGATTTTCCTGTATGCTGAGTCTGTCCTGCCGACAATTATTTCTTTTTCGATGCCTTCACACTTTTCCTGCAGTCATTTCGTTTTAGCTTCCCTGCACTTCCTATTTATTCCATTTCTCAGCGAATTGTATTTCTCTGAGTTTTCCGAATCATTTTTGTAGTTCCTCCCTTCATCGATCAATTGAAGTATTGCTTCTGTTACCCATGCTGCCGCTATAGCCGTCCATAATTCTGAATGTGTTGCCGGTACAGGATTTCGTGCATGAAATGACCTCTCGATTATGTGCTATAAATTTCGAAGGAACTCGAGCGGGCGATCTGGGTGCCCAAATCATTCGTTCAAATTGTCCAGAGTGTTCCTCAAACCAGTCACGAACATTTGTGGCCCGGTGAGATGGTGCAATGTCATCCATAAAAATTTTGTCGTTCTTTGTCGACATGAAGTATATGAATGGCTGAAAATGGTCTCCAAGTAGGCGAAAATAACCATTTCTAGTCAATGATCTGTTTATTTGAACCAAAGGTTCAAAATGGTTGAAATGGCTCTGAGCACTATGGGACTTAACAGCTGTGGTCATCAGTCGCCTAGAACTTAGAACTACTTAAACCTGTCTAACCTAAGGACATCACACACATCCATGCCCGAGGCAGGATTCGAACCTGCGGCCGTAGCAGTCGCACGGCTCCGGACTGCGCGCCTAGAACCGCGAGACCACCGCGGCCGGCATAACCAAAGGACTGAGTCCATTACGTGTGAACACAGTTGCCACCATTATGGAGACACCACCAGCTTGCACAGTGCCGTAAGTCCTTGGCTGCTTGGGGTCAGCGCCACAATCGAAAAATCAGCGCTTACAAACTGAAACCTGGACTCATCTGAGCAGCCCACGGTTTTCCACACGTCTAGGGCCCAACCGATATGGCGAAGGCCCCAGCAGATGTGATGCAGGTGATGTCGTGTTGTTGACGTTGTCAACAGCCCTGAGTAAAAACCACAAGAGATTTTGACGTATGTAAATTCAGTAAGTGGGTAAAATCTTCTCTCAACGACAACAGCGGCACCGAAACCGGAGATAACAGAGAGAAGGCCGAAATACTGAATTCGGTCTTCCGAAGTTGTTTCACCGCGAAAGATCGTAGTACTGTCCCTCCTTTCAATCGTCGTGCGAACGTCGAAATGGCAGATATTGAGATAACCGATCGCGGAATTGAAAAGCAGCTACAATCGCTTAGTAGTGGAAAGGCATCAGGACCAGATGAGTTACCTACAAGAGTCTATAAAGACTTGCTTCCCTTCTAGCAGTGATTTATCGTAGATCGCTTGGGCAACGAAAGGTACCTAATGATTGGATAAAAGCACAGGTCATTCGCGTTTTTAAGAAAGGCCGTAAGATAGATCCACAAAGCTATAGACCTATATCGTTGACGTCAATCTGTTGTAGAATTGTGGAACATGTTTTATGCTAAAGAATTATGACGTTTTTTTGAAAATGAACATCTATAAAAATCAACATGGATTCCGCATACAGAGATCCTGCGAAACTCAGCCCGCTCTGTTCCTCCGTGAGATCCACAGCGCAGTGGACGACGGCGCTCAACTTGATGTCGTGTTTCTCGACTTCAGTCAGGCATTCGACGCCGTTCCGCATTGCCTTTTAATGAAAAAAAAATACGAGCAGACTTGCGATTGGATTCAAGACTTTCTTGCAGGTACAAATCAGCACGTCGCTCTTAACGGAACAAAAGCGACAGATCTGAAGGTAAATATCCGGAGTAGCACAGGGGAAGTGTGATAGGACCGTTGCTGTTTACAGTATGTATAAATAATCTAGTAGAAAGCGTCGGGTGCTTTTTAAGGCTATTCGCAGATGATACAGTTGTCTATAGAAAAGTAACAACGCCAGAAGATAGAAGAATTTGTAGAACGACCTGCAGAGCTCAAGCATGGTGCACGCTCTGCCAGTTGACCCTGGACGTAAATAAATGTAACATATTTCGCATACATAGGAAAAGAAATCCACTACTGTACAGCTACACTGTTCATGACAAACAGCTGGAGACAGCGTCTGCGTAAAATATCTAGCCGTAACTGTCCACAGCGACCGTAAGTGGAATGACCGTATAAAACAGATAGGGGGAAAATCAGACACCAGATTCTTTGGAAGAATCTTAACGAAATGTATCTCATCCACGAAAGAAGTGGCTTATAAGGCGCTTGTTCGCCCGATTCTTGAATGTTGTTCGTCTATCTGCGATCCCTATGAGGTAGGACTGCTAGAGGAGATCCAATGAAGAACGGTTCGTTTCGTCACGGGGTCGTTTAACTGGTGAAAGAGCGTTACGGAGATGCTAAACAAACTCCACTGGCAGACGTTACAAGAGAGGCGTTGTGCATCACGGAGAGACTTACTGTTGAAATTTTGGGACAGTACTTTACAGGAGGAGTCGGACAAGATATTACTTACCCCCACATACATCTCGCTCATTGATCACGAGGAGAAAATTCGAGACATTAGAGCCAATACAGGGGCTTACCGAGATTTGGTCATCAGTCTACTGACTGGTTTGATGCGGCCCGCCACGAATTCCTTTCCTGTGCTAACCTCTTCATCTCAGAGTAGCACTTGCAACCTACGTCCTCAATTATTTGCTTGACGTATTCCAATCTCTGTCTTCCTCTACAGTTTTTGCCCTCTACAGCTCCCTCTAGTACCATGGAAGTCATTCCCTCATGTCTTAGCAGATGTCCTATCATCCTGTCCCTTCTCCTTATCAGTGTTTTCCACATATTCCTTTCCTCTCCGATTCTGCGTAGAACCTCCTCATTCCTTACCTTATCAGTCCACCTAATTTTCAACATTCGTTTATAGCACCACATCTCAAATGCTTCGATTCTCTTCTGTTCCGGTTTTCCCACAGTCCATGTTTCACTACCATACAATGCAGTACTCCAGACGTACATCCTCAGAAATTTCTTCCTCAAATTAAGGCCGGTATTTGATATTAGTAGACTTCTCTTCGCCAGAAATGCCTTTTTTGCCATAGCGAGTCTGCTTTTGATGTCCTCTTTGCTCCGTCCGTCATTGGTTATTTTTCTGCCTAGATAGCAGAATTCCTTAACTTCATTGACTTCGTGACCATCAATCCTGATGTTAAGTTTCTCGCTGTTCTCACTTCTACTACTTCTCATTACCTTCGTCTTTCTCCGATTTACTCTCAAACCATACTGTGTACTCATTAGACTGTTCATTCCGTTCAGCAGATCATTTAATTCTTCTTCACTCTCACTCAGGATAGCAATGTCAGCAGCGAATCGTATCATTGATATCCTTTCACCTTGTATTTTAATTCAACTCCTGAACCATTCTTTTATTTCCGTCATTGCTTCCTCGATGTACAGATTGAAGAGTAGGGGCGAAAGGCTACAGCCTTGCCTTACACCCTTCTTAATACGAGCACTTCGTTCTTGATCGTCCACTCTTATTATTCCCTCTTGGTTGTTGTACATATTGTATATGACCCGTCTCTCCCTTTAGCTTACCCCTACTTTTTTCAGAATCTCGAACAGCTTGCACCTTTTTATATTGTCGAACGCTTTTTCCAGGTCGACAAATCCTATGAAAGTGTCTTGATTTTTCTTTAGCCTTGCTTCCATTATTAGCTGTAACGTCTGAATTGCCTCTCTCGTCCGTTTACTTTTCCTAAAGCCAAAGTGATCGTCATCTAGCGCATTCTCAATTTTCTTTTCCATTCTTCTGTAAGCAGCTTCGATGCATGAGCTGTTAAGCTGATTGTGCGATAATTCTCGCACTTGTCAGCTCTTGCCGTCTTCGGAATTGTGTGGATGATGCTGTTCCGCCCGCATCTCGTGGTCGTGCGGTAGCGTTCTCGCTTCCCACGCCCGGGTTCCCGGGTTCGATTCCCGGCGGGGTCAGGGATTTTCTCTGCCTCGTGATGGCTGGGTGTTGTGTGATGTCCTTAGGTTAGTTAGGTTTAAGTAGTTCTAAGTTCTAGGGGACTGATGACCATAGATGTTAAGTCCCATCGTGCTCAGAGCCATTTGAACCATTTTTGATGCTTTTCCGAAAGTCAGATGGTATATCGCCAGACTCATATATTCTACACACCAACGTGAACAGTCGTTTTGTTGCCACTTCCCGCAATGATTTTAGAAATTCTGATGGAATGTTATCTATCCCTTCTGCCTTATTTGACCGTAAGTCCTCCAAAGCTCTTTTAAATTCCGATTCTAATACTGGATCCCCTATCTCTTCTAAATCGACTCCTGTTTCTTCTTCTATCACATCAGACAAATCTACACCCTCATAGAGGCTTTCAATGTATTCTTTCCACCTATCTGCTCTCTCCTCTGCATTTAACAGCGGAATTCCCGTTGCGCTCTTAATGTTACAACCGCTGCTTTTAATGTCACCAAAAGTTGTTTTGACTTTCCTGTATGCTGAGTCCGTCCTTCCGACAATCATGTCATTTTCGATGTCTTCACATTTTCCCTGCAAACCATTTCGTCTTAGCTTCCCTGCACTTCCTATTTATTTCATTCCTCAGCGACTTGCATTTCTGTATTCCTGATTTTCCCGGAACATGTTTGTACTTCCTACTTTCATCAATCAACTGAAGTATTTCTTCTGTTACCAATGGTTTCTTCGCAGCTACCTTCTTTGTACCTATGTTTTCCTTCCCAACTTCTGTAATGGCCCTTTTTAGAGATGTCCATTCCTCTTCAACTGTACTGCCTACTGCGCTGTTCCTTATTGCTGTATCTATAGCGTTAGAGAACTTCAAACGTATCTCGTCATTCCTTAGTACTTCCGTATCCCACTTCTTTGCGTATTGATTCTTCCTGACTAATGTCTTGAACTTCAGCCTACTCTTCATCACTAGTATATTGTGATCTGAGTCTATATCTGCTCCTGGGTACGCCTTACAATCCAGTATCTGATTTCGGAATCTCTGTCTGACCATGATGTAATCTAATTGAAATCTTCCCGTATCTCCCGGCGTTTTCCAAGTATACCTCCTCCTCTTGTGATTCTTGAACAGGGTATTCGCTATTACTAGCTGAAACTTGTTACAGAACTCAATTAGTCTTTCTCCTCTTTCATTCCTTGTCCCAAGCCCATATTCTCCTGTAACCTTTTCTTCTACTCCTTCCCCTACAACTTCATTCCAGTCGCCCATGACTATTAGATTTTCGTCCCCCTTTGCATACTGCATTACCCTTTCAATATCCTCATACACTTTCTCTATCTGTTCATCTTCAGCTTGCGACGTCGGCATGTATACCTGAACTATCGTTGTCGGTGTTGGTCTGCTGTCGATTCTGATTAGAACAACCCGGTCACTGAATTGTTCACAGTAACACACCCTCTGCCCTACCTTCCTATTCATAACGAATCCTACACCTGTTATACCATTTTCTGGTGCTGTTGATATTACCCGATACTCATCTGACCAGAAATCCTTGTCTTCCTTCCACTTCACTTCACTGACCCCTACTATATCTAGATTGAGCCTTTGCATTTCCCTTTTCAGATTTTCTAGTTTCCCTACCACGTTCAAGCTTCTGACATTCCACGCCCCGAATCGTAGAACGTTATCCTTTCGTTGATCAGATAGTGGAAGCGAAAATACTCTCCGCCACACACCGTTAGGTGGCTTACGTAGTATGATGTAGATGTTGGCGGAGGCACTCGCGTGGTCGTCTGCTGCCATACGCCATTAACGACAGATATCGGGTCATTGTCCGAGCAGATACGTTCGTCGTACGTTTACATTGACTTCTGCGGTTATTTCATGCAGTGTTGGTTACCTGTTAGCAGTGACAACTCTACGCAGAGAGCGCTGCTCTCGGTCGTTAAGTGAAGGCCGTCGGCCACTGCGTTGTCTGTAGTCAGAGGTAATGCCCGATATTTGGTATTCTGGGCACTCGTGACGAAAATTTACAAGATGAACTGACGGAAAGAAATTGTCAATTAATGTAGAGGAATCAAATTTCGGGAATACATGTGTCTAGGTAGCGTATTTAAGTGATTAACATTGCAAGATCACAAGATTACATAAATGCGAGATAACCAATTGGAAATGCCAAATGCTGCAACATTAACAACCGCTGTGACTGCAAGCATGCAAACGTGAATGCATTCTGTTGTACAGGTGCTGCATATCAGTTTGTGGGATGGAGTTCAACGCCTCTAGTTGGCCAATACAGGTATGGAGTTCCACACATCCAGTCCTCCAATACAGGGACGGATGGAGTTCGACGCATCTAGTCGGCCGATACAGGTACGGATGGTGTTCCACGCATCTAGTCAGCCAATACAGGGACCGATGAAGTTCCACACTTCTAGTCGGCCAATACAGTTCGAATGTAGTTCCACGCATCTTTTGTCGGCCTATACAGGGATAGATGGAGTTCCACGCATCTAGTCGGCCAATACAGGGATGGATGGAGTTCCACGCATCTAGTCGGCCAATACAGGGATAGATGGAGTTCCATGTATCTAGTCGGCCAATACAAGGACGGATGCAGTTCCACACATCTAGTCGGCGAACAAAGGGACTGTTCACATTGCTTGTGGATGACGCTGGGGCTGCGATCCGATGATGTCTCGTATGTGCTCTATTGGAGACAGACATGGTAATCGACCAGGCCAAGGCAACACGTCGACTCAATGTAGAGCATGTTGGGTTACAACAGTTGTATCTGGGCGGTCGTTAACCTGTTGGAAAACACCCACTGTAATGCTGTTTATGAATGGCAGCGCAACAGGTCGAATCATGAGACTAGTGTACAAATTTGCAGTCAGTGTGCGTGGGATAACCACGAGAGTGTTCCTGCTGTCATTCGAAACCGCATTCCAGACCGCAGCTCCAGATGTAGATCTAGTTTGTTCCGCAGGCAGCCAGGTGTGTTGCAGGGCCGTAACTGGCCTCCTTCTGACCATCACTGGCACCGACGCATAACCGGCTTTCATAAGAAATCACAACAGACCTTCACCCCGTCCTCCAATGAGCTCTCGCTTGAGGCCACTGAAGCGGCAAACGGCAGTGGTTTGGGGTCAGTGGGATACAAGCTGCAGGGCGTCTGGCTCGGAGGTGTGCTTGAAGTAACCGATTTGTAACAGTTCTTTGTGCAACTGTGGTGCCAACTGCTGTTCAAATTGCTGCTGTGGATGCAGTATGATGCGCCACAGCTATACTACGAACGCCGGCTGCTGTGGCCGAGCGATTCGCGGCGTTTAGGTGTGAGCTTATTTCCCTGTTGGGATGTAGTTACAGAATTGGTTACCTGTTTTGATGGTCAACTAAGGCCACCTGAGTCGACATTATTACGTTCTTAAATACAAATACTACGTGCTCGTGTGTTTCTTCTTGAAGTGTTGAAACTTAGGACACTTCAAGCTCGTTTTGTATTATTGCGGAATAGGGGACCGAATGCCACGGAGATGATAAGCAAGTGGCGGTGACAATCATGAAAACAAAGACTTTTTCGTTGCGACGAGATGTTTTCAAGGAATTTCAATAGCCAACTTTCTCCCACAATTTGGAAAATATTTTATTGAGTCCTACCTACATAGGGACAAATGACCATCGTAATAAAATAAGAGCAACCAGAGATCTTACGGAAAGATTTACGTGTTCGTTATTCCCACTTGCTAATCGACAGAGCAACGGCAGCGGAATAGTGCAAAAGTGGTGCTTTGAAGTCTAACACGTTTGCTTTGCAGCGTAGTCATGTAGATGATGATACATATGAACTGATCCGAACGCCTGCTAAAGTGTATACATTAAAGGAGAATAACTTGAGATGATGAAGCGATTTAAAAAAAAAAAAAAAAAAAAAAAAAATGTTGTTCTTTCATTGCTTTTGTTGAAAGTGTAATGAAACATGTAGAAAAATGTTTTGTGAAATTTATTCGTCTAAAAGTAGGTATTAAATATATTAGAGAAACACCAGTAATCTTCAGATTCGTTAAAGAACAGAACTCGCACGTACAAAACAGCCTCGAACGTGTGATTCCCTTACAAGTGAGTTAATGCGTTAAATATCTGACGTTAAGCATGTAAGCCAGAAAAAGTTTAGAAAAGCTTTGAAATTACACTACTGGCTATTAAAATTGCTACACCAAGAAGAAATGCAGATGATAAACGGATATTCATTGGACAAATACATTATACTAGAACTGACATGTGATTACATTTTCACGCAATTTGGGTGCATAGATCCTGAGAAATCAGTACCCAGAACAACCACCTCTGGTCGTAACAACGGCCTTGATACGCCTGGGCATTGAGTCAAACAGAGCTTGGATGGCGTGTACAGGTACAGGTGCCCATGTAGCTTCAACACGATACCACAGTTCATCAAGAGTAGTGACTGGCGTATTGTGACGAGCCAGTTGCTCTGCCACCATTGACCAGACGTTTTCAGTTGGTGAGAGATCTGGAGAATGTGCTTGCCAGGGCAGCAGTCGAACATTTTCTGTATCCAGAAAGGCCCGTACAGGACCTGCAACACGCGGTCGTGCATTATCCTGCTGAAATGTAAGGTTTCGCAGGGATCGAATGAAGGGTAGAGCCACAGGTCGTAACACATCTGAAATGTAACGTTCGCTGTTCAAAGTGCCCTCAATGCGAACAAGAGGTGACCGAGACGTGTAACCATTGGCACCCCATACCATCACGCAGGGTGATATGCCAGTATGGCGATGACGAATATACGCTTCCAACGTGCGTTCACCGCGATGTCGCCAAACACGGATGCGACCATCATGATGCTGTAAACAGAACCTGGATTCATCAGAAAAAATGACGTTTTGCCATTCGTGCACCCAGGTTGTCGTTCAGTACAACATCGCAGGCGATCCTGTCTGTGATGCAGCATCAAGGGTAACCGCAGCCGTGGTCTCCGAGCTGACAGTCCGTGCTGCTGCAAACGTCGTCGAACTTTTCGTGCAGATGATGGTTGTCTCGCGAACGTCACCGTATGTTGACTCGTGGATCGAGACGTGGCTGCACGATCCGTTACAGCCATGTGGATAAGATGCCTGTCTTCTCGCGTGCTAGTGATACGAGGCCGTTGGGATCCAGCACGGCGTTCCGTATTACCCTCCTGAACCCACCGATTCCATATTCTCCTGACAGTCATTGGATCTCGACCAACGCGAGCAGCAATGTCGCTATACGATAAACCGCAATCGTGATAGGCTACAATCCGATCTTTATCATAGTCGGAAAAGTGATGGTACGGATTTTTCCATGTTACGCGAGGCATAGCAACAACGTTTCAGCAGGCAACGCCGGTCAGCTGCTGTTTGTGTATGAGGAATCGGTTGGAAACTTTCCTCATGTCAGCACGTTGTAGGTGTCGCCACCGGCGCCAGCCTTGTGTGACTGCTCTGAAAAGCTAATCATTTGCATATCACAGCATCTTCTTCCTGTGGGTTAAATTTCGCGTCTGTAGCACGCCATCTTCGTGGTGTAACAATTTTAATGGCCATTAGTGTATGTTAATGTTTGCTGGAAGTGGGTAAGTGCACTCATTATTAAACGGTGAACGCGTATAGTTTGGTTCTTCGGCCTGGGATCTCACTGATTGGAGTAGAACTGTCTTCAGCAATGAGTCCCGCTCCGAACTGTGCCCCAGTGGCCAGCGATGACGTCTCTGTAGGCGCTCCAGATAGCGGTGGGGTGTCGGCCTGTCTGTCTGACGACCTGGAGTGACGGTCTGGGGTGTCATTTCATGTCATAGCAGGATCCCGTTGGTTGCCATCCGCGACACCCTTATAGCAGAGTGTTACGTTGACGATGTTGTACAACCGCTTTTATTGCGCTTCACGGCAAACCATCCTGTACGTACATTTCAGCAAGATAATGGCTGCCCGCACACGGCGACAGTTGCTGCTGTTTGTCTTCGTACTTGCCAAACCCTACCTTGTGCTGCAAGGTCGCCGGACCTCTTCCCAGTTGTAAACGTGTGCAGCATTATTTGAAGGGCCCTCCAAGCAGCTCCGGATTTTGACGACCTAACGCACCAATTGGTCAATATTTGTTCGATATTTGACACGGGATGCCACATTGATTCCATATTTTTAGGTTTCTTCTCAAGCGTCTTCTAACCAAACTGCGTGCCTGTGGAATATCGCCATCGTTGTGCTGTCAGAAAGGTCACAGTCTGTAGTAATAGATGGAAAGTCATCGAGTAAAAGTAATATCCGGCGTTCCCCAAGGAAGGGTTATAGGTCCTCTATGTTTCCTGACCTAGGAGACAATCTGAGTAGCTGTCTTACATTGTTTGCAAATGATACTGTCATTTACCGTCTTGTAATGTCATCAGATGACCAAAACGAATTGCAAAACGATTTCGATAAGATATCTGTATGGTGAGAAAAGGGGCAATTGACCATGAATAAAGAAAAGTGTAAAGTTATTCTCATGAGTACTAAAAGAAATCCGCTAAATTTCGATTACGCGATAAGTCACACAAATCTGAAGGCTTGAAATTCAACTAAATACTTAGGGATTACAATTACAAATAACCTAAATTGAAACGATCACATAGATAATGTTGTGCGTAGGGCAAACCAAAGACTGCGATTCGCTGGTAGAACACTTAGAAGGTGCAACAGGTCTACCAAAGATACTGCTCACACCACGCTTGTCCGCCATATTGTGGAGTATTGCTGTGCGGTGTGGGATCCGCATCAGGTGAGACTGAAGGAAAAAAGTACAAAGAAGGTTCAAATGGTTCAAATGGCTCTGAGCACTATGGGACTTAACATCTGAGGTCGCCAGTCCCCTAGAACTTAGAACTACTTAAACCTAACTAACCTAAGCACATCACACACATCCATGCCCGAGGCAGGATTCGAACCTGCGACCGCAGCGGTCGCGCGGTTCCGGACTGAAGCGCCTAGAACCGCAGGGCCACCGCGGCCGGCTACAAAGAAGGGCAGCTCGTTTTGTATGATCGTGAAATAGGGGAGATAGTAACACAGACATGATACGTGAATTGGAGTGGCTATCATTAAAACAAAGCCGGTTTTCGTTGCGACGGGATCTTCTCATGAAAGTTTAATCACCAGTTTTCTCCCCCGACTGCGAAAACATTCTATTGGCACCCACCTACTTAGGGAGAACTGATCATCACGATAAAATAAGAGAAATAAGGGCTCGCACAGAAAAATCTAAATGCTCGTTTTTCCCGCGCGCCGTTCGAGAGCGGAACGGTAGAGAAAAAGCTTGGAAATGGTTCGTTGAACCCTCTGCCAAGCACTTTATTGTGAATAGCAGAGTAATCACGTAGATGTAGATACCCGTAAGCACGACATCCATGCCAAACCGAATTACTGCTTGCCTAGGAGCCAGATGTGGGTCATGGCGTTATTAACTTGTTCCTGCTGTGAAGCTCTTTCTCCTGGATAAATCATTAAATTTTTCTGAAATTACAATCATTTGTTTGTCTATAGATGTCAATGATACTTATCGGTTTCCGTGCTATTCGAATAATTCCTTCATGGTGCGTCATTCTTTATTTTCTTTTTTTGTGGTATAGAGTGTATTACACCCGTTAACGAGTAGATTATGACAGCATTTTAAATTTTTAACAGCGTCAATACTTACACGGAACATTGAAAATCAACATTTTTCGCCCCTGAAAGCAGTTAGGTAGGCAGCATGCAACTGTGAAAGTGTCCTGGGTTAGTAGTTTGGTAATATAGATTCGACACACCTTCGATAGTGCTGGAAATTATGTACAGCAAAAGTACTGCACGGTCTACACAATCAACTAGACAAATATGCCGTGTGACTAGGGCCTCCCGTCGGGTACACCGTTCGCCCGGTGGCACGTCTTCCGATTTGACGCCACTTCGGCGACTTGCGCGTCGATGGGGATGAAATGACGATGATTAGGACAGCACAGCACCCAGTCCCTGAGCGGAGAAAATCTCGAACCTAGCCAGGAATCGAACCCGGGCCCCATAGGATTGACATTCTTTCGCACTGACAACTCAGCTATCGGTAGCGGACGATTACAAGCTAAAATCTTGGAAGTTTGTGGTAAGTTCCTATGGGGCCAAGCTATTGAGGTCATCGGTACCTACGCTTACACGCTACTTAAAGTAACTTACGCTAAGGACAACACACACACCCATGCCCGACGGAGGACTCGAACCCCGGACGGAGTGAACCGTGCGAACCGTGGCAAGACGCAAAAGACGACGAAGCTATCCCGCACTACTAAAAGTTAAACATTGAACTTCAAATTCTCAATCGGCATCTTACGTGCTGTTGTGCTACATGATTTCGAGCATCATTCAAAGACGCATCAAGTGTTTCTCTATTTTGTTTTATTGTATGCTTTTAGAAAAATCATGTTAGAAAACATTTACATACAGAGTGTTTGAAAACGAATGACCTGATTTCAGAACTCCATATTTCTTGAGGAAAACATACTACAGACATGGACTGGAATGAAAAGTACAAAATCCTAACGTTTTAACTATGCTATTGCAAATGTTCTACGTGTTCACAAGCAGCACCATGAACAACATCTAGACGACAGCTAAATTCGTCATAAATTTTACACAATGCGTCTGCTTTTACAAAAGTTACGGCGGCTGGTATCCTGTTCTTCACTTGATGTACGTCGCAAGCTAAAGGGGAAATGAACACGCTTTCCTCCACATATCCCCACAAGAAGAAATGTCACGGGGTCGTGTCTGGTGGTCTTGGAGGCCAAGAATGCACGGCACCGTCTCGGTGTCCCGTGCGCCCTATCCAGCGTGAGCTGTTTTGAAATAGTGCAGAGCTGGCTGTTTCCACAACTTCGGGAGGACTCCGGTGACTTCATTTTCCAGCAGGATGGAGCTCCACCACAATGGCATAACAACGCGCTTCAGTTTCTCAATGACGCTCTGCCTCAACGCTGGATACGGAGCAGGGAACCCCGAGACACTGCCCTGCATCATTGACCTCTGACATGACCATATATGACCCCACGCGATTTTCTCTTTTGGGGATGTGTGAAGCTTTACCTCGCGACCTAGAGGAAGTGACGAACAGAATAAAAGTAACTTGAAGAATCTAGCTATCTTCTAGATGTTGTTCCTGGTGCTGCTAATGGACACATAGAGCATTTGTAACACCACTTCAGGATTTCGTGAGTATTTTGCAATCCATCCCATGTTTGTACTATGCTTTTGTCACAACATATGTGGTTTCAAAATGTGGTCATTCTTTTTTTTAAAGACTCTACACTTTTCAATTTGTTTGTATTTCAAAACCTTTCCATTGACAGTTAACTGGAGAGTGGGGAGTCCAAGAAACTGGTACATCTGTGTAGCGTTCCCTTGAGCACGCAAAAGTGCCGCAACACGACGTAGCATGGACTCGACTAATGACCCTAGTAGTGCTGGAGGGAACTGACACCATGAATCCTGCAGGCTGCCCGTTGCAAGGCATCCCACATACGCTCAATGATGTAAGAATGCGTGTTTTCGCGGCGATGTCCGTTAATAAAACATTCTCGGGTTTCAAGCCGCGTCTAGTGGTTCACTGCCCACGAGCTTAAGGGCAGAGATCTCCTCTGCCATTGCCAAGTGGACGGCTGTCGTGTGGTTGTCACTGCCGTGCTTATATAGCCGCGCCGTCGCTCGTGACGTCACTGGTGCTCGGTCCCGCACCATGTATGGTAATGTTTTGGCCGCGCGACCGGCGGGCCCGCTTCAACCCTCAACACCGGATCCCACGCTGTACTCAGTTGCACTCCACCGTCTATATTGAAGGTGTTGTCAGAGATTCTAATCTCTATGGCCTCGTTTATCACGCCATCTCAGAAGTCATAGTCCGTTTAATAATAGACGTCTCATCGAATGGAATTCGGTGTCCGTTTTCCAGAGTATGTTCTGCTACAGCTGACTGTAACACCTTTCATGTTCCATGCGGCGCTCTTTAATAGTGCGAACAGTCTGGCCGACACAGAACTGCCCACATCCATACGGTATCTTGTAAATTCCTGGCGTTCTGAGGCCTCAACCGTCTTCCGCAGATTTCATTAGTTGCCGGATCTTCGCCGGAGGCCTGAAGATTGTGTCTATTTTATGCCTCTTCAGGAGCCGACTAGTCTTTCCTGTTGTCGAACCACAAGACGGTAAGAATGCAACCTGATTGGTGTCTTCTTCAGAGGTCTTCTTCGGCAAGTTTTCAGCTTCTGAGACGGTTTCAGCTCGATCTACTTAAGGTCCTCAGAACGGACTGTTTATGTGCTGGGTGATGGAAGCTGGTGCCATGTAGATACCGATCCGTGTGAGTGGGCTCGCGGTAAACGCTATGACGTAGAGACCCATTGGGTGTACGACGGACAAGCACGTCCAAGAACGGCAGGGAACCCTCCTTCTCTACTGATTTACGATTTCCGTGATTCCCCTAAATCGCTTCAGGCAAATGCCGGGATGGTTCCTTTGAAAGGAGCTTTTCCTCCGTCTCTAATGATCTCACTGTCGACAGGACGTTAAACACTAACCTTCAAAAAATGGTTCAAATGGCTCTGAGCATTATGGGACTAACATCTGAGGTCATCAGTCCCCTAGAACTTAGAACTACTTAAACCTAACTAACTCAAGGACGTCACACACATCTATGCCCGAGGCAGGATTCGAACCTGCGACCGTAGCAGTAGCGCGGTTCCAGACTGAAGCGCCTAGAACCGCTCGGTCACACCGGCTGGCCACTAACCTTCTCCTCCCCCAAAAATCCACTGTGTCATTTCTAGGTAGTGCTTGTTTTGGTTCTGCCCAAACATTTGACCAAACGAAGGCCCAGCTACACGACTTGTTTACCAGACAAGGGGCAGGGTAGCCGCACCGCCAGGTCAATTTTGACTTAATATTTGTGACCGAGGGCTTATTTGTTCCAATATAATTCTGACACGGTCACTGAACCTTAGCAGCTACGTTGAAAATTTTTGTCAAAGTTTTTCGACCGTTGGCGTGTCGTTCATGTTGTTGTCTTTGTGGTATTCACTGAGAAGACTGGTTTGATGTAGCTCTCCGTGTTAGCCTACGTCAGCATGCTTACTGCAAGTAAAGTCCACTTGAACCTTTTTACAGCCGTCAGGCCTTGCTCTAGCTTCACAATTTTCCCCCCACCCCATTCACACATACACACACACTTCGCTGAATTAGTGAACTGCAAAACCTATAATACATAAGGAGGTGTCTCATCAACCGACGCCTTGTTTCACTCAGTTTGTGCCATAAATTTATTTTTCCCCAATTCTATTATCTCCTCATTACTTCATAGAGGTTATACGTTGGCACAGTGGTTAGGCCTTGAAAAACTGAACACAGATCAATCGAGAAAACTACGAAAAATATAAGCATAATATACAAACTGAGTAGTCCATGCGCAAGATAGGCAACATCAAGGATAGTGTGAGGTCAGGAGCGAGAGGTCCTTGGTTCAGGTCTTCCCTCGAGTGAAAAGTTTTCTTACTTTATTTTCGCAAAATTATTATCTGTCCGTTCGATCATTGACGTCTCTGTTCACTGTAATAAGTTTAGTGTCTGTGTTTTGCGCCCGCACCGCAAAACCGTGCGATTAGTAGACGAATGGACGTGCCTCTCCAATGGGAACCGAAAACATTTGATCGCAAGGTCATATGTCAACCGAATCCTCCACAGGAAAACACGTCTGATATATTCTATAAGACACTGGTGACGGAATATGCGTTACATGACAGGAATATGTTGTCGACCCACCTAACTTGTACACTTGGCGAATGGGTAAAAAGATTATTCTACCTTGCACGATTTAGGTTTTCTTGTGGATGTGATAATCACTCCCAAAAAAGTGATCACATCGGACGGACGGACGGACGGACAGATAATAATTGCCTGAAAATAAAAAATTAAACTTTTCACTCGACGGAAGACTTGAACCAAGGAGCTCTAGTTCCGGAACTGCTCACGCTAACCACGGGACCACGGCGCTCCTGTTCCGGCATTCTCCTTGATGTTGCATATCTTGCGCATGGACTACTCAGTTTCATTATTTTGCAAATTTTTTTCATAGTTCCACACAACTTCTTCCTGTTTTCTCGATTGATCTGTGTTCAGTTTTTCAAGGCCTATCCACTGTGCCAACTTATAACTAAACCTGAGGGGGGTGCGATGGGGAGGTTCCCTTGTCAGTATTCCTCTGTAGCACCACATTCGAAAAGCTTCTATTCTTTTCTTGTCTGAAATGCTTATCATTAACCTTTCGCTGCTGTACGAGGCTACTCTCCAGACAAATACACTATGTGATCAAAAGTATATGGACACCTGGCTGAAAATGACTTAGAAGTTGGTGGCACCCTCCATCACTAATGCTGGAATTCAATACGGTGTTGGCCCACCCTTAGCCTTGATGACACTCTCGCAGGCATACATTCAATTAGGTGCTGGAACGTTTCATGGGGAATGGCAGCCCATTCTTCACGGAGTGCTGCACTGAGGAGCGGTATCAATGTCGGTCGGTGAAGCCTGGCACGAAGTCGGCGTTCCAAAACATCCCAGAGGTGTTCTATAGGTCAGGACTCTGTGCAGGCCAGTCCATTACAGGGATGTTACTGCCCTCTAACCACTCCGCCACAGGTCATGCATTATGAACAGGTGCTCGATCGTGTTGAAAGATGCAATCGCCATCCACTGCTCAACAGTGGGAAGCAACACGGTGCTTAAGACATCAGTGTAGGCCTGTGCTGTGATAGTGCCACGCAAAACAACAAGGGATGCAAGCCCCTTCCTTGAAAAACACGATCACACCATAACACCACCGCCTCCGAATTTTACTGTTGGCACTACACATGCTGGCAGATTACGTTTACCAGGCATTCGCCATACCCACACCCTGCCTTCGGTTCGTCACATTGTGTACCGCGATTCGTCACTCCGTACAACGTTCTTTCCACTGTTCAATCGCTCCTTACACCAAGCGAGGCGTCGTTTGGCATTTACCGGCGTGATGTGTGGCTTATGAGCAGCCGCTCGACCATGAAATCCAAGTTTTCTCACCTCCCATATAGCTGTCATAGTACTTGCAGTGGATCCTGATGCAGTTTGGCATTCCTGTGTGATGGTCTGGATAGATGTCTGCCTGTTACACATTTCGACCCTCTACAACTGTCGGAGGTCTCTGTCAGTCAACAGACGAGGTCAGCCTGTACGCTTTTGCGGTGTACGTGCCCCTTCCCGTTTCCACTTCACTATCACATCGGAAACAGTGGACCTAGCGATATTTAGGAGTGTGGAAATCTCGCGTACAGACGTATGACGCAAGTGACCCCAATCACCTGACCACCTTCGAAGACCGTCAGTACCGCGGAGCGCCCCATCCTGCTCTCTCACGATGTCTACTGAGGCCGGTGATATGGAGTACCTGGCAGCAGGTGGCAGCACAATGCAGCTAATATGAAAAAACATATGTTTTTTGGGTATGTCCGGATACTTTTGATCACATAGTGTACCTCGAACAGAGACCTCCTAACACTAACATTTACATTCGATGATAACAAAGTTCTCTTCTTCAGAAACGCTTTTCTTGCAGTTGACAGTCTGCATTTTATGTGCTATCTACTTCGGCCATGTCAATTCTTTTGCCGCCCCAATAGCAAAACTGATCTGCTACTATTAGTCTCTCATTACTTAATCTAATTCCCTCAGCATTGCCCAGTTTAATTTGACTGTATTCCATGACCGTCATTTTACTTTTTTATGTTCATCTTACAATCTCTTTTCAAAAGTCTGTGCACTCTGTTCATCTACTACAAGTCATTCACCGTAACTGCCGGAATTCAAATGTCATAGGCAAATCTCTAAATTTTTTGTTTCTTGTCCTTGAACTTTAATCCCCTTTCGAAATTTTTGCTTGGTTTCTTTTACTTTTTGCACTATGTGCAGATTGTGTAACATCAGAGCGAGGCTAAAACCCCACGTCATTCACTTCTCAACCACTGCTTCTATTTCACGTCCTCCTACTCTCCTAACTGCACTCTTCTTTCTGAATGAGACGTAAATAACTTTTTACTCACGATATAGTGCTCCTGATACCTTCAGAGTTTCAGAGCGCGAATTCCAGTCAACTTAGTCGAAAGCTTTCTCAAGAAATCCACCTGTGCCACTGATGTACTTTCGTCTTTGTTCAGTTTATCTTCTAACATAATGTGTAAACTCAGTGTAGGCTCATGTGCTCCTACATTACCTCAAAGATGCCATAGAGATCAGAGTAAGGGAGCCACAACTACATCGTGACAGCGGTTACATCCTTAGCAAGGCGTGGGAACCCGCGGTCACCCGGATTAAGGAGAAAAAGGATATTTCCCAGAGTGTACCGACCTCGGGGGAGGAGGGAAGAGTAACGAGAGCGGCGCCGGCAGACCCCCCTGAACGGTTAGACCTAGGACGGCGGGAGAACGGACGCTGCACCTGGACCGCACCTACTCGTAGGAAGCGCCTGAGGGCGCAGCGGGAGGGGGATTGTCCTATACAGGGTGTTACAAAAAGGTGCGGCCAAACTTTCAGGAAACATTCCTCACACACAAATAAAGAAAAAATGTTATGTGGACATGTGTCCGGAAACGCTTAATTTCCATGTTAGAGCTCATTTTAGTTTCGTCCACCCTACGCGCAATGGAGCACGTTATCATGATTTCATACGGGATACTCTACCTGTGCTGCTAGAACATGTGCCTTTACAAGTACGACAGAACGTGTGGTTCATGCACGATGGAGCTCCCGCACATTTCAGTCGAAGTGTTCGTACGCTTCCCGACAACAGAATCGGTGACCGACGGAATGGTAGAGGCGGACCAATTCCGTGGCCTCCACGCTCTCCTGACCTCAACCCTCTTGACTTTCATTTATGGGGCATTTGAAAGCTCTCGTCTACGCAACCCCGGTACCAAATGTAGAGACTCTTCGTGCTCGTATTGTGGACGGCTGTGATACAATACGCCATCCTCCAGGGCTGCATCAGCGCATCAGGGATTCCGTGGTGGTGGTGGTGGTTAGTGTTTAACGTCCCGTCGACAACGAGGTCATTAGAGACGGAGCGCAAGCTCGGGTTAGGGAAGTATTGGGAAGGAAATCGGCTGTGCACTTGCAAAGGAACCATCCCGGCATTTGCCTGAAACGATTTAGGGAAATCACGGAAAACCTAAATCAGGATGGCCGGAGACGGGATTGAACCGTCGTCCTCCCGAATGCGAGTCCAGTGTGCTAACATCTGCGCCACCTCGCTCGGTCAGGGATTCCGTGCGACAGAGAGTGGATGCATGTATTATCGCTAACGGAGGACATTTTGAATATTTTCTGTAACAAAGTGTTTGAAGTCACGCTGGTACGTTCTGTTGCTGTGTGTTTCCGTTCCATAATTAATGTGATTTGAAGAGAAGTAATAAAATGAGCCCTAACAAGGAAGGTAAGGGTTTCCGGACATATGTCTACATAACATATTTTCTTTCTTTGTGTGTGAGGAATGTTTTCTGAAAATTTGGCCGTACCTTTTTGTAACACCCTGTATATACCTGGCGCCGGCCCACCGCCGGGGTACCCTATTTGAAAGACCGATTCAGAACCACTGCCAAAACCTTTTACGAAAACACACAACAGTCAGATAACGAACTAGTACGAGAACTTGGACACAGGGTGCACTACCTGGCCTCTACCAGATGGCCCGATGATCTACGGGAATAACAAGACTACACATCTTGTGTATATATTTTTATATAATTTTAATTTTAATTTTAATAATTTTAAGTTTTTAATTTTAATTTAATTTAATTTTAACCTTAATTTTATTTTATTTTAACTATATTTTAAATCTTATTTTATTATATCTATTTTTTATTTATTTATTATTATCATTTTTATATATAAAAAGGTGAATGAATGAGTGTGAGTATGTGTAAACTGTAATATGAATGAGTGTGTACAATGTATATATTGTGTGAATGTTGCAGAGAATGGAAAAAAAAGATGAGAAAAAAATGAAAAAAATAAAAGTAAAAGAAAAACAGAAAAAATTAAAAAATATATATAAAAGAAAAAATAATAAAAAAATAAAAAAATCTATCATACAGCCAATGTATTTTTAAATCATTTAAAAGCAGAAAAAATATGACAACCAAAAAGCTATTAACAATTTGTCCATTTTATTTGGACTGTTGAGCTCCGTGGCCGTGGATAATGACATTCCACTGTAAAAATACAGCAACCAGTTACTTTTTAAATAAAAAGTCGCTGGTTGCTGTATTTTTACAGTGAAATATCAAAAAGCTATTGTTTTAATGTCAATTTTTTATTATTGAAGGCGTAGCCGTATGGCTTGAACTTCTATTTTCAGACTGGGCAATCCTTGATGCCCCAATATATTCTGCAGTGGCACCGCCGGTCAGTACATCAACGCACCTGATGATGGCGACGTGGTCGATTGCCGAAATATTGTGTCCTATGCACACTCGTACCAGGCTGTTCACCCGAGAATTATTCCGTCATAAAATACGCCTGGAGAAATTGAAGAATCGCATCATCGTCATTAGCTACTGACAACACAGTAGTGTCCGTCTCCTTTCGTACACGGTGAGTCACTAACTATTGCCAACAAGAATAACTACGGAAGTATCATAGGGGTGAAAAGTTTGGGGGACAATAGATGCATGGGACAACAGGGACCATAATATGACGCTGTTTTTTTGTTGCCAGGTGCGGTCGCGTCAGATATATGAAGGTCAACTTTTTTTTTTTTGTTAATGGGGTGCTATAGTTTGGTACTTATCTTCTGATACTGGCTATCGAGACGAATCCAATGATGTATAACAGTAAGGTCACTGAAGGTCAACGAAAGTCACAAACGCGGCACGAACGCCCATTTACAGAAGGTGTTGGAAGTGAAGACCATTGGTACCAATGCAGTGCTGCAGTCTTCTTATCATGGACTGCGAGTTATTCCTTATCACTTCGGCACTTATTGAAGCACATGCTCCGACAACTCATTCTCGTATATCTTCAGGCGTAGTTGGAACGCCTTTATAAACAATGTCTTTTACGAAACCCCACAAGCAAAAGTCCGAGGCGTCAAGTCTGGCGAACGAGCCGGCCAGGACACATCTCCTCCGCGTCTAATCCAACGATTTGGGAATTCTCTCTGCAACTCATTTCTAGCCATCAGCGAAAAATGTGCCGGACACCCATCGTGTTAATACCAGCTTCTTTTCCTTGTCCCTAAAGGTATTTCTTCCTTCCAATGACAGACATAATAGTTTTTGCAAGGATGTGGTGTACTTCCTACCAGTAAGATTTCCTTCGATGAAATAAGAGCCTATAAATCTGTCCTCCAGAATCCCACCCCATAATTTACCGACCACGGTTTTTGCTGTGCAACTTGCCGCAGCAAACATGGATTTTCATTTGCCCAATAATGCATGTAATACAAATTAACATTTCCATGGTTCGTAAATGCAGCCTCGTCAGTTAATAAAATCAAATTAATAAATGTGTCATCCCTCTGAATCTGAAGTTTAGCCCATAGGCAGAATTCAATGCGACACATATAGTCCGTAACAGTTAATTCTTGGTGGAGACTGGTATGGTAAGGATGATATTTACGGCGATGCAGAACACAAACAACACTTCTCTGGCGCATCCAGATTCCCTTGCGATTTGACGCGAAGTAACAGAAGAATCTCGAACTACAATGGCAAGAGTAGCAATTTTCGTTTCCTCGTTAGTAACTGTCCTTTGCCGGATATGTTTCCGATGCGTTAAAGATCCAGTTGTTCTCAATTTATCATATTCAAATGTACGACGTGTAGGGTGAGTACATTGAGGATAGTGGCCGAGCGGTTCTAGGCGCTCCAGTCTGGAACCGCGCGACGGCTACGGTCGCAGGTTCGAATCCTGCCTCGCGCATGGATGTGTGCGATGTCCTTATGTTAATTAGGTTTAAATAGTTCTAAGTTCTAGGGGACTGATGACCACAGCAGTCAAGTCCCATAGTGCTCAGAGCCATTTTTTACATTGAGGATATCTTTCAGCGCATAACTCTCTAGCTCTGACTGAATTTCGTTGGCATACTCAGTAAATGAGAAGCATATCGAATTTTTCTTCGAAGGAATACATCATTCACACTCGCTTGATTCGACTATACTAATCTTACCGTTCCTATTAGTGTTGTATTGCTCACCCGTCGAATTGTGTTTACATGTGAATGGCACGTTACATGGATACGCCGTATTCGGCGAATATTCCTTATTTGCACCATATACGAGACAGAATTGTCAGAGCATGTGCTTCGATAAGTTCCGAAGTGATAAGGAACACCATTCAATCCATGATAAGAAGATTGCAGCACTGCAATGATGCCAATGGTCATCACTTCGAACACCTTCTATAAATGGACGACCATGCCACCTTTTTGACCTTCATTGACCTTCAAAGACCTTACTGTTACACATCATTGGATTCGTCTCGATAGATGCTATCAGAAAATAAGTGTCAAACTATAGCATCCTATCTAAAAAAAAAAAAAAACTAAGTTGACCTTCATGTGTCTGATGCGACCCCACCTAGCAACAAAAAACCAACGTCATATTATGGCCACCATTGTCACATGTAACATTTTTCCTACAAACTTTTCAGCTATTATCGTACTTTCGGAGTCATTCTAGATGGCTGTAGTTAGTGACTCACCCTGTATAATGGATGGTCCGCCTGTTAAAATATAGTGGTCACTTCCGCATTACATAGGAGTGTCCGAAAACTTTTGATGAGACGGTGTATTCGAGCTTGTCCTTTGTGTATTTGAATCCTGTTTCTGCGTATGGACAGCTCAGCGGCGGTGTTGCCTAAACCAGCTGGAGAAGGCGTGGTGACTGTGGTGCACGGTCTAGAGTCCAGTGCTCGAAACTGAGAGACTTTTTGAAGGTGGCTGAACTGCTTCAGGGCGTTTACTAGCGGAACGGTACTGATGTCGAATTTAACCCCGTCTCTCGTGTAAAAGCACGGCTGGTGACTCATTTTTAGGCTGCTTTGTGTGACAGTGTAGCAGTCCAGAAACTCAATTCGTGCTCGCGATTTCGCGTTTCTTAGTCAACCTGCGGACCCGAACGTTGCGTGATTTGTCTCGCACGCCACTTAATGCTAAGTATCTGCAAGGTGCCTCGCGGTGCGTGGCGGAGAATACTTTGTGTCCCACTATCATTTCACACACTCTCTCTTCCATTCGCGACTGTTTGATGAGAAGAAGAACATTCGATGTAATTCCACAGATTTTTTCGCTACGCTCATTTGGCGAGACATGTTGTTGTGGTCTTCTTTCCCAAGACTGGTTTGATGGAGCTCTCCATGCTACTCTATCCCACGCATGCCTTTCCAACACCGAACAACTATTGCTGCCTAAATGGCTCTGAGCACTATGCGACTTAACTTCCAAGGTCATCAGTCGCCTAGAACTTAGAACTAATTAAACCTAACTAACCTAAGGACATCGCACACATCCATGCCCGAGGCAGGATTCGAACCTGCGAACGTAGCGGTCGCTCGGCTCCAGACTGCAGCGCCTACAACCGCACGGCCACTCCGGCCGGCCAAGGGCTGCCTAAATCCTTCTGAATCTGCGTACTGCATTCACCTCTTTGTTTCTCTCTGCAATCCCCTACCCCACACTTCCCTCCAGTACTAAACTGGTGATCCCTTGATGTCCCAGAATATGCGCAACTAACCAATCAATTCTTCTAGTCAAGTAGTAGCATAAACTTCCGGCCAACCCAATTGTGTTTAGTACCTTCTCATTAGTTACGTGATCCACCCACCTAAATTTCAGCATTCTTCTGCAGCACCACATTTCAAAAGCTTCTATTCTCTTCTCGCCTGAACTGTTAACCATTTACGTTTCACTTAAAAAAATGGTTGAGATGGCTCTGAGCACTATGGGACTAAACACCTTAGGTCATCAGTCCCCTAGAACTTACAACTATTTAAACCTAACCAACCTAAGGACATCACACACATCCATGCCCGAAGGAGGACTCGAACCTGCGACCGTAGCAGTCCCGCGGTTCCGAACTGCAGCGCCTAGAACCGCACGGCCACCGCGGCCGGCCGTTTCACTTCAATACATGGCTACACTCCAGACAGCTTCAGAAAAGACTTCCAAACACTTAAATCCACATTAGAGCTTAAAAAATTCTTTTCTTCCTAAATGCTTTTGCTGCCGTTGCCCGTCTCCATTTTACATCCTCTCTACTTTGGCCATCATCAGTTATTTTCCTGCTCAAGTAGCAAAACTCATCTACTACTTTAAGCGTCTCGTTTCCTAATCTGAATCTCTTAGTATCACCTGTTTTAATTCGACTACACTCCATTATCCTTGTTTTGCTTTTGTTGATGTTCATCTTGCATCCTCCTTTCAAGACACTGCGCATTCCGTTCAAGTGCTCTTCCAAGTCCCTGTACCGGATAAAATTAAAATGTCATCGGCAATCCTTAGGGTTTTTATTTCTTCTCGCTGAACTTTAATCTTTTCACCAAATTTTTCTTTGGTTTTATTTATTGTTTGTTCAATGTACAAACTGAATAATATCGGGGAGAGTCTACAAACTTGTCTCACTCCCTTCTCAACCACTGCTTCCCTTTCATACCCCTCGACTGTTGTGACTGCTGTCTGGTTTCTGTACAAGTTGTAAATATCTTCCTGTACGTTACATCTGCTACCTTTAGAATTTCAAAGAGACTATTCCAGTCAAAAGCCAAAAGCTTTCTCTAAGCCTACAAATGCTATAAACATTGGTTTTCCTTTCCTTAACCTATCTTTTAATATAAGTCTTGAATGTTCCTATATTTTTCCAGAATGCAAACTGATCTTCCTCGAGGTCAGCTTTCACCAGTTTTTCCATTCTTCTGTGAACAATTAGTTTCGTATTTTGCGAATATAACTTATTAAAGTGACAGTTCGATAATACGCAAACCTCTCAGCACCTGCTTTCTTGCGAATTGGAATTATTAAGTTCTTCTTTAAGTCTATGGGTACTTTGCCTGCACCATGCATCGTGAGTTTTATCATGGTTGCCTCTCCCGAGGCTGTCAGTAGCACTGGTGGAATGTCGCCGACTCCCACAGTCCTGCCGGCCGCTGTGGCCGAGCGATTCCAGGCGTTTCAGTCCGGAACCGCGCTGCTGATACGGTGTCAGGTTCGAATCCTGCCTTGGACATGGATGCGTGTGATGTCTTTAGGTTAGTTAGGTTTAAGCAGTTGTAAGTCTAGGGGACTGATGACCTCAGATGTTAAGTCCCATAGTGCTCAGAGCCATTTGAACCATTTGAACTGAGAGTCCTGTTTCGACTTTCAGTGCTCTGTCGAATTCTTCTCGCAGTATTGTGTAACTCCCATCTCATCATCATCTACGTCGTGTTCCATTTCTATAACATTGCCTTCGTGTTATTCTCCCTTGTATAGAACCTCTATAAACTCCTTCCTCGTCTCTGCTTTCCCTTCCTTGCTTAGGACTGGTTTTCCAACTGCACTCTTGTTATTCATGCATTTCAAAATACCTACGGGTGTACTGCCGGTCTACAGTGTCCAACGGGCACAATATTTCGGCGATCATACATGTCGCCATCATCAGGTGAACTGACGGACTGAGCTCCTGTGAACGTGCCGGCACGGAGATCCGTACGCTATGGCTGCTCAGGTGGGTTCGGTCGCGGCGGTGGCCGATTTAAATACCCTCCGCCCGCGGCCCGCTCCCTCCGCCGTCCGCGCCCCGCGCCACGGTCGCGCGGTGGAACAGATTGCGACGGCGTCTGAGATGACGTCGGTGTGACGGCTCTGTCCGCCGTGGTCGTCACAACTATACGTTTGCTCGATTTACTCTCGATTAACCCAATCGCTGGTTCCCAAGCCTTGCTAAGATTATAGCCACAGTCACGGTTTATGAGGTCGTCATTGGTGCGAATTTCGATGGCCTCTCTAACAACGCTGTCCCAGTATCTCGACGTCTGTGCCAGAATCCTCCTGCGTTCATATTCCATAGTGTGATTTTCCGACAAACAATGGTCAGCGACCGCCGACTTGCTCGGATACGTCAGTCGAGTGTGCCTCTGGTGTTCACGGCATCGGTCCTCGACGGTACGCATCGTCTGACCAATATACGACTTGCCACATTGACACGGAATCTGGTACACGCCGGCCTTCCTCAGACCGAGGCCATCTTTGGCGCTCCCCACCAGTGCACGAGTTTTATTCGGAGGACAAAACACAGTTCCGACCCGCTGTTTCTTGAAAATGCGGGCGACTTTCCCCGAGAGTGCGCCTGTATATGGAATAAACGCAGTGCCTACCTCCTCCCTCGTGATTTCATCCATCTCCACAGGTTGTGCTATAGTGGTTGGGCGGAGAGCACGTTGAATCTGCCACTCTGAGTACCCATTTTTTCGAAATACAGTTCTCAGATGTTCCAATTCCTGGGGTAGACTCTCTGCGTCAGAGATAGTGCGCGCCCTATGTACTAGAGTTTTAAGTACCCCATTCCTGTGTGAAGGGTGGTGGCAGCTGTCTGCGTGCAAATACAGATCAGTGTGCGTTGTCTTCCGATACACGCCATGACCTAGGGTGCCGTCAGCCTTTCTCTTGACCAAGACGTCAAGGAAAGGTAATTTACCCTCCGTTCCAGTCTCCATGGTGAATTTGATGTTGGGGTGTATGGAGTTTAGATGTGTAAGGAAGTCAAGGGGTTTATCCATACCAACGGAAAAAGTAAGTAGGTTTCCATTCGGATGACGACAGGGCTTCCTCCTCGAAGTTCTCCATGTACAAATTCGCTACCACCGGTGAGAATGGGCTACTCATGGCGACTCCCTCCGTTTGTTCACAGGAGCTCAGTCCGTCAGTTCACCTGATGATGGCGACATGTATGATCGCCGAAATATTGTGCCCGTTGGACACTGTAGACCGGCAGTACACCCGTGCATATTTTGATTATCAAATACGCCGGGAGAAACTCAAGAATCACTTCATGCATTTGTTCCTCTTTCCTCCAAAGGCCTATTTCATTTTCCTTCCTCTAGTGAAATACGCTTCGAAATCCTTCCATTCCCGGTTAGCCATTTTGCGCTTCTTGTCAATCTCATTTTTAGACGTTTTTATTTCCTTTCGACAACATTTGCTGCAGTTTTATATTTTCTCCTTTCGTTAATTATATTCCATATCTCCTGTGTTATTCAAGGATTTCTATTACGCTTCATCTTTTACCTGCTTTGTCCTCTGCTATCTTCAGTATTTCATCTCTCACAGTCACCCATTCGTTTTCTGCTGTATTCATTTCCCCCGTTCTAGTCAGTAGTTGCCTAACTCTGCCATTGAACTCTCAGCAACCTCCGGATCTTTCAGGTTATTCAGGTCACATCACCTTAAATTCCTACATATTTGCAAATTCTTCAGTTTTTATCTACAGCCCATAGCTATCACATTACGGTTCGACTCCACATCTTCAGCTGGAAATGTCTTACGATTTAAAATATGGTTCTGAAATGTCTGTCTTACCATTATATAGTCAAACTGAAACCTTCCAGTTTCTCCACTTCTATTCAGCATATATAACCATCCTTGACGAATCTTAAAACAATTTGATGATTAATTTATGCTCTGTGCAATGTTCCACGAGGCAGCTTCCTCTTTCATTCCTTTCCCCCAGATTGTATTCAGCCACAGCTTTTGCTTTTCTTCCTCTTCCTACTATCGAATTCCTGTCCCCTATAACTCTTAAATTTTCGTCTTCCATAACTATCTAATGAACTAATGTGGTGGGTGTTGGCTGTCTTGGCTATAATAATGCGTTCACTATGTTCTTCATAGTAGCTTTCCCACATTTCTAGGTCCTTACCAATTACTTAACCTAATCCTACATCACCCCTATTTGATTCTGATTTTATAATCCTGTATTGATCCGACCAGAAGTCCTGTTCCTCCTGCCACCGAACTTCACTAATTCCCACTGTATCTAACTTCACACCTATCCATTTCCCTTTTTAAATTTTCTAACCTATCTGTGCGATTACATGATCTAAAGCACCGCATTTACATCTATAGAACGCCAGTTTTGTTTCTTCTGATGAGTAGTCCCTGCCTGGAGATCAGAATGGGGGACAGTTTTACCTCAGAAGTATTTTACCCAAGAGGATCATTTAATCATACGGTAAAGCTGCACGCCCTCGGAAACAATTATGGCTGTAGTTTCCCCTTGCTTTCAGCCGTTCGCAGTACCAGCACAGCAAGACCATTTTGGTTAGTGTTACAAGGCCAGATCAGTCAATCATCCAGAGTGTTGCCCCTGCAACTGCTGTAAAGGCTGCTGCCCCTCTTCAGGAACCACACGTTCATCTGGTCTCTCAGCTGATACCCTTCCATTGTGATTGCACCTGCGCTACGGCTGTGTGTATTGCTGAGGCGCGCAAGCCACCTCACACACGGCAAGGTGCATCGTTCGTGGGGGGTGGTCGCGAAACATATATGGGGGAAAAAATAGTTTGTTACCCAGTCAGTTTGTCCCACATACATTTCGCGATTCCTCCACGAACCATGGACCGAAACATATGTGGGAAAAAAGTAATATGTTGCACAATTAGTTTTGTGACACACACTCCCTGAATTTCGACAGTAACCTTTTCTGTCGCAGCATGTAGCATCTACCACTGCAGTTTGTTGAGCATCTCTGTACTGCACTAGTGTTCACTAAAAAAAAAAGACTGCTATGAAATGCATTGTTCCTCGTTGCCTACGCCTTCTGTTAATCCAAGCTAGTAAGGGGGCCAGACTGATGGTCAGTCTGTTTTAGTAAATGGCTAATACGGTGCATGATCTCAGTTGCAGGCTGCTTAGCTAACGACTTCCAGGAACAACAAGAATTTGATTTTCACTATTTCAAATAATTAATGGCCGAAATCAAAAAATTTAAAATGTTGTCGTAATCTACTCATTAAGCGGTATAATTCTATATCACACGTTTAACACATTGAGGCAGTGTAACTCATGGCGCGCAATTTACCCAGACTATATTCACCCATCACAGCCTATGAGAACGTGAGCACTTAGTGACTTCCAACAAACTTCAAATATAAATTCAGATATTTTCTAAACTTTCTCTGCCTTACGTGCTTAACGTCAAATATTTTATTAACTCATATAGAAATAATAGGAGGTCCGAAGCTGTTTCACACGTGATACTTCGATTCTTTAAGGAATCAGGAGTGGAAGGGGTTTACTGGTACTCATGGGTCGGTCGAACAAGTGTCTTGTAAGCCGCTCCTTTCGTGGATGAGTTACATTTTCTTAAGATACTTCCAACGAATCTCTGTCTGGCATCTGATTTTCCTACTATTTGTATCGTGTGGGCGTTCGAATCCAGGTCGCTCCATGCGATCACTCCTAGCTACGGTATGGTAGGTAGTTACTGTTTGTCGTTACTTGCCAACAACAGCATAATGGGACACCATGGATCCCTTCGCCTATTTACGCAAAGTACGTTCCGTTTATCTACGGTCAGGTTCTATATCCAGTCGCTGAACCAATAGCAGACCCCCTGCAGACCTTCCCACGTCTCGCTGCAGCCCTTCTGGCGTCGCTACCCCAGTGTAAACAGCAGCGTAGACCCTGATTAGCCTCACGGAGCTTCAGACACTATTCACTAAGTCATTTATGCACGCGATAATTCGAAAGTCATGTCCTATTGGATAAATAGGATGAACCAGAACTCCCTCAACAAACTTTTGGAGGTGGCAGTATGTACAAAAACTAAAAAACAAAAAAATACCTTCAAAAGTATCCGGACACCTGGCTGACTTACAAGTTCGTGGTGCCCTCCACCGGTAATATTAGAATTCAGTATGCCTTGATGACAGCTTCCACTCCCTCAGACATGTGTTCAGTCAGGTGCTGAAACGTTTCTTGGGGAATGGCAGCCCATTCTGCACGGAGCGCTGCACTGAGGAGAAGTATCGATGTCGGTCGGTGAGGCCAGGAGCACAGTCGGCGTTCCAAAACATCCCCTCGGTGTTCTGTAGGGTTCAGGTCAGGACTCTGTGCAGGCCACTCCATTACAGGGATGTTATTGTCGTGTAACCACTCCGACGCAGGCCGTGCATTATGAACAGATGCTCGATCGTTTTCAAAGATTCAGTCGCAATACCCGAATTGCTTTTCAACAGTTGGAAGCAACAAGGTGCTTAAAACATCATTGTAGGCCTGGCCTGTGATAGTGCCACGCAAAATAGCAACGGGTGTAAGACCCTTTCATGAAAAACACGACCACACCGTAACACCACCGCCTCCGAATTTTGCTGTTGGCACTACACACGCTGGCAGATGACGTTCACCCGTCATTCGCCATACCCACATCCTACCAGCGGATCGCCACATTGTGTACCGTGAATCGTCAGTCCACAGAACGTTTTTCCACTGTTCAATCGTCCAGTGTTTCCGCTCCTTACACCAAGCAATGCTTACTTTGGCATTTACAAGCGTGATGTGTGGCTTATGAGCAGCCACTCGACCATGAAATCCAAATTTTCTCCCTCCCGCCTAACTGTCATAGTGTTTGTAGTGGATCCTGATGTAGTTTGGAATTCCCGTGTGATGAAAGATGACTAACTGAAACCCTCAGCTGCCGACAGGTATTGTTGATATACCTCGATGTGGACAGCTGAAAATGTGTGCCCCGACCGGGACTCGAACCCGGGATCTCCTGCTTACATGGCAGACGCTCTATCCATCTGAGCCACCGAGGACACATGAATAGCGCGACTGCAGGGACTTATCCCTTGCACGCTTCCCGTGAGACTCACATTCCCAACTGTCCACAATTCTACATACGTATTGCACCTTATAGACATTTGCCCACCCACTCATTACTTGTGCACGCTTTGGCGATTCCCGTAAGAGTTTGGGCAAGCTGTGCGCATTCGCACAGACGAAGGTCAATGGCTGGGTAGCCTTTAACTATATATATGAAGACAGCAACTGTTCTCGAAAGAAGCGTGCAAGGGATAAGTCCCTGCAGTCGCGCTATTCATCTGTGTCCTCGGTGGCTCAGATGGATAGAGCGTCTGCCATGTAAGCAGGAGATCCCGGGTTCGAGTCCCGGTCGGGGCACACATTTTCAGCTGTCCACATCGAGGTATATCAACAACACCTGTCGGCAGCTGAGGGTTTCAGTTAGTCATCATTTATTCCACGGAAAAGCTGCACGGTCATCAACAGTATTCTGTTCTTTCGAGAACAGTTACTGTCTTCATATATACCGTGTGACGGTCTGGATAGATGTCTGCCTATTCCACATTACGACCCTCTTCAACCGTCGGCGGTCTCTGCCAGTCAACAGACGAGGTCGGCCTGTACGCTTTTGTGCTGCCGGCCGGCGTGGCCGAGCGGTTCTCGGCGCTACAATCTGCAACCACGCGACCTCTACGGTCGCGGTTTCGAATCCTGCCTCGGGCATGGATGTCTGTGATTTTAATTAGGTTTAAGTAGTTATAAGGTCTAGGGGACTGATGACCTCAGATGTTGTCCCATAGTCCTCAGAGCCATTTGAACCATTTTGCTTTTGTGCTGTACGTGTCCCTTCACGTTTCCACTTCACTGTCACATCGGAAACAGTGGACCTAGGGATGTTCAGGAGCGTACAAATCTCGTGTACAGACGTATGACACACGTGACACCGAATCACCTGACCACGTTCGAAGTCCGTGAGTTCCGCGGAGCGCCCCATTCTGCTCCCTCACGATGGTATGGAGTACCTGGCAGTAAGTGGCAGAACAGTGCATTTAATATGAAGAACGTATGGTTTTTGGGCTGTCCGGATACTGTTGATCACATAGTGTAGCTTAACAACTGCAAGTCAGTTTCACAATACAGTAAGATTTTCAATTAAGTTATTACAGTCATTCTCCTCAGTCACGTTCCGCCTTCCAATTCCAAGTCGTTTTTATTTGAACAAATTCTAAATGTGTCTCAGTCAAAAGTCTTGCATTTTCGCTTTCGCTACTATAGTAGTGCAGAGAGCAGAAAAAAAAGAAAAAAAATGGTTCAAATGGCTCTGAGCACTAAGGGACTTAACATCTGAGATCAACAGTCCCCTAGAACTTGTTGCTGTTGTTGTTGTTGTTGTGGTCTTCAGTCCTGAGACTGGTTTGATGCAGCTCTCCATGCTATTCTATCCTGTGCAAGTTTCTTCATCTCCCAGTACCTACTGCAAACTACATCCTTCTGAATCTGCTTAGTGTATTCATCTCTTGGTCTCCCCCTACGATTTTTACCCTCCACGCTGCCCTCCAATACTAAATTGGTGATCCCTTGATGCCTCAGAACATGTCCTGCCAACCGATCCCTTCTTCTGGTCAAGTTGTGCCACAAACTCCTCTTCTCCCCAATCCTATTCAGTACCTCCTCATTAGTTATGTGATCTACCCATCTAATCTTCAGCATTCTTCTGTAGCACCACATTTCGAAAGCTTCTATTCTCTTCTTGTCCAAACTATTTACTGTCCATGTTTCACTTCCATACATGGCTACACTCCATACAAATACTTTCAGAAATGACTTCCTCACACTTAAATCTATACTCGATGTTAAAAAATTTCTCTTCTTCAGAAACGCTTTCCTTGCCATTGCCAGTCTACATTTTATATCCTCTCTACTTCGACCATCATCAGTTATTTTGCTCCCCAAATAGCAAAACTCCTTTACTACTTTAAGTGTCTCATTTCCTAATCTAATCCCCTCAGCATCACCCGATTTAATTTGACTACATTCCATTATCCTAGTTTTGCTTTTGTTGATGTTCATCTTGTATCCTCCCTTCAAGACACCATCCATTCCGTTCAACTGTTCTTCCAAGTCCTTTGCTGTCTCTGACAGAATTACAATGTCATCGGCGAACCTCAAAGTTTTTATTTCTTCTCCATGGATTTTAATACCTACTCCGAATTTTTCTTTTGTTTCCTTTACTGCTTGCTCAATATACAGATTGAATAACATCGGGGAGAGGCTACAACCCTGTCTTACTCCCTTCCCAACCACTGCTTCCCTTTCATGTCCCTCGACTCTTATAACTGCCATCTGGTTTCTGTACAAATTGTAAATAGCCGTTCGCTCCCTGTATTTTACCCCTGCCACCTTTAGAATTTGAAAGAGAGTATTCCAGTCAACATTGTCAAAAGCTTTCTCTAAGTCTACAAATGCTAGAAATGTAGGTTTGCCTTTCCTTAATCTTTCTTCTAAGATAAGTCGTAAGGTCAGTATTGCCTCATGTGTTCCAGTATTTCTACGGAATCCAAACTGATCTTCCCCGAGGTCGGCTTCTACTAGTTTTTCCATTCGTCTGTAAAGAATTCGTGTTAGTATTTTGCAGCTGTGGCTTATTAAACTGATTGTTCGGTAATTCTCACATCTGTCAACACCTGCTTTCTTTGGGATTGGAATTATTCTACTCTTCTTGAAGTCTGAGGGTATTTCGCCTGTTTCATACATCTTGCTCACCAGATGGTACAGTTTTGACAGGACTGGCTCTCCCAAGACCGTCAGTAGTTCCAATGGAATGTTGTCTACTCCGGGGGCCTTGTTTCGACTCAGGTCTTCCAGTGCTCTGTCAAACTCTTCACGCAGTATCGTATCTCCCATTTCATCTTCATCTACATCCTCTTCCATTTCCATAATACTGTCCTCAAGTACATCGCCCTTGTATAGACCCTCTATATACTCCTTCCACCTTTCTGCTTTCCCTTCTTTGCTTAGAACTGGGTTTCCATCAGAGCTCTTGATGTTCATACAAGTGGTTCTCTTATCTCCAAAGGTCTCTTTAATTTTCCTGTAGGGAGTATCTATCTTACCCCTAGTGAGATAAGCCTCTACATCCTTACATTTGTCCTCTAGCCATCCCTGCTTAGCCATTTTGCACTTCCTGTCGATCTCATTTTTGAGACGTTTGAATTCCTTTTTGCCCGCTTATTTACTGCATTTTTATATTTTCTCCTTTCATCAATTAAATTCAATATTTCTTCTGTTACCCAAGGATTTCTACTAGCCCTCGTCTTTTTACCTACTTGATCCTCTGTTGCCTTCACGACTTCATCCCTCAAAGCTACCCATTCTTCTTCTACTTTATTTCTTTCCACCATTCCTGTCAATTGTTCCCTTATGCTCTCCCTGAAACTCTGTACAACCTATGGTTCTTTCAGTTTATCCAGGTCCCATCTCCTTAAATTCCCACCTTTTTGCAGTTTCTTCAGTTTTAATCTACAGGTCATAACCAATAGATTGTGGTCAGAGTCCGCATCTGCCCCTGGAAATGTCTTACAATTTAAAACCTGGTTCCTAAATCTCTGTCTTACCATTATATAATCTATCTGATACCTTTTAGTATCTCCAGGGTTCTTCCATGTATACAACCTTCTATCATGATTCTTAAACCAAGTGTTAGCTATGATTAAGTTGTGCTCTGTGTAAAATTCTACCAGACGGCTTCCTCTTGCATTTCTTAGCCCCAATCCATATTCACCTACTACATTTCCTTCTCTCCCTTTTCCTACACTCGAATTCCAGTCCCCCATGACTATTAAATTTTCGTCTCCCTTCACTATCTGAATAATTTCTTTTATTTCATCATACATTTCTTCAATTTCTTCGTCATCTGCAGAGCTAGTTGGTATATAAACTTGTACTACTGTAGTAGGTGTGGGCTTCGTATCTATCTTGGCCACAATAATGCGTTCACTATGCTGTTTGTAGTAGCTTACCCGTGTTCCTATTTTCCTATTCATTATTAAACCTACTCCTGCATTACCCCTATTTGACTTTGTGTTTATAACCCTGTAGTCACCTGACCAGAAGTCTTGTTCCTCCTGCCACTGAACTTCACTAATTCCCACTATATCTAACTTTAACCTATCCATTTCCCTTTTCAAATTTTCTAACCTACCTGCCCGATTAAGGGACCTGACATTCCACGCTCCGATCCGTAGAACGCCAGATTTCTTTCTCCTGATAACGACATCCTCTTGAGTAGTCCCCGCCCGGAGATCCGAATGGGGGACTATTTTACCTCCGGAATATTTTACCCAAGAGGACGCCATCATCATTTAATCATACAGTAAAGCTGCATGCCCTCGGGAAAAATTACGGCCGTAGTTTCCCCTTGCTTTCCGCTGTTCGCAGTACCAGTACAGCAAGGCCGTTTTGGTTATTGTTACAAGGCCAGATCAGTCAATCATACAGACTGTAGCCCTTGCAACTACTGAAAAGGCTGCTGCCCCTCTTCAGGAACCACACGTTTGTCTGGCCTCTCAACAGATACCCCTCCGTTGTGGTTGTACCTACGGTATGGCTATCTGTATCGCTGAGGCACGCAAGCCTCCCCACCAACGGCAAGGTCCATGGTTCATGGGGAGGCCCTAGAACTTAGAACTACTTAAACTTAACTAACCTAAGGACATCACACACATCCATGCCCGAAGCAGGATTCGAACCTGCGACCGTAGCGGTCGCGCGGTTCCAGACTGAAGTGCCTAGAACCGCTCGGCCACATCGGCCGGCCAGAGAGCAGAACAGCGCATTACTCAAGACGACAGCAATACGAGTTAAGAAATATAATTTACAGAGTTTTTGTGTTTTCGCACAGGGATCGCTTTTGTACTTATTCAGTTTTACAGGACCTTAGTAAGATCGAGTAGATCTGAACGTACTTACCTCTTATTTGTCATTATCACGAACAGGTTTTCATTAGTTTGCGTTTATGGGTATTGCCTTCTTGCTAGTAGACAGACTGTTCAAAACTGGGTAGGGTAAATATACAGATATACGTAATTAGACACGCAGTAGGCACACCACTTGATATAACTGTTCTTCGTGAGACATAAAGATCACACCTTACTTTAGATGTAAACGTTACGGTGTCACAGGAGATTCCTGAGATTATTCTGAAAAATTGTCAACTGTTTTTGTGCATTTGCCTGGTCCTCCAGTAATCTGAATCATCCGACATAATAGCTTCACGCGAGCATAGGGTCGGAAATTGTCTTTGGTGGACCGGAGATCTTCACCAAAGCGTTCGGCAACCCTTCGGGCACGTCAGCCACGCGTGCAGCCTACACTGCCCCTGCACACATCAGCGTCGCGTACTATCCCTGTCGCAGTAACAGACGGACACTGCACAGACACACAGACGTGGCCAGAAAATAGTGCCGCGAGTACTCCGTCGCCTTCCGCTATATAGGTCGGCGCTAGAGCAGCACAGATCTGGTCTTCCACCTTCGACAGTCTCTCCTAACCTCTGGGCGAGTGCTACACACACCCATCGTCTTAAGATGCTGTCGAAGCCCATCATAGGGACCGACGCCGGGTTTATACAGCACTCGTCGTTGTCTCCCTTGGTGCAATCGGACTGCATGCAGGAAGGACTTTTATGTTCCTGTGCTAATCTCCATCTACATCATACTCTGCAAGTCACCTAATGGTGTGTGGCGGAGAGTACCACAGAGTACCACAACGTGATCCGTCCAACCCTGTTCCACTCGGGAATAGTGCGTGGGAAGAATGATTGTCGGTAAGCCTCTGTATTGGCTCTAATTTCTCGAATTTCCTCCTCGTGGAGATGTATGTTTCCTACTGAAAAGAGCTGTCCAGAAATTACTGTTACCGTGATGCCTAAAGTCTCTCTTGTAACGTCTGCCAGTGGAGATTGTTTAGCATCTCCGTAACGCTCTCCCGCCATCTAAACGATCCCGTGACGAAACGCTCAGTTCTTCGTTCGATCTTCTCTATCTCCTCTATCAGTCCTGATAGGGGTCCCAGAGGGATGAACAGTACTCAAGAATCGGGCAAACAAGCGCCTTATAAGCCACTTCTTTCGTGGATGATTTACATTTTCTTAAGATTCTTCCGATGAATCAGAGTCTAGTGTCTGTTTTTCCCACTATCTGTTTTATATGGTCATTGCATTTAAGGTCTGGTCTAGATGGTTACGCCTAGATAGCTACACCTAGATATTTTACGGCAGACGCTGTCTCCAGCTGTTTGTCATGAACAGTGTAGCTGAACAGTAGTGGATTTCTTTTCCTAAGTATGCGAAATATGCTACATTTATTTACGTTCATGGTCAACTGCCAGATCCTGCACCATTCATCAATTCTCTGCAGGTTGTTCTGGAAGTCCTGACTATCTTCTAGCTTTGCTACTTTGGTATAGACATGTGCATCATCTGCGAATAGCCTTAAAGGGCATCCGATGCTTTCTACTAGATATCGTAAACAGCAACGTTCCCATCGCATTTCCCTGTGGTACTTCGGATATTACCTTTACATATGTCGATTTTGTTTCGTTAAGAGCGAGGTGTTGAGTTCTGTCTGCAAGAAAGTCTGGAACCCAATCGCAAGTCCGCTCCGATACTCCGTAAGCTCCTATTTTTTCATTAAACGGCAATGTGGGACGGTGTCAAATAGTAAGTAGGCTATTTAGGTTTTTATGTTGGTAACGCCACGTGGCGCTCTGTATGAAGATCACTGACTGTGCTGTGTGCAGTCTGTGGCTGGTTGGCATTGTTGGAATATTCGCTAGTGTAGTGTTGGGCAGTTGGATGTGAACAGCGCGTAGGGCTGCGCAGTTGGAGGTGATCCGCCAGCAGTGATGGATGTGGGAAGAGAGATGGCAGAAATTTAAGAGCGGACGATCTGGGTGTCTGTCCGTCAGAAAATAGAAATCTGTAAGACTGGATGTCATGAACTGATGTATATATATATTATGACTTTTGAACACTATTAAGGTAAATACATTGTTTGTTCTCTACCAAAATCTTTCTTTTGATAACTGTGCCTATCAGTAGTTAGTGCCTTCAGTAGTTAGAATCTTTTATTTAGTATTGGCGCTCGCTGTACTGCGGTAGTAACGAAGATTTTTGTGAGGTAAGTGATTCATGAAAGGTATAGGTTACTGTTAGTCATGGCCATTCTTTTGTGGGGATTATTGAAAGGCAGATTGCGTTGCGCTAATAATATTGTGTGTCAGTTTAGTGTTGATCAGAATAAGTAAAGAGCGAAATGTCTGAGTGCGTTCAGTTTTGCTCAGCTGTTTGAAAATCAAATAACGTAGAGGTTTATCAGCACAGTCATTAATAATTGTTCAAAGGGGACGTTTCAAAATGTCTTACTGAAATCAAGAAACACGGCATCAACTTGAACGCCATTGTCCGAGTTTCGCAGGATCTCTGTTTGCGGAATCCATGTTGATTTTTATAGAGATGTTCACTTTCCAAATACGCCATAATTCTAGAGCATAAAATACGTATGTTCCATAATTCTACAATAGATTGACGTCAATGATATAGGTCTACAATTGTGTTGATCTTACGGCCTTTCTTAAAAACAGGAATGACTGGCGTTTTTTTCCGGTCGTTAGACATATTTCAGTAGCTCAAGTGAAGCACGATAACTTACTGCTAGGAGGGGAGCAAGTTCTTTCACATAAAAGTATTCAGGATAGCTTCACCGGACTTAGAACATTTTCTATACCAGCGTATTTGTCAGATTATGGCATTACCATGCTGTCAAGTCTTGTAAGGTGGCATGGTCTCCTGACCTTCATTTCTTACATATTCCGACCTCATCATCGTATTCTGCGTATCAAGACGTTTCATTTGAGACCAAACTCGATAGGGTAGAGTCAATTTTACATATTTCCATTTAATCGATATGCAAATCCAATAAATAAATAGCAAGTGTGCACCGAGATTAAAAAGTCGAGGCTGGCGTATAAAAACATTCAAGACACGACGACCACAGGAGTTTTTGTTCGGCGGAGGCAACCAGCCCGCTGGAAAGTCCATAGGAGGGTGAGTTAACACGCAGCTGCGCCAGCCGGCCGTCTGCCAAGGGACCAAAACAGTTTTCGCCAGAGAAAAGGGATAATAGCCTGCATGTTCACCTTAAACGTTAAACCCACTGTATTGTTTGGGAGAGCCCCGGCATACGCATTCTTTTGACAGACCTAGTTCACAGTTTCAGATTTCTCACAAGTGGACAGTAAACGCCTAATACAGATGCTATACATTTCTGGATTGGTCGGCTTAGCCATTCTCCCATTTGTAAGAGTAATGCTGATTGGTGGACTATTTCTGACGCAATGAGCCGGAGGAATGAAGGGATGATATGCCCTTTCGCTTTTTGCTCTGAGGGAAGTCGTTCCGGTGATATTCTTGTAGCGGGAACACGTAGCGTGTGCGATTGCTCTCGTGTGTGTATGCAGAGAGCGAGGAACAAAGTCTCTACTCAGTACTGCTCTGAGAGAGCACCTCTGTCACTAGTGAATCGGAGTGATGCACTATATTGAGTTGCTCGCGATTAAGCGTTTGTTCACTGTATTGACCATAATACTTAATGTGCGGTGTGAACATAAAAGGTAACCTCCCATTCCGAAAAGAACCCGGAAATTTGTGTATCACTTTATAAATAAAAGTTTCACTTGATTTTCTTAAATTTTGCAATAAATAGTATTTTCCGTTCGTTTAATGTTTTTCTTGCACCAACTTTCAATACTCCACACCCAAGTATCCCACTCGTTACATAAGAAAATAATATATTTTTGTGTCTTTTCCGTTCAGCGGACGACTCCAGAAGATATTTACTGCTGAAAGTTTTTCAGGGATTTCTTTTTGGTACGTTAGGAGCGTCTGTCTGACTTCTGTAGTAGTGTGCGGTGGAAATTGCTTCTTGCAGGAGCCAAAGTGTACTTGTCAGATCAATACGTTGTGCAGCTCGTCAACATAACACCCACATACTGACAGTCTTCATACCTGTAAGAAAATGCAATTGCGATTTTGTTGTTATTGGGGAAACAGACGTTTCTTTCCTTGCTCAATTAACTTTTGCAAATTTTGATCACTAATTTTGCTGTGTCGGCGTGAGCGACATACCAGCCTCATTTCGAATTCTAGAGTTGCTTCGTGACCGCTGCATCGTAGTCGAGCAAAATACAGAGTACGGGTACATTTGTTTAGCACACCAATGCGGCTGGAGATCGGCATATGGTTGAGAAAGGGTGGGCTGTTACCTCACCTGGAAGAGCTCGCCGAACAAGATGACGGCGCCGCCGCCCTCCAGCGGCTCGCCGTGCTCGCTGATGATGGTGCACAGCTCCAGCATCTCCTTGTGCACCTGCGATGACGCCTTCTTGCCTCGCAGCTCCGTCTTGGACCCAGCCTTCGGCCTGTGGACAGCACATTCGTCTTAAGGAACAGTACGATACCTCTTGTCCCTGGTTACTGGCAGGTCATCTAGACTAGTACTCCATGAGCAAATACCTTACAGCGAAATAGGACATTGTTCCACAGTCGTTTTAATGAACATCAAGTCACTTGTTACTAGCTGTTCGTCTATATTAAGAGCACATTAGTATACACTGATGAACTAAAACATTATGACGACCTCCCTAAGAGCTTGTTGTTCCTTATTGGAACGAAACACATCACTTATTCGGGTTATGAGGGTGTAAGGTGGCAGAATAAGTGGTCAGATTCGCACCTTACATGAGACCATTAGAAATCGTAATGAGAAGGTGAAGATGACACCTAACGTAAATCTACAGTTACGAGAGTATTTGCCTATCAATTACAGTCAATCGACAGTAATTAACTCACCATTCCTATACAATGAATGTCTTTGAGCAGAAGGTAGAACAGGGAACACGAGTCGAGTCGCTTTTAGTATCCAAAAGCCAGCTCCACAACGGCATAGCGAGGCTGTGCTGCAGGAGTGACGCTGGAAACCACTTAAAGGGGTGGCAGAAAGGAGGACAGCGACCCTGGGCCAGGTGATTGATGCTGGAGGACCGCCTGTAGCGAGGGCATCGGTACAAGGGCAGAGAAGAAGCTTTAGAAAACTGCGTTTCGAAATTACAACGGGATACGAACAAAAGCAACTGACGCATTGTCGTCTAGCGAGTCTGACACACGGTAAGGTCAATGTACTTTAGACGTCTAGAATGGGCAAAAAACGTCCGATTGGCGGATACGCACTAGGAAGGAGAAAAATACTGAAGTTTCGACGCAGTTTGGTGGAAGGGACGTTGCGATTGGTAGAGGGTGTTTCTACAAAATAAGAGGAACGCCCCTATTGGTCGAAAAAAGCCGTGGCGTGTAAAAGGAACCCAAGTGGAGGGAGGCATTTCTGCCATGAGTAGGACAAGAGAGAAATTTTTCGAGGAGACTCTTCTCTGAACTGGCGCGAAGTGCAGAACGGAACGCTTAACGCTCCATACGAGGTAGAGAAGAAATTTGTGTGGACACTGTGTTCACAGCGGCTGCACTTCAGCTAAAATTAGCTGTAGCAACGTTTAGCTCCAACTGTGGAGAAACGAACCAGCCAAATTAGTTAATAGTTCTTCGAGAACTGAGAGGGCACTATAATATGCACGCTGCTCCAACCATGCGCGTGTATATCGCCACATAATAAGACTAGGGCTGAGTGCATGTTTTCTCACATAACGAGAAACACAGAGAAAATTTCTGCTGGAAAGTTCAGCAAAGGTCAGATTAGTTTTGTAGGAATTTCAGTGGGAGAGAGCGGCCTTGTACACAGCAGCACGTTGCAGCTTAAGGTAAATGCAGCGTGCAGAGGCGTAAACTTTGTTGGTTCACCAGCTTGCGTCCACTATAAACTCGAGTGGCCTTGGGTAATCTTGTTCTCAAATTTGTCACTTGACTAACCATCCACCGTAGACTTGATTGTCATCCTAAATAGTACCGAACTTTGAACCGGAATTGGACGATTTTCGTAGTACTGACCAACATCATAATGCATGTGTAGGAGCAGTTTTGTAAAGAAACGTCCAATTTAACTTTCACATTATCGTGCTTAGGAATAATGTAAAGAAACTTCCAATGAAACTTTCATAATATTGTGCTTAGGATTAATGTTCTTTCAGAGAGTTAATATCTAACATTGTTGTGTATAAATTTATTTCACTTTTTGATATTGGCAAGATCTACATCTACATCTACATCTATACTCCGCGAGCCACCTTACGGTATGTGGCGGAGGGTACTTATTGTACCACTATCTGATCCCCCCTTCCCTGTTCCATTCACGAATTGTGCGTGGGAAGAACGACTGCTTGTAAGTCTCCGTATTTGCTCTAATTTCTCGGATCTTTTCGTTGTGATCATTACGCGAGATATATGTGGGCGGTAGTAATATGTTGCCCATCTCTTCCCGGAATGTGCTCTCTCGTAATTTCGATAATAAACCTCCCCGTATTGCGTAACGCCTTTCTTGAAGTGTCCGCCACTGGAGCTTGTTCAGCATCTCCGTAACGCTCTCGCGCTGACTAAATGTCCCCATGACGAATCGCGCTGCTTTTCGCTGGATCATGTCTATCTCTTCTATTAATCCAACCTGGTAAGGGTCCCATACTGATGAGCAATACTCAAGAATCGGACGAACAAGCGTTTTGTAAGCTACTTCTTTCGTCGATGAGTCACATTTTCTTAGAATTCTTCCTATGAATCTCAACCTGGCGCCTGCTTTTCCCACTATTTGTTTTATGTGATCATTCCACTTCAGATCGCTCCGGATAGTAACTCCTAAGTATTTTACGGTCGTTACCGCTTCCAATGATTTACCACCTATGGCATAATCGTACTGGAATGGATTTCTGCCCCTATGTATGCGCATTATATTACATTTATCTACGTTTAGGGAAAGCTGCCAGCTGTCGCACCATGCATTAATCCTCTGCAGGTCCTCCTGGAGTACGTACGAGTCTTCTGATGTTGCTACTTTCTTGTAGACAACCGTGTCATCTGCAAATAGCCTCATGGAGCTACCGATGTTGTCAACTAAGTCATTTATGTATATTGTAAACAATAAAGGTCCTATCACGCTTCCCTGCGGTACTCCCGAAATTACCTCTACATCTGCAGATTTTGAACCGTTAAGAATGACATGTTGTGTTCTTTCTTCTAGGAAATCCTGAATCCAATCACAAACCTGGTCCGATATTCCGTAAGCTCGTATTTTTTTCACTAAACGTAAGTGCGGAACCGTATCAAATGCCTTCCTGAAGTCCAGGAATACGGCATCAATCTGCTCGCCAGTGTCTACGGCACTGTGAATTTCTTGGGCAAATAGGGCGAGCTGAGTTTCACATGATCTCTGTTTGCGGAATCCATGTTGGTTATGATGAAGGAGATTAGTATTATCTAAGAACGTCATAATACGAGAACACAAAACATGTTCCATTATTCTACAACAGATTGACGTAAGCGAAATAGGCCTATAATTATTCGCATCTGATTTATGACCCTTCTTGAAAATGGGAACGACCTGCGCTTTCTTCCAGTCGCTAGGTACTTTACGTTCTTCCAGCGATCTACGATAAATTGCTGATAGAAAGGGGGCAAGTTCTTTAGCATAATCACTGTAGAATCTTAAGGGTATCTCGTCTGGTCCGGATGCTTTTCCGCTACTAAGTGATAGCAGTTGTTTTTCAATTCCGATATCGTTTATTTCAATATTTTCCATTTTGGCGGCCGTGCGACGGCTGAAGTCAGGGACCGTGTTACGATTTTCCGCAGTGAAACAGTTTCGGAACACTGAATTCAGTATTTCTGCCTTTCTTCGGTCGTCCTCTGTTTCGGTGCCATCGTGGTCAACGAGTGACTGAATAGGGGATTTAGATCCGCTTACCGATTTTACATATGACCAAAACTTTTTAGGGTTCTTGTTTAGATTGTTTGCCAATGTTTTATGTTCGAATTCGTTGAATGCTTCTCTCGTTGCTCTCTTTACGCTCTTTTTCGCTTCGTTCAGCTTTTCCTTATCAGCTATGATTCGACAAGATGCATTATCGATTGCGTTGTTTTTATGTTGGCGAGTTGAAATCTGTGCGAAAAGCTGTAATTTGGTGAGAAATATTGCGCCATTAAACTTGTCATTTCACCTCATACAGTTGTTCTCAATTGAAGAATAAGCAGAAACATAAGCCCTGCACCTTTACAAGGGATCCGACAGTTTGTTGGTAGGCTTGCGGGAGATACGCGCCATTAGATGCATATGCACAGTGAAAGGTGGCTACACTGAGCCACTGCGCCAGAGATTGCGCCAAAGAATATTATTAAGCCGCCTCCACAGTGCCTGTTAAGAACTCGTAGCAGTCAGTGCTTGTTAAGAACTCGTAGCAGAGAGTGTTTGTTGAGATGTGCTAGTAGGCAGTGCTTGCTGAGATGTGATACTGAAGAGTCTTGTTGAGATGTGGTAGTAGAGAGTCGGTGTGGATATATATTGTAAGGATTAGAGTGATTTTCATCAATATAAATGAGGTAACAAACTCCGTTTCTTTTTTTCTCATTATTTCAGTGTCCTAAATAATGCGTCATTACAGGTTCAGTCAACAAAGCATCTGGCGTGTGTTCTTGTATTAGAGTTTAATTCTGCTTTCCTTACGCAATTATAGTATTTCTAATTTTCTTTTATCACGTCAGTAAAATTGGTATTTAAAAATTCTTGTCTTGTTGAAGAAGAACCGTGCCAGATGTGCGTTGAGTCATACTTCCACATACAGAACAGTTATACTTGTGCTGTGGTTTCGTAGGTTTCATAGTTGCTGGGGACTTAATTAATTAATTGTGTTAACGAAAATTTTCATTTCATTCTTTGTTGTTGTTCTATGCAGTCAGATTGCGGACAAATACTAGTCAGGGCCAACCGTTTACGAAACAGCGTAATCGGACTTACAGCTACTAAAAACTAAAAATATTTGCATTTTATTTAATTAAGCCCCCATGCACGTGGCGACCGCTGCTTCGGATCGTCCCTTGGAATTCTTCTGATTGTAAAAATAGTAGACCGTAGTATTGTTGTAGTAATTTGTAGTTTAGTAATTGTAGTCTATTTTGCATGTGTAGATTTGGTAATTGTCATTCTTCTAATGGTATTTTTTTTCTTCAGAATTTGATTTGTTGTCTTGTATACGCGTTTGACAATTTAGTGCAATTATTTCAATTGTTCGTTAATCGTGTTTGAAGGAAACATTTCGTGTGAATGGTATTGTTGGAGTTAAAGTGTCATTGTGTGCAATTTTCATATAGTGACGAGTTTTGTATATTTTGTAAATGATTACGCGATCAATGAAAAAGGCGAAAATGATGAATAGTGAGAATGACGAAATTGTTGACATGGCGAACTCGCCAACACAGGACAACAGTATGATGAATAATGAAGTGGAAAACAATTTAATAAGTCGGGAAAATAGTCCGGAACCATTTCAAAATTTTTCTCAGTCCGGAACCATTTCAAAATTTTTCTCAATCAGAAAATTCACAGAATACGAGATTAACTACAGAAGATTCTGAAATAGTATCGAACACAGATAGCCTTACAGCTATGACGAAGGAAGTTAGTTTTGCGGGAAATGTTAGGGGCGAAAAGAATTCTGAACCATTTAATATGGAGCAGTTGATGGGTGCAATATTAAATTTGGGATCTCGGTTAGACTCACAAATGGGAACAATGAAATCACAGATGGGAACTTTGTGATCTGAATTTAAAACAGAGATAGGAACAATTAAAACAGAGATAGGAACAATTAAAACAGAGATGGGAACTTTGGGATCTGAATTAAAAACTGATATGGGAACAATGGAAACACGGTTTGGATCTGAATTAAAAACAGAGATTGGAACAATTAAAACAGAGATGGGAACTTTGGAAACACGGTTAGATTCACGAATAGGGACATGTTTCAAAAATATGAAAGATGAATTAAAGAAAGAAATCAGAGAAGAAGTACAACCGATTTTGAATTCTCACAATAATAGATTAATTGCAGTAGAGATTAGACAAAGGGAACAGGATAGAGAACAGGAAGAAAGAGATCGCGTGATAGTACAGAAATTTTCAGAGTTAAATTTACAACGTGCAAGAGATAAGGAAGAAATATTTGAGAGAATCGAGGAATCCGTACCAAATGACAGATTAAATAACCTAACACAACAATATGAACAGTTAACTACCAAATGTGTCAATACTGAAACCCGAGTCACGACACTTACGGAAGACGTAAATAAAAAGAAAGAACAAATAGGTGACTTATCGGAAAGAGTTGAGGAGATTTCAGATAAATTGACAAATCTTAGTTTACATGGGGACAGAGATTCGGATGATACAGCTCCATTATCATTTGCAGAAACCGAAGAGTATCAGAACATAAATAAGCATGTTGAAAATCAGGGAAAATTTAATGAACGCGTTAAAAGGGAATTTGAGGTATTAAAAAAGCAAGTCAAACAAATTGAAGGCGAAATCGTAGGAAAAGACGGCAATGGAAATTTAGAATCACAGATACCAGAAGGGTTTGAAGAAAATAATTTGTTTCATTTACGGGATGCAACAAGAGAGCGCCAGGCGCGCGAACTTGACAATAATCGACATTCGGACTGGGACAGACGCGGTAGGTCTTTGTCGCCACGAGGCGAAAACTTTGACTATAAACACTTTTTGACTGTCCGGAAATTTAAGATCTTCCGCAATTCTAAGAATGACATACATCCATGTGCATGGTTAGATCAATTTACGTACGCACTTCCGCCAAATTTGCCACTAAGTCACAAACTGGAAATTATGTGCGGCTATTAAAGTCCTCAGGGGATTAACTACTCTAAGTGAATATGTGCCGTAGCGAGCATAGGGCCCCGAGCTGTAGTGGTGCTATTTCCCTTTTAGTTTTCTGCACCGCTGCCTACTCTTTTACTATTCTTTGTGTGGTGTCACCGCCAGACACTACACTTGCTAGGTGGTAGCTTAAATCGGCCGCGGTCCATTTAGTACATGTCGGACCCGCGTGTCGCCACTGTCAGTAATTGCAGACCGAGCGCCACCACAAGGCAGGTCTCGAGAGACGGGGTAGCACTCGCCCCAGTTGTACGACGACTTTGCTAGCGACTACACTGACGAAGCCTTTCTCTCATTTGCCGAGAGACAGTTAGAATAGCCTTCAGCTAAGTCCATGGCTACGACCTAGCAAGGCGCCATTAGCCTTACATAGTTTGATAGTTATCGTATGAAATGTCTCATCAAGAACATTGTAAACCAACAAGGATAGATAAAAGTTAAGTATTCGAGGAGCTGCATACTTTTCTTATTAGAATTCACCACTTATCCTGTTCCAGAATTCTCGCCCGTCTGCGTTAGATAACGTGCATTTCGGCCTCCTCTATCTACAAGGTGTTGGCACATTTGCCAACACATCACTTTGCATCTGTCAAACCAACTCTTCGACTATCAATCTGTCTAGACAGTAGATAAACAATAACCGGATATGACTATTTACCCAAAAGTGATTGCGGAAATTACCGTTTGGACGTACTGTAACTTCATCAGCATTCATTCATAGCTTAAACGAAATTTTACCTGTTTATCTTCGTGACAATATTACTTCATATGTTGACGACATTCTTATTGCTAAATATTCTTGGAGTGAGCACAACAAAATTTTGTATTCATTATTACGTATTTTTGCACGAGTTGGCATTACAGTGAACTTAGAAAAATCTGAATTTGGTCGTTCTCAGGTGAAATTTCTCGGTCACGTTATTTCTACAGAAGGTATTCTTCCTGATCCAGAGAAATTAGACGCTATTCGTAATTATGCTGTTCCTGCCACAAAACGTGAGGTTCGTAGTTTCTAAAATTTTTGTAGAATGATATACTTTTGAAAAATTTTTGTAGGATGACATACTTGTGAGAAACTAACAGCTAGATGTAAACATGCAGAGAATACAAGAATACCGCGCTGTGTTTTGGCGGCGGCACATACTCAAAGCAACAGTCAAGTCTGCGCGCCGCACAAGGCAGTCGTTGACCGCGAACAATTGCTTCCTACGTCACGCGCCTACAGCCGATCGAGCGCTCAGTGCGAATGCACTGACAGCCGTAAACAAATACACAGTCTAATTTCTCCGACTAAATTCAGTATAAAGCTATAGTGACTTGATGAATTATGTTATTAACATTCAGTATTTTTCAGGATACGGTTCTATAAAATATTTAAGAACTTCAGGTAAATTCTGTGTGTCTCCGACGTTAAGAGGACTTGCTATCGAGAAATTTTCAGGAAGAATGTAATTTCGAAGAAGAAACTAATAAACTAAAAAGGGTAACTATTAATTGAGTTCATTTTTCAGGTAACATATTTCCACCTACGTACGTACTTTAGACGTAATTTGCTGCTCGCGATTACGTGATTCATACCTTGTGCTAAATTTCATGTTCTATGAATTTACGTGTGAAGCGACGTGCTTGCGTACATTAACTGATTTTGACAATGATTGATGATTGAATAGGGTTGTAACTTGTGTATATTATGCCTCGCTTGGCTGCACTGCTTTTTCACTGATGTCAAATTTTTTAATTATGTGCCTGCTGTGCTCATTTATTTAAATTATAATTGTAACCTGATTAATTGTGCTGACTGTGATTATGTATGTAAGTTATACTTTGTGATTTATCTGCTTGCGCCTTCATGTTTACTTATTAAGATTACATATGAACATTTATTTGCTTATGCTGATATGATGCTAATGACCCGTTTGCTGCTATGCGTATGGATTGCATATTTATACATTTCTGTTTGTCGTCACAACTACTCTTTAATTTGGTATATAGCAATGCTGATGTACAGTGTATGAACATAGAGTTTAGGTTACACTATGGTATTAGTTACAGATTGTTCGCTTGGCAGAGCCTCGTTGTAAGAATTGTGCTGCATCCACTTGTTGACATTCTGTTCTCTACTGGTATATTTACTCGCTGTTGCTTGTTTTGCTTACGCTCAGTGCCTTATATTTTTAAGATAGGAAAATGAACTGCTATAATTCGACATAAACGACATTAGTACAAGAAACTTCATAGAAGTCACATGAGCTAGAGGTTTATGAAAGCTGTATAAATGTATGCTAATAGGAAGGAAGCTAACGACATGACATGCCATTACTAGGTTTAGACCATTAATAATTATTACACTGCATTCTTCGTGAGCAATTGAAATAGGAAGTGACACTTAACACAAGAAATACTCCACATGTTTGCTTCTACCATAATTCTTGAAGTGATGTACACACTGTGAAATATTATGATCATTCACACTCCGTAATCGTAATTAATTACTGAGAGTTATTCGCACTAAGCCTGTTAGAGGTCATGTATGCATTTCTTTTGTTTATAATTCATAATGAGTAGAAGATTTGGGTCAGATGGATTACACAGAGGTTGTGTGTTGACAATGTGTCTTCGGATTGTATGGGATGATGAACTGAAGTTTGCACTAGGATTTTATTTGTACTTGTTCGAGGAGACTGGCTAGAGGAAAGAGTTGTTATGGAAGTGAAATGATATTGGTAATAAGGTTTATATGTATCGACATATTGAAGAGGTATTATTGAGGTATTATTGAGATTATGTGATGCTGATGATTATTGGAGTTTTGGTGGACAAGAGGTAAGGTAAATGCTATTAATGGTAAGGTTTATATGTATCGACGTAAGAGCTATTATTGAAGTATTGAGATTATGTGATGCTGATGATTATTGGAGTTTTGGTATATAAGAGGTAAAGTAAGTGAGGAGCATATTTTTTTTTTTTTTGTTGGTTTATATGGAACAAGGAGGATGAAGATAGCAGACTAGAACACTCAAGTAGAAGGAAGATTGTCTACACACACTTTGTTAAATCACTAAGCAGTATATACTTTTTTTTTGAAGAGAGGAAGTATTTGCATATCTTGGCACACTGACAGTTGTTCAGCAACAGTACATTTGATCTGGCTTGGCAAACATTGGTCTTGACATGATGACTATGACGTTGACTTAACTATTATTGACTGTTATACATTACTGCCACTACTACTTGATACACAAGATGAACATCAATTTCGACAGAATTGCATTTACACAGTTAACACTATTCAATTACACAGTAGTACTTAATGTGGATGAGAGATGAGTGAGTGTGTTTTGTGTGTTTTCCTCTCCTAATCCTACCCACCTATCTCCGAAATATTATTTTATTGTTTGTTGTGGCTTGCACTGACACCCATAAATATTATAGGTTTACTGATATTTGAGTATTTGTAATAGTTAATATGACAATTATCTGACATCATTTGAGTGTTTGATATGATTTGTATGTTTAGTGTAAAAGCGTTTGTATGTGCATTCAAACTATTGTTCATGCCTGAACTGTCTGATTAGTGATAGTGAATATTATGGACTGTTACTTGCACTTTTTCTACATGATTGGTGCCACTAGGACATGTTTAATTTCTGCTTATAAACTCTGATGAACAGTGTAATCAGTGATAGTGAATATCATGGACTGCTCTCTGGACCTGCTCAACATTACTGGGTGCACAGATGAAGCTACTTCTATGGAAATGATGTCACTTGCCGGTGTCTGCACCTACTCAACATTGCTGGATGCCACTGTTAGAACTGTTTCTACTGAAATGATGTTACTTCTTGCTGTCTGCACCTACTCAACATTGCTGGGTGCCACTGATGGATTGCTTCTACTGAACTAATGTGACTTGTTGCTGTGTGTACCTCTTCAACATTGCTGGGTGCCACAGATGGAACTGCTTCTACTGAAATAATGTCACTTGTTGCTGTCTGCACCTGCTCAACATTGCTGGGTGCCACTAATGGAACTGCTTCTGCTGAGAAATGTGACTTGTTGTTGGGTGTACCTGCTCAACTTTACTGGGTGCCACTGATGGACTGCTTCTACTGAAAAGATGTCACCTGTTGGTGTCTTTTTTGTATAAACTAACCATTGAATGCATTTTATGTGAACATTTGTATAAACTGAGTTTTTGTGTATTGTGTGAACTCTTATGTAAAGTCACATGTATGAAAAGAAGTTGTATTGCTTACTGTATTTCATATATTAGGTTATTGAAAGGTCAGTGCAAAGCCAAAATTTTAACTAATTATGTGATATTTAGGTATTAATATTATCTTTTATTTTTGTCTGTATTTTTCTGGACGAATTTGGTGGTATTTTCACCACCAATGCTGGCAAAAATACCATCAAATTCTGGCCTGTGGAGGAGGGGCATATGAAAGGTGGCTACACTGAGCCACTGCGCCAGAGATTGCGCCAAAGAGTATTATTAAGCCGCCTCCACAGTGCCTGTTAAGAGCTCGTAGAAGTCAGTGCTTGTTAAGAACTCGTAGCAGAGAGTGTTTGTTGAGATGTGCTAGTAGGCAGTGCTTGCTGAGATGTGATACTGAAGAGTCTTGTTGAGATGTGGTAGTAGAGAGTCGGTGTGGAGATATATTGTAAGGATTAGAGTGATTTTCATCAATATAAATGAGGTAACAAACTCCGTTTCTTTTTTTCTCATTATTTCAGTGTCCTAAATAATGCGTCATTACAGGTTCAGTCAACAAAGCATCTGGCGTGTGTTCTTGTATTAGAGTTTAATTCTGCTTTCCTTACGCAATTATAGTATTTCTAATTTTCTTTTATCACGTCAGTAAAATTGGTATTTAAAAATTCTTGTCTTGTTGAAGAAGAACCGTGCCAGATGTGCGTTGAGTCATACTTCCACATACAGAACAGTTAGACTTGTGCTTTGGTTTCGTAGGTTTCATAGTTGCTGGGGACTTAATTAATTAATTGTGTTAACGAAAATTTTCATTTCATTCTTTGTTGTTGTTCTATGCAGTCAGATTGCGGACAAATACTAGTCAGGGCCAACCGTTTAAATAAACAGAAAGAACAAATAGGTGACTTATCGGAAAGAGTTGAGGAGATTTCAGATAAATTGACAAATCTTAGTTTACATGGGGACAGAGATTCGGATGATGCAGCTCCATTATCATTTGCAGAAACCGAAGAGTATCAGAACATAAATAAGCATGTTGAAAATCAGGGAAAATTTAATGAACGCGTTAAAAGGGAATTTGAGGTATTAAAAAAGCAAGTCAAACAAATTGAAGGCGAAATCGTAGGAAAAGACGGCAATGGAAATTTAGAATCACAGATACCAGAAGGGTTTGAAGAAAATAATTTGTTTCATTTACGGGATGCAACAAGAGAGCGCCAGGCGCGCGAACTTGACAATAATCGACATTCGGACTGGGACAGACGCGGTAGGTCTTTGTCGCCACGAGGCGAAAACTTTGACTATAAACACTTTTTGACTGTCCGGAAATTTAAGATCTTCCGCAATTCTAAGAATGACATACATCCATGTGCATGGTTAGATCAATTTACGTACGCACTTCCGCCAAATTTGCCACTAAGTCACAAACTGGAAATTATGTGCGGCTATTAAAGTCCTCAGGGGATTAACTACTCTAAGTGAATATGTGCCGTAGCGAGCATAGGGCCCCGAGCTGTAGTGGTGCTATTTCCCTTTTAGTTTTCTGCACCGCTGCCTACTCTTTTACTATTCTTTGTGTGGTGTCACCGCCAGACACTACACTTGCTAGGTGGTAGCTTAAATCGGCCGCGGTCCATTTAGTACATGTCGGACCCGCGTGTCGCCACTGTCAGTAATTGCAGACCGAGCGCCACCACAAGGCAGGTCTCGAGAGACGGGGTAGCACTCGCCCCAGTTGTACGACGACTTTGCTAGCGACTACACTGACGAAGCCTTTCTCTCATTTGCCGAGAGACAGTTAGAATAGCCTTCAGCTAAGTCCATGGCTACGACCTAGCAAGGCGCCATTAGCCTTACATAGTTTGATAGTTATCGTATGAAATGTCTCATCAAGAACATTGTAAACCAACAAGGATAGATAAAAGTTAAGTATTCGAGGAGCTGCATACTTTTCTTATTAGAATTCACCACTTATCCTGTTCCAGAATTCTCGCCCGTCTGCGTTAGATAGCGTGCATTTCGGCCTCCTCTATCTACAAGGTGTTGGCACATTTGCCAACACATCACTTTGCATCTGTCAAACCAACTCTTCGACTATCAATCTATCTAGACAGTAGATAAACAATAACCGGATATGACTATTTACCCAAAAGTGATTTCGGAAATTACCGTTTGGACTTACTGTATCTTCATCAGCATTCATTCATAGCTTAAACGAAATTTTACCTGTTTATCTTCGTGACAATATTACTTCATATGTTGACGACATTCTTGTTGCTAAATATTCTTGGAGTGAGCACAACAAAATTTTGTATTCATTATTACGTATTTTTGCACGAGTTGGCATTACAGTGAACTTAGAAAAATCTGAATTTGGTCGCTCTCAGGTGAAATTTCTCGGTCACATTATTTCTACAGAAGGTATTCTTCCTGATCCAGAGAAATTAGACGCTATTCGTAATTATGCTGTTCCTGCCACAAAACGTGAGGTTCGTAGTTTCTAAAATTTTTGTAGAATGATATACTTTTGAAAAATTTTTGTAGAATGACATACTTGTGAGAAACTAACAGCTAGATGTAAACATGCAGAGAATACAAGGATACCGCGCTGTGTTTTGGCGGCGGCACATACTCAAAGCAACAGTCAAGTCTGCGCGCCGCACAAGGCAGTCGTTGACCGCGAACAATTGCTTCCTACGTCACGCGCCTACAGCTGATCGAGCGCTCAGTGCGAATGCACTGACAGCCGTAAACAAATACACAGTCTAATTTCTCCGACTAAATTCAGTATAAAGCTATAGTGACTTGATGAATTATGTTATTAACATTCAGTATTTTTCAGGATACGGTTCTATAAAATATTTAAGAACTTCAGGTAAATTCTGTGTATCTCCGACGTTAAGAGGACTTGCTATCGAGAAATTTTCAGGAAGAATGTAATTTCGAAAAAGAAACTAATAAACTAAAAAGGGTAACTATTAATTGAGTTCATTTTTCAGGTAACATATTCCCACTTAGGTACGTACTTTAGACGTAATTTGCTGCTCGCGATTACGTGATTCATACCTTGTGCTAATTTCATGTTCTATGAATTTACGTGTGAAGCGACGTGCTTGCGTACATTAACTGATTTTGACAATGATTGATGATTGAATAGGGTTGTAACTTGTGTATATTATGCCTCGCTTGGCTGCACTGCTTTTTCACTGATGTCAAATTTTTTAATTATGTGCCTGCTGTGCTCATTTATTTAAATTATAATTGTAACCTGATTAATTGTGCTGACTGTGATTATGTATGTAAGTTATACTTTGTGATTTATCTGCTTGCGCCTTCATGTTTACTTATTAAGATTACATATGAACATTTATTTGCTTATGCTGATATGATGCTAATGACCCGTTTGCTGCTATGCGTATGGATTGCATATTTATACATTTCTGTTTGTCGTCACAACTACTCTTTAATTTGGTATATAGCAATGCTGATGTACAGTGTATGAACATAGAGTTTAGGTTACACTATGGTATTAGTTACAGATTGTTCGCTTGGCAGAGCCTCGTTGTAAGAATTGTGCTGCATCCACTTGTTGACATTCTGCTCTCTACTGGTATATTTACTCGCTGTTGCTTGTTTTGCTTACGCTCAGTGCCTTATATTTTTAAGATAGGAAAATGAACTGCTATAATTCGACATAAACGACATTAGTACAAGAAACTTCATAGAAGTCACATGAGCTAGAGGTTTATGAAAGCTGTATAAATGTATGCTAATAGGAAGGAAGCTAACGACATGACATGCCATTACTAGGTTTAGACCATTAATAATTATTACACTGCATTCTTCGTGAGCAATTGAAATAGGAAGTGACACTTAACACAAGAAATACTCCACATGTTTGCTTCTGCCATAATTCTTGAAGTGATGTACACACTGTGAAATATTATGATCATTCACACTCCGTAATCGTAATTAATTACTGAGAGTTATTCGCACTAAGCCTGTTAGAGGTCATGTATGCATTTCTTTTGTTTATAATTCATAATGAGTAGAAGATTTGGGTCAGATGGATTACACAGAGGTTGTGTGTTGACAATGTGTCTTCGGATTGTATGGGATGATGAACTGAAGTTTGCACTAGGATTTTATTTGTACTTGTTCGAGGAGACTGACTAGAGGAAAGAGTTGTTATGGAAGTGAAATGATATTGGTAATAAGGTTTATATGTATCGACGTATTGAAGAGGTATTATTGAGATTATGTGATGCTGATGATTATTGGAGTTTTGGTGGACAAGAGGTAAGGTAAATGCTATTAATGGTAAGGTTTATATGTATCGACGTAAGAGCTATTATTGAAGTATTGAGATTATGTGATGCTGATGATTATTGGAGTTTTGGTATATAAGAGGCAAAGTAAGTGAGGAGCATATTTTTTTTTTTTTTTGTTGGTCTATATGGAACAAGGAGGATGAAGATAGCAGACTAGAACACTCAAGTAGAAGGAAGATTGTCTACACACACTTTGTTAAATCACTAAGCAGTATATACTTTTTTTTTGAAGAGAGGAAGTATTTGCATATCTTGGCACACTGACAGTTGTTCAACAACAGTACATTTGATCTGGCTTGGTAAACATTGGTCTTGACATGATGACTATGACGTTGACTTAACTATTATTGACTGTTATACATTGCTGCCACTACTACTTGATACACAAGATGAACATCAATTTCGACAGAATTGCATTTACACAGTTAACACTATTCAATTACACAGTAGTACTTAATGTGGATGAGAGATGAGTGAGTGTGTTTTGTGTGTTTTCCTCTCCTAATCCTACCCACCTATCTCCGAAATATTATTTTATTGTTTGTTGTGGCTTGCACTGACACCCATAAATATTATAGGTTTACTGATATTTGAGTATTTGTAATAGTTAATATGACAATTATTTGACAACATTTGAGTGTTTGATATGATTTGTATGTTTAGTGTAAAAGCGTTTGTATGTGCATTCAAACTATTGTTCATGCCTGAACTGTCTGATTAGTGATAGTGAATATTATGGACTGTTACTTGCACTTTTTCTACATGATTGGTGCCACTAGGACATGTTTAATTTCTGCTTATAAACTCTGATGAACAGTGTAATCAGTGATAGTGAATATCATGGACTGCTCTCTGGACCTGCTCAACATTACTGGGTGCACAGATGAAGCTACTTCTATGGAAATGATGTCACTTGCCGGTGTCTGCACCTACTCAACATTGCTGGGTGCCACTGTTAGAACTGTTTCTACTGAAATGATGTTACTTCTTGCTGTCTGCACCTACTCAACATTGCTGGGTGCCACTGATGGATTGCTTCTACTGAACTAATGTGACTTGTTGCTGTGTGTACCTCTTCAACATTGCTGGGTGCCACAGATGGAACTGCTTCTACTGAAATAATGTCACTTGTTGCTGTCTGCACCTGCTCAACAGTGCTGGGTGCCACTAATGGAACTGCTTCTGCTGAGAAATGTGACTTGTTGCTGGGTGTACCTGCTCAACTTTACTGGGTGCCACTGATGGACTGCTTCTACTGAAAAGATGTCACCTGTTGGTGTCTTTTTTGTATAAACTAACCATTGAATGCATTTATGTGAACATTTGTATAAACTGAGTTTTTGTGTATTGTGTGAACTCTTATGTAAAGTCACATGTATGAAAAGAAGTTGTATTGCTTACTGTATTTCATATATTAGGTTATTGAAAGGTCAGTGCAAAGCCAAAATTTTAACTAATTATATGATATTTAGGTATTAACATTATCTCTTATTTTTGTCTGTATTTTTATGGACGAATTTGGTGGTATTTTCACCACCAATGCTGGCAAAAATACCATCAAATTCTGGCCTGTGGAGGAGGGGCATATGAAAGGTGGCTACACTGAGCCACTGCGCCAGAGATTGCGCCAAGGAGTATTATTAAGCCGCCTCCACAGTGCCTGTTAAGAACTCGTAGCAGTCAGTGCTTGTTAAGAACTCGTAGCAGAGAGTGTTTGTTGAGATGTGCTAGTAGGCAGTGCTTGCTGAGATGTGATACTGAAGAGTCTTGTTGAGATGTGGTAGTAGAGAGTCGGTGTGGAGATATATTGTAAGGATTAGAGTGATGTTCATCAATATAAATGAGGTAACAAACTCCGTTTCTTTTTTTCTCATTATTTCAGTGTCCTAAATAATGCGTCATTACAGGTTCAGTCAACAAAGCATCTGGCGTGTGTTCTTGTATTAGAGTTTAATTCTGATTTCCTTACGCAATTATAGTATTTCTAATTTTCTTTTATCACGTCAGTAAAATTGGTATTTAAAAATTCTTGTCTTGTTGAAGAAGAACCGTGCCAGATGTGCGTTGAGTCATACTTCCACATACAGAACAGTTATACTTGTGCTTTGGTTTCGTAGGTTTCATAGTTGCTGGGGACTTAATTAATTAATTGTGTTAACAAAATTTTCATTTCATTCTTTGTTGTTGTTCTATGCAGTCAGATTGCGGACAAATACTAGTCAGTGCCAACCGTTTACGAAACAGCGTAATCGGACTTACAGCTACTAAAAATTAATTTCATTTTATATAATTAAGCCCCCATGCAACAGGTCATGTAATTCGCATAAATACTGGTCCGCTGATTTGTGTACGTACTGGTGGCGCCTGATAGCGACCAAGGCTGCCTCCATACGATTCACATGAGTCGAATTTTGAGTTCACTATAACGCTCTCAAAACAACTGTAGTACGTTTCTGGCTTTGAAACGCAGATAATTACACTCCTGAAAGATGATATCACCGTCGGGGAAGGCACCAAGCGTGACAGGAGGCACGTGGTTTGCAGTTGTCAGCGTGGCTTTGGTTACCATCACATGTCCCATGGAAGCGCAGGAGAATGTCTTCCATAGCCCAACACTGCTCCCACTAACCTATGTCAGTGGTGGGCTGCACGTTTAGAACAGCCATACATCTTGGTGACAGGGTTCGTGGAGACGACCGGCGACCTAGTGTAACAAAAACGTGATTAACCCGAAGAGGCGACTCGTTTCCATTGATCAATGGTCAAATCCTGACAGACCTAGTTCGCAGTTTCAGAGTTCTCACAAGTGGACAGTAAACGCCTAACGCTGATGCTACCTATTTCCGGACTGGTCAGCTTAGCCATTCTCCCATTTGTAAGAGTAACGCTGACTGGTGGACTGTGCCCCCTGAAATCGTTCAAATGGCTCTGAGCACTATGGGACTTAACTGCTGAGGTCATCAGTCCCCTAGAACTTAGAAATACTTAAACCTAACCAACCTAAGGACATCACACACATCCATGCCCGAGGCAGGATTCGAACCTGCGACCGTAGCGGTCGCGCGGTTCCAGACTGTAGCGCCTAGAACCGCTCGGTCACTCCTGCCGGTCCTGAAATCGTAATTGACGATGTCGTCTGGCCAACATGTTGACATGTGACCATGTAGGGGTGGTCCACTGTGGAGCTCCACTTTGAGTTACGTACGATGAACACTATGCTCCAAAACCCTTGTACATGCACCAGCGTTGTGCTATTTCGGCAGCGATAGCACAGTTCAGCATCTGTCCTACTTTACAGACCCCCCCGTTCTGTGAAGAGTTGTTTACGCTCAACCATTTAGCGCCAAGTAGTAGTCTTACTGTGCTTCTACAGCTTTCCGTAGATGATGATGATTGGTTTGTGGGGCGCTCAACTGCATAGTTATCAGGGCCCGTACAAATTCCCAACCTTTGCTCAGTCCAATATTGTCACTTTCGTGAATGATGATGAAATGATAACACAAACACCCAGTCATTTCGAGGCAGGTGAAAATCCCTGACCCCGCCCGGAAGCGAACCTGGGACCCTGCGCTCCGGAAGCGATAACACGACCGCGAGACCACGGGCTGCGGACGACTTCCCGTAGGTGCTCACGACAGTAGCACGGGAACATTCGACCAGCTTCCCCGTTTTCGTGATACTCGTTCACAGGCTCTGCGTAATAATAATCTGCCCGTTATCCCAGGCCATATCTTCGATAGGGTGGTCCCAAGTCCGTGTCTGCTCCGCTTACATACTTTCGCTACCGCATCACGTGCCCACAGGCCACCAGGTGGCATCCAATATCGGGGTGGGCAGTGGTCATAATATTTTGTCTTATCAGTGTATACCTTGCAATGAACCTCGGCATTATGCCACACTCGATTTGGTGCAGAACGCGATACACCGTGTTGTCACCTGTTGCTGGGAAATCCCTTCCAATACGACTACGTCAGTAAACACCTTCCCACAAAACTGAAAATTGTCTCACACTCGCTCGAAGAACTCGATCTGTCAAGTCACTTGGTACTACCTGCTCATCTATATTAAGACCATATGAGTATATACTTTGCAATGCAACTGGCACCCGTTTTAGTGAAGAACACGATCCGTCAAATCACTTGTTACTAGCAGGTGATCTATTATAAGAACACATGAATATAGCTTCTTTTAGTACTTTGCTTGCGTTTTTATGCTGTTTATTTCTGCTGTGGGCTTCAGTTCAAAGACCAGTTTGATGGAGTTCTCCACGGCAGTCTATCCTTTGCAAACCTCTTCATCTCTGTATAACTTGTGAAACCTATATTGAATTAAACCAACTTACTGAATTCAGTTCTTTGTCCCCCCCCCCCCCACTCCCCCCACCCCCCACTTCCTTTTGTTGTCAGATTGACCATTCCGTGATGCCTCAGGGAGTGCCCTATGACCCAAGCAGTTCTTTTTGTAAAACTGAGCAATAAACTTAATTTTTTCCCCCATTCGATTCGGTATTTCTTCATTAGTTACTCGATCTACCCATCCAGTCTTCGGGATTCTTTTGGAGCACCATATTCCAAAAACTTCTATTCTCCTGTTCTCTGAACTGCTCGTCGTCTATTTTTCACTTCTGTACGGTGGTACATTACATACAAACACCTTCAGGAAACTTTTTCTAACATCTAAATCTGTATTCGATGTTAACGGATTTCTCTGTTTGTGAAATTCTGTTCTTACTACTGTTGCCTTTCAGAAAATAACAAGACGACCGTATGCGCCATTTATGTCAGTACCCTTAGCTAGTTAGTTGTTTATTCATCCACAGCTGATATATGAAAGTATCAGACATGTCAGCTTAATTGAGAAAACGAAGCAAAATAAAAAGGGACAAGTGTGATCAGGACTCGTGTAGCGAGGGTTCAGTACACACTTAAGCATGTAGGTACTTCATCCATTCCGAAAACAGTGAATTTCGACGATTTTTGCTTGTTATCCATATAGGTACTGGAAAGATATGAAGATATGAAGAGTAGGCTGAAGACATTAGTCAGGAAGAATCAATACGCAAAGAAGTGGGATACGGAAGTACTAAGGAATGACGAGATACGTTTGAAGTTCTCTAACGCTATAGATACAGCAATAAGGAATAGCGCAGTAGGCAGTACAGTTGAAGAGGAATGGACATCTCTAAAAAGGGCCATCACAGAAGTTGGGAAGGAAAACATAGGTACAAAGAAGGTAGCTGCGAAGAAACCATGGGTAACAGAAGAAATACTTCAGTTGATTGATGAAACGAGGAAGTACAAACGTGTTCCGGGAAAACCAGGGATACAGAAATACAAGTCGCTGAGGAATGAAATAAATAGAAAGTGCAGGGAAGCTAAGACGAAATGGCTGCAGGAAAAATGTGAAGACAACGAAAAAGATATCATTGTCGGAAGGACAGACTCAGAATACGGGAAAGTCAAAACAACCTTAGGTGACATTAAAAGCAACGGTGGTAACATTAAGAGTGCAACGGGAATTCCACTGTTAAATGCAGAGGAGAGAGCAGATAGGTGGAAAGAATACATTGAAAGCCTCTATGAGGGTGAAGATTTGTCTGATGTGATAGAAGAAGAAACAGGAGTCGATTTAGAAGAGATAGGGGATCCACTATTAGAATCGGAATTTAAAAGAGCTTTGGAGGACTTACGGTCAAATAAGGCAGAAGGGATAGATAACATTCCATCAGAATTTCTAAAATCATTGGGGGAAGTGGCAACAAAACGACTATTCACGTTGGTGTGTAGAATATTTGAGTCTGGCGATATACCATCTGACTCTCGGAAAAGCATCATCCACACAATTCCGAAGACGGCAAGAGCTGACAAGTGCGAGAATTATTGCACAATCAGCTTAACAGCTCATGCATCGAAGCTGCTTACAAGAATAATATACAGAAGAATGGAAAAGAAAATTGAGAATGCGCTAGGTGACGATCAGTTTGGCTTTAGGAAAAGTAAAGGGACGAGAGAGGCAATTCTGACGTTACGGCTAATAATGGAAGCAAGGCTAAAGAAAAATCAAGACACTTTCAAAGGATTTTTCGACCTGGAAAAAGCGTTCGACAATATAAAATGGTGCAAGCGGTTCGAGATTCTGAAAAAAGTAGGGGTAAGCTATAGGGAGAGATGGGTCATATACAATATGTACAACAACAAAGAGGGAATAATAAGAGTGGACGGTCAAGAACGAAGTGCTCGTATTAAGAAGGGGGTAAGACATGGCTGTAGCCTTTTGCCCCTACTCTTCAATCTGTACATCGAGGAAGCAATGATGGAAATAAAAGAAAGGTTCAGGAGTGGAATTAAAATACAAGGTGAAAGGATATCAATGATACGATTCGCTGATGACATTGCTATCCTGAGTGAAAGTGAAGAAGAATTAAATGATCTGCTGAACGGAATGAACAGTCTAATGAGTACACAGTATGGTTTGAGAGTAAATCGGAGGAAGACGAAGGTAACGAGAAGTAGTAGAAATGAGAACAGCGAGAAACTTAACATCAGGATTGATGGTCACGAAGTCAATGAAGTTAAGGAATTCTGCTACCTAGGCAGTAAAATAACCAATGACGGACGGAGCAAGGAGGACATCAAAAGCAGACTCGCTATGGCAAAAAAGGCATTTCTGGCCAAGAGAAGTCTACTAATATCAAAAACCGGCCTTAATTTGAGGAAGAAATTTCTGAGGATGTACGTCTGGAGTACAGCATTGTACGGTAGTGAAACATGGACTGTGGGAAAACCGTAACAGAAGAGAATCGAAGCATTTGAGATGTGGTGCTATAAACGAATGTTGAAAATTAGATGGACCGATAAGGTAAGGAATGAGGAGGTTCTACACAGAATCGGAGAGGAAAGGAATATGTGGAAAACACTGATAAGGAGAAGGGACAGGATGATAGGACATCTGCTAAGACATGAGGGAATGACTTCCATGGTACTAGAGGGAGCTGTAGAGGGTAAAATCGTGGCGGGCCGAGTCAAACCAGTCAGTAGACAAAAAAAAAAAAAAAAAAAAAAAAAAAAAAAAAAAAAAAAAAAAAAAAAAAAAAAAAAAAAAAAATTTCAACGTAAATCGGGGTATCTATTGATTGCGTTTCCGTAGGAGAATAAATTACTTACACATCCAATTGAGTGTAGATTTTATTAAGTGAGATACATTTAAACTTGATACATCTACTTGTTCCTGATAAATAGTGCTTTTAACAGACGAACACGAAGACATACGAAAAACATATGACAAAACAGGTTTCTTGGGTGGTACAATCAAAAACTAAAAATTTTCGGATTTTTTTTTCCTTTACTTGTGAAAGCCCGCTGCTTGCCAGATTTCATGATTCTAGGTCAACGCGAAGTGTTCTGCAAGTTTTGATGAATGAGTTTGCGAGGATCAAATTACGAGGGTTGGAACTTAAATAGTGGTAACTATTTATTCATAACCGATACAAAAGAGTTACATGTTTGCACCTGTTACTGTCCTTCAAAGTGTTTGGGTTGGGTTGTTTGGGGAAGGAGACCAGACAGCGAGGTCATCGGTTTCATCGGATTAGGGAAGGTTGTGGAAGGAAGTCGGCCGTGCCCTTTCAAAGGAACCATCCCTGCATTTGCCTGGAGCGAGTTAGGGAAATCACGAAAAACCTAAATCAGGATGGCTGGACGCGGGACTGAACCGTCGTCCTTCAAAGTAGTCACCAGCGTTGTGTAGAACCCGTTCCCAGTGATGTGGAAGGCGTAGCAGAGCCTGTTCTGTTGATGGTGCGAATGGAGCGGTCTACTGCCTGTCGAATCTCTGTAACAGTTCTGAAGCGAATGGCACGAAGTGGTTCCTTCATCTTCGTAATCAAATCAAAGTCACAAGGACTTAAGTCAGGGGAGTACGGTGGATGGTACAGTACTTCCCAGTCTCATGGACCGAACAGAGCAGCCACAGCTTGCGCTGTTTGCGCCCGCGCATAGTCGTGCAAAATGATGGGTGGGTTGCGCAGAAAGTGTCGCCGCTTTTTTCGCAAAGCTGGTCGCAGGTGATGCTCCAAAAACGAACAGTAATACCGTGCATTGACGGTATGCCGTGGGGGAACGTAATGCGTTAGGATATCACCGTCAAAGCCGTACACGAGAATCACCGTAACTTTCACCATATTGGGGCTCTGACGCACTTTCGGCTTTCGCAGCTACCCATAATGATGCCTTTCGTTGGACTGGCGTACCAGTTTTAGCTCGTACGATGTGGCCCACGTCTCATCCAGTGTTACGATACGGCGTAGGAAAGCCTCTCCTTCGCGCTCGTAGCGCTCCAAGTGCGTCTGAGCAGCGTCGTAACGCATGCATTTCTGCATTTCCGTCAAGTCATTCGGAACCCATCGTGATGCAATTTTTTGCATGGTCCTCCAGGATGCGAAGCACAGTCGTACGCGCTAATCCGGTTTTGTGGACGAGGTCACGAATCGTATGGCGTCGATCACTGTCCACTAACGCGGCAACAGCATTCACTTCTTCAGAGACGCTAGGACGACCTGCCCGATGCATGTCTGCCGCAGTTTGCCGACCTTCGTTAGAGGCTTTTACCCAACGTGCCACTGTTCTGCACGGCAATGCCGATTCCCCGCACGCCTCTTGAAGACCTCGATGACGCTGTCGTGCTGTACGACTTCTAGCACATAAAATCTTGGTCCAACTCGGTTGTTCCGTTTCGAAAACACAGTGACACCGATACGTTAGACTGTTCGCCCACAAGTGACTGTGTTTCCCTCGATTGTGCGTACGTCGGTGACGTGGGACGGGGGAGTCCATTTGCTCGGAGGTAAGGTAGTTATGTCAACAACGTGTGCTATCAGCGACAGTAGTAGATTCCATTGCATAGTGTCTCCACAGCAGTGTTGCCACTATTTAAGTTCCAACCTACGTATGTGACATGAATGGCCGTGTCTTTCGATTGCATTGACTTGGTAATTTGAATTTACTATAGTGTCAAGACACAGTTGCTGAGAAAAAAAGGGTTTTTAACAGTCAACAGTCAGACAGAGCGACAGACGGACAACAAAGTGATCTCGTAAGGGTTCCGTTTTCACGTACTGAGGCACGGAACTCTAACTGCAAACGCATGCATACAGTAATGTCATCTAGTAAAAAATTATTTTGCACTATTCATTTGATCACATCACTGGTCACAGACCACACAACACTACAGTCTACACCACACTCTACACACTTCACTGCACACTACACTCTACAGTACAGTACACTCTACACTACACTACACTACACTACACTACACTACACACACACACACACACACACACACACACACACACACACACACACACACACATATACACACATTCTTTCGGTCGACAATACGATGGCGCTTCTGCAGATCTATCAGATCATTCCGTCGGAGAAAGCTAAAGCAGCGCTTCACACCAGTGAATGACGTGATGAGCTCCAGAAAATGGAAAGAGGTGTTATCCATCATACATCCTCGGGCATAGGATTTCACAGAATTGATTAAACTATGACAGCTCACTGTAGAATGTTGTTGTTGTTGTGTTCTTCAGTCCTGCGACTGGTTTGATGCAGCTGTCCATGCTACTCTATTCTGTGCAAGTTTCTTCATCTTCCAGTACCTACTGCAGCCTACATCCTTCTGAATCTGCTTGGTGTATTCATCTCTTGGTCTCCCCCTACGATTTTTACCCTCCACGCTGCCCTCCAGTACTAAATAGGTGATCCCTTGTTGCCTCAGGACATGTCCTACCAACCGATCCCTTCTTCTGGTCAAGTTGTGCCACAAGCTCCTCTTCTCCTCAATTCTATTCAATACCTCCTCATTAGTTATGTGATCTACCCATCTGATCTTCTTCAGCATTCTTCTGTAGCACTGCATTTCGAAAGCTTCTATTTTCTTCTTGTCTAAACTATTTATCGTCTATGTTTCACTTCCATACATGGCTACACTCCTTACAAATACTTTCAGAAACGACTTCCTGACACTTAAATCTATACTCGATGTTAACAAATTTCTCTTCTTCAAACGCTTTCCTTGCCATTGCCGGTCTACATTTTATGTCCTCTCTACTTCGACCATCATCAGTTATTTTCCTCCCCAAATAGTGTATTCACTAAGTGTCTCATTTCTCAATCTAATTCCCTCAGCATCACCAGACTTAATTCGACTACATTCCATTAGCCTCGTTTTGCTTTTGTTGATGTTCATCTTATATCCTCCCTTCAAGACACCATCCATTCCGTTCAACTGCTCTTCCAAGCCCTTTGCTGTCTCTGACGGAATTACAATGTCATCGGCGAACCGCAACGTTTTTATTTCTTCTCCATGGACTTTAATACATACTCCGAATTTAATACCTACTAACACATACCTATGAGAAAAGTTTCGGCCATTCTTGTGATCTCGATACGTTATTCCGTCTGGCATTTGTTCGAGAAAAGTCGCGAATATTCTGCTGTTTTATTGCACAGAGAACCTTCGATACGGAGCGTTATAAATACGGGCAATTCGCCGAATAGAAAGCTAGTTCACTTTTTCAAGCAGAAATATTAAGGCTGAAGAATGAACAAGTAAAAAGTCGTAGTCGTGGCAAGTGCAAGTGAGAAGATTAGTCAAGAGTGAGAGTGATCAGTTGTTTGCGAGGTATTAACAATAGTAACTCATAGTAATTTCTCGGTAAAAATATTGTTACGAAACTCGTAACAATATTTTTACTAATAACGCAACAATAGTTTCCCATACCTAAACTGGGAAACTACTGATGCATGAATCTCCCGGTAATAGTGACGACTGACATGAAAGAACGTTTTGCTGAAGAACATATTTGTCATTTAAAATTCAACATACAGGGTTATTACAAATGACTGAAGCGATTTCACAGCTCTGCAATAACTTTATTATTTGAGATATTTTCACAATGCTTTGCACACACATACAAAAACTCAAAAAGTTTTTTTAGGCATTCACAAATGTTCGATATGTGCCCCTTTAGTGATTCGGCAGACATTAAGCCGATAATGAAGTTCCTCCCACACTCGGCGCAGCATGTCCCCATCAATGAGTTCGAAAGCATCGTTGATGCGAGCTCGCAGTTCTGGCACGTTTCTTGGTAGAGGAGGTTTAAACACTGAATCTTTCACATAACCCCACAGAAAGAAATTGCATGGGGTTAAGTCGGGAGAGCATGGAGGCCATGACATGAATTGCTGATCACGATCTCCACCACGACCGATCCATCGGTTTTCCAATCTCCTGTTTAAGAAATGCCGAACATCATGATGGAAGTGCGGTGGAGCACCATCCTGTTGAAAGATGAAGTCGGCGCTGTCGGTCTCCAGTTGTGGCATGAGCCAATTTCCCAGCATGTCCAGATACACGTGTCCTGTAACGTTTTTTTCGCAGTAGAAATAGGGGTCGTAAACTTTAAACCGTGAGATTGCAGAAAACACGTTAACTTTTGGTGAATTGCGAATTTGCTGCACGAATGCGTGAGGATTCTCTACCGCCCAGATTCGCACATTGTGTCTGTTCACTTCACCATTAAGAAAAAATGTTGCTTCATCACTGAAAACAAGTTTCGCACTGAACGCATCCTCTTCCACGAACTGTTGCAACCGCGCCGAAAATTCAAAGCGTTTGACTTTGTCATCGGGTGTCAGGGCTTGTAGCAGTTGTAAACGGTAAGGCTTCTGCTTTAGCCTTTTCCGTAAGATTTTCGAAACCGTCGGCTGTGGTACGTTTAGCTCCCTGCTTGCTTTATTCGTCGACTTCCGCGGGATACGCTTTCAACCGTTTCTTCGCTCACTGCAGGCCGACCCGTTGATTTCCCCTTACACAGGCATCCAGAAGCTTTAAACTGCGCATACCGTCGCCGAATGAAGTTAGCAGTTGGTGGATCTTTGTTGAACTTGGTCCTGAAGTGTCGTTGCACTGTTATGACTGACTGATGGGAGTGCATTTCAAGCACGACATACGCTTTCTCGGCTCCTGTCGCCATTTTGTCTCACTGCGCTCTCGAGCGCTCTGGCGGCAGAAACCTGAAGTGCGGCTTTAGCCGAACAAAACTTTATGAGTTTTTCTACGTATCTGTTGTGTGTCGTGACCATATGTCAATGAATTGAGCTACAGTGAATTTATGAAATCGCTTCAATCATTTGTAATACCCCTGTACTTTTGCCCTGACAGCTACTGAAACATGACGGTAATGATGTCGCACATAAATTGAATCAGTGCTTAACCGAACTGCCGTTCTTTGAAGAAGAGCCACTAGAAAGAGACTAATGGGAGAAGTCCTCCAATACAAGCAAACGAGCATAAACGCCCTTAATGATCGTGATTATGTTATGCAAGCTCTGTCTTTTTGTCCTAGATCTGACTATCCTACTTAGCGCACGCTGTACAAAATATCCGCTTGACAACTGCATCTGTTGCTACAGTAGAAGAAAGTTTCTCAACATTGCGGTGTACAAAGACGTAACTGAGGTCGACAGTGAACGATGATCGATTTAATGGCTTAGCTCTGACACTGATTCTCCTACTGACGATGTAATTAACCAATTTGCTAGGTATTCTACGTTGGTCCAGTGAGCTGCTGGTACATGGGAGTAGGTTCTTTGACACAGTGGCGGATACAGAAAAACCTCAAGGAGGGGGCGCTAAACGTATCTTCAGCTATCTTTTCTTTTACCGTAATAAAAAATAATCAGTTCACATGCAGATATTAAGAAAGTTTTATTTAAACTCATATAGAAGACGATGCCATCTTATAAAACAATTACAACTTTCGTTTTCTTCCATAAATGATAGTGCACGCCCGCATGTTGCAAGTCCTGTACGGGCCTTTCTGGACACAGAAAATGTTCGACTGCTGCCCTGGCCAGCACATTCTCCAGATCTCTCCCCAATTGAAAATGTCTGGTCAATGGTGGCCGAGCAACTGGCTCGTCACAATACGACAGTCACTACTCTTGATGAACTGTGGTATCTTGTTGAAGCTGCATGGGCAGCTGTACCTGTACACGCCATCCAAGCTCTGTTTGACTCAATGCCCAGACGTATCAAGGTCGTTATTACGGCCAGAGGTGGTTGTTCTGGGTACTGACTTCTCAGCGTCTATGCAGCCAAATTACGTGAAAATCAATTTTGCAGGCTTTCTTTTCGTATTATCCACGACTGTATAGGGAGGCTATTGAAATTTCTAAACGTGAAGATAATTTTAACAGAGAAGAAGAGGCCTTTAAATTAAGCGAGATATGGACAATGGCGTTACAGAGTCGATAAGTGATTTTTGTCTATGACGGACTATTATCGATAGTTACATTTTATCTTTGACTAGTTTTCTCTCTGCTACTATGTGCAAGCTAGACCACGCCCACTTTCCTCGGTATTTAGGCCGCTCTCCGACCACCCACTCGTCAGTCGACAGAACTCATCAGGACCAGCCATAAGTCTGAAGATGTCCAACGTAGTATTAGACGAAACGTTAGGAGTAGAAGAATTCCATGTACCGCTGCCATATAACCCGGAAGAATTATCAACAACAGTACCATCCGGTCGTGAAAGCCTTCATTGTATGATTTCTTTTCGTACCTATCGAATGCAATTTGCTAATTTAGGCCCTGTAATTTAGTTTTATGTGAATATTTACTTGATACAGAGATACTGCAATGTTTCAGAATGTCAAATTCTGTTCTCTAACAGTTCATTTACGTGTTATTAAAAAAAATAAAAAATTTTAAAATACGCTTAAAATGTATTATGTTGTGTGGTAAAAAGGAAAATACTTCAGACATTATTTAGTTCAAAAATGGTTCTGAGCACTATGGGACATAACTTCTGAGGTCATCAGTCCCCTAGAACTTAGAACTACTTCAACATAACTAACCTAAGGACATCACACACATCCATGCCCGAGGCAGGATTCGAACCTGTGACCGTAGCAGTCGCGCGGTTCCAGACTGTAGCGCCTAGAACCGCTCGGCCACTCCGGCCGACCCATTATTTAGTGTAATAATATCAAAAAGGAGTATTTAAACAACACTTATAATTGTAAAATTTTCAAATGTGTGTGAAATCTTATGGGACTTAACTGCTAAGGTCATCAGCCCCTAAGCTTACGCACTACGTAACCTAAATGATCCTAAGGACAAACACACACACACACACATGCCCGAGGGAGGATTCGAACCTCCGCCGGGACCAGCCGCACAGTCCATGACTGCAGCGCCTTAGACCGCTCAGTTAATCCCGCGCTGCTATAATTGTAAAAATAGATATTATATAACTTAAATTAAAAATTTCACTTCATTTGTGGTGTTATTCTCGCGTTAAACGTGAGGGTCTCATAGACCTCACCTCATAGAATACGTTGCGGAAAAGTCACCTCGTGGTTTAAGGGTCAAAATAACGACTTAAACAAATTGTGAAAGAAAATGGCTATACTGCGAAACAGGTGTTCGACCTTGATGAAATGAGAATATTTGGAAATGGAGTCCTAGCAGCACGTTCATATAGTTCGAAACCTAGATTTAAGACCGATACACACTTCCTTTCGGAGGAAATGCTGTAGGAGATTGCCAGTTAAAACCGCTTATGATCTACCACTAAAAAATTCTAGGGCACTAAAAGGATTGTGACAAGAGCAGGTTGGGAGTTCGTTGGAAGTGGGATAATGATTTCAGTGTCTTATTAGGTGTATTAGGTGTTTCAGTGTTAATTTTTTTAGGTGTATAAATTTTCCATTAAAATGTTTTTCAGAAAGATGATAACGGTAATTTGTAGGTACAGTGCTAAGGAACTCTGCTATTTAAATTTAATATGTGTGTAAACGAGAACCTGACGCATATTTTACGTAGAAAAAGGCTCTCTTTTTACGCTAGTTCGGCACGTGCTGCTATTCCGTGGAACATAATTGTCAGGTATAACGAGATTTACTTGTTTGAGGAACAATACTGGACCTAAGGTTGAGCCCTGGGGAACCGCATATGTGATTTCTGCCCCATCAGAATAATACCCTGAGGCTACATTGGACGAATTACTAAGTACAAATTCTTGCATTCTTTTGGTTAGATATGGCGTTAGCTGTTACTTGGTTAACCCATCACCCCCTTAAGAGGTCAGTCTGGGAGAATATTGCAGTAATAATGATGACGGCAATGCTGTTGCCGTCAAATGTTGTTGTTGTTGTTGTTGTTGTTGTTGTCTTCAGTCCTGAGACTGGTTTGATGCAGCTCTCGATGCTACTCTATCCCGTGCAAGCTTCTTCATCTCCCCGTACCTACTCCAGCCTACACCCTTCTGAATCTGCTTAGTGTATTCATCTCTTGGTCTCCCTCTACGATTTGTGCCCTCCAGTACTAAATTGGTGATCCCTTGATGCCTCAGAACATGTCCTACCAACCGATCCCTTCTTATATTCAAGTTGTGCCACAAACTCCTCTTCTCCCCAATTCTGTTCAATACTTCCTCATTAGTTATGTGGTCTACCCATCTAATCTTCAGCATTCTTCTGTAGCACCACATTTCAAAAGCTTCTATTCTCTTTTTGTCTAAACTATTTATCGTCCACCTTTCACTTCCATGCAAATACTTTCAGAAACGACTTCCTGACCAATACACGATGTTAACAAATTTCTCTTCTTCAGGAACGCTTTCCTTGCCATTGCCAGTCTACATTTTATATCCTCTCTACTTCGACCACCATAAGTTATTTTGCTCCCCAAATAGCAAAACTCTTTTACTACTTTAAGTGTGTCATTTCCTAATCTAATTCCCTCAGCATCACCCGACTTAATTCGACTACATTCCATTACCGTCGTTTGCGGTCAAATGTCGAGATAAAAATATGGCCCGAGTAATAGCACCTCGAAGACATAGCGTGCTGACGACACTGTAGAATGTTCGCCAAGGGAACAGTGCGTCTGCGTTGCGTCACCAGCGACTGGTCTGAAGCAGTGGACGGTCGCCAGATGGGCTGGCAGTGGGCCAACGCACACAGCTGTTCCGTGCCAGGACCAGCTTCCTGCGCCAACTGGGCTGCACTGGCCTCGCAGCCTCCACAGCCAGGGCGACCGCTGAGCTGATGCGAGTCACACGCAAACAACCTGTGCTCCGTCACTACGGTGGCAGCAAAGAACTGTACAGCGCACCAGGAAAACAAACTGACATTGCTCGTCGGGCATACAACAAGGATCAGTAATCACATAGGAACTTGGGGTCGCAAAGACTATCTGAGGCTGCTACAAGAGGCAAAGAAACTAATATAGCCCTGCATATTCAAATACGGGGATAGCCGAGCGGTCTATGGCGCTGCGGTCATGGACTGTATGGCTCATCCCGGCGGAGGTTCGAGTCCTCCCTCGGGCATTGGTGCGTATGTTTGTCCTTAGGATAATCTAGGTTAAGTGTAATGTGTAGGCTTAGGGACTGATGACCTTAGCAGTTAAGTCCCATAAGATTTCACACACATTTGAAAATTTTACAATTATAAATCTTGTTTAAATAGTTCTTGTTGATATTATTGCACTAAATAATGGGCCGGCCAGAGTGGCAAAGCGGTTCTAGGCGCTGCAGTCTGGAACCGCGCGACTGCTACGGTCGCATGTTCGAATACTGCCTCGGGGATGGATGTGTGTGATGTCCTTAGGTTAGTTCTGTTTAAGTAGTTCTAAGTTCTAGGGGACTGATGACCCCAGCAGTTAAGTCCCGTAGTGCTCAGAGCCATTCGAACCATCTGAACCAGCCTATATGAGACACGTGTCTCCAGCAGCTTTTAGATCGGCTACTGCTGCTACAATGGCTGCTTATTAAGATTTAAGTAAGTTTAAACATGGTGCCATAGTCGGCGCACGAGCGATGGGACACTGCATCTCCGAGATAGCGATGAAGTGGGAATTTACTTGTACGACCATTTCGTGAGTGTACCTTGAGTATCAGGAATCCGGTAAAATGTCAAATCTCAGACATCGCTGCAGTCGGAAAATGATCCTGCAAGAATGGGACCAACGACGAGTGAAGAGAAGCCTTCAACGTTACAGAAGCGCAACCTTTCCGGAAATTTCTGCAGATTTCAATCCACATCTACATCCACACCCGGCAAGCGATCTGACGGTGTGTGGCGGAGGGTACTTTGAGTACCTCCGTCGGTTCCCCCTTCCATTCCTGTCTCGTATTGTTCGTGGAATGAAAGATTGTCGGTATACCTCTGTGAGGACTCAGATCTCTCTGATTTTATCCTCATGGTCTTTTCGCGAGATATACGTAGGAGGGAGCAATATGTAAGTAGGCTGTTTAGGTTTTTTTAATGGTAACACCACGTAGCGCTCTGTATGAAAATCACTGGCTGTGCTGTGTGCAGTCTGTGGCTGGGTGGCATTGTTGGAATTTGCCATTGTAGTGTTGGGCAGTCGGCTGTGAACAGCGCGTAGCGTTGCGCAGTTGGAGGTGAGCCGCCAGCAGTGATGGATGTGGGGAGAGAAATGGCGGAGTTTTGAAATTTGTAAGACTGGATGTCATGAACTGCTATATATATTATGACTTTTGAACACTATTAAGGTAAATACATTGTTTGTTCTCCATCAAAATCTTTCATTTGCTAACTATGCCTATCAGCAGTTAGTACCTTTAGTAGTTTCAATCTTTTATTTAGCTGGCAGTAGTGGGGCTCGCTGTATTGCAGTAGTTCGAGTAACGAAGATTTTTGTGAGGTAAGTGATTTGTGAAACGTATAGGTTAATGTTAGTCAGGGCCATTCTTTTGTTGGGATTTTTGAAAGTCAGATTGCGTTGCGCCAAAAATATTGTGTGTCAGTTTAAGCACAGTCATGTATAATTTTTCTAAGGGGACGTTTCAAATATACTGCTTGACTCCTCAGTGAAGGTATGTTCTCGAAACTTCAACAAAAGCCCGTCTCTCCTCCAGAGTCTTCCACTGGAGTTTATCTATCATCTCTGTAACGCTTTCGCGATTACTAAATGATCGTGTTACGAAGCGCGCTGCTCTCCGTTGGATCTTCTCTATGTCTTCTATCAATCCTATCTGGTACGGATCCCACACTGCTGAGCAGTATTCAAGCAGTGGGCGAACAAGCGTACTGTAACCTACTTCCTTTGTTTTCGGATTGCATTTCCTTAGGATACTTCCAATGAATCTCAGTGTGGCATCTGCTTTACCGATGATTAATTTTATATGGTCATTCCATTTTAAATCACTCTTAATGCCTACTCCCAGATAATTTATGGAATTAACTGCTTCCAATTGCTGACCTGCTATATTGATAAAGGATCTTTCTTTCTATGTATTCGCAGCACATTACACTTGTCTACAGTGAGATTCAATTGCCATTCCGTGCACCATGCGTCAATTCGTTGCAGATCCTCCTGCATTTCAGTGCAATTTTCCATTGTTACAACCCTGCACTATCCGCAAAAAGCCTCAGTGAACTTCCGATGTTATCCACACGGTCATATATATATTGTCAATAGCAAGGGCCCTACGACACTCCCCTGCGGCAGACCTGAAATCACTCTTACTTCGGAAGACTTCTCTCCATTGAGAATGACATGCTGCGTTCTGTTATCTAGGAACTCTTCAATCCGATCACACAATTGGTCTGATAATCCATATGCTCTTACTTTTTTCACTAAACGACTGTGGGGAACTGTATCAAACGCCATGTGGAAGTCAAGAAACAGGGCGTCTACCTGGGAACCTGTGTCCTTGGCCCACGGAGTTGGGCCATCAACAAGTGTCGGCTTGCAAACCATTCAACGAAACATTGTCGATATGGGCTTTGGGAGCTGAAGGCCCGCTCGTGTGCTTTTAACGTCTGCATGACACAAAGCTATAAGCCTCTCCTGGCCTGTCAACACCCGAATTGATAACTGGAAACATGTTGTCTGGTCGCACGAGTCTCGTATCAGATTGTATCGAGCTGATGGCCATGTACGGGTATGGAGACAATCTCATGAATCCGTGGACCCTGAATGTCAGCAGGGTGTAAGACGTATGCGTTGCCGGCGATGGGCGAGGCATGGCAGAGTCTCTGACCAGAGAGTAGTATGTAGTTAGTTGTCGCTTGTCGCGAGTCGGCGTCTGTCGGCTTTAGTCGTCAGTCCGTGCTAGTAAGCAGTAGTCTTGAGTAGTCTTCAGTAGTCTGCGTGAGTCGACAGTAGACGGCAGTAGTCGGCGCGTGTCGGCAGTGTGCTCTGGCCGGGACTCTTGAGGATGAGTATTATTGTAGAAGGTAAAGAAGCAGCCTTGCGCATATCTAGTAATGTATATTAACTGTCATTAATTTCTTAACAAAAATGCCCCCAATAATAATTCTATAATATAAAGTAATTTTTTAAAGAAAAGCAATCATTTCAATTTAAAGAATATTTCCAATGCATGATCATTCCTTCCTAGAATAAAAAAAAAAATATAGGCCAACATTGCACGAAGCTGTGCCGAAAAATTCTACATAAGAGCAGATATATATTCGGAGCTTTTATTGAGGTAAGAATTTTTTCTTTTTTATTCAGAATACAGGGCCGAGGCGCAGCGCTGCTGTCGTCATAAAATTTACCAGGTTACTGATTTTTTTTTATTATTTCCGGATTTACGAATTGAATTTTGTGGTTACATTGAATGTGAATGCATTTCTGCACGGAGACTAAAAATGGGAACTAATTTTGTTCAGAGGTTACAATATTTAAAAAAAATTCATTTAATTATTATTTTTGTGGGAGTTCACACATGGTTCATATTTTAATTTAAATTTTTGTGCGGAGGTTACACTTGGTTCATGGTTCTTAGTTTCTTATAAACTATTTCTGTGGGGAGGTTACAAGGGAACTGTTCAAGCTGATGCAGGCTCTGAAATTGTGTGAGGCGTGTGCAGTTGGGGTGGTATGGGACCCCTTATACATCTGGATACGACTCTGAGAGGTTACATGTAAGAAAGCATCCTGTCTGATGACTTGTATCAAATAATGTCCATTCTGCATTTGGGCAATTTCAGCAGGACAATGCGATACTCCATACATCCAGAACTGCTCCAGAGTGGCTGCAGGAAGGCTCTTCTGAGCTTAAACACTTACGCTGGCCACCAAAGTCCCTCTACATGAAAATTATTGAGCATGAATGAGATTTTCACTCTGCAGCAGAGGTTCGCAGGAGAGCTTCTGTTAAGTTTGGAAGGTAGGAGACGAGGTACTGGCAGAAGTAAAGCTGTGAGGACGGGGCGTGAGTCGTGCTTGGGTAGCTCAGTTGGTAGAGCACTTGCCCGCGAAAGGCAAAGGCCCCGAGTTCGAGTCTCGGTCCGGCACACAGTTTTAATCTGCCAGGAAGTTTCATTATTGAGCATGTCTGGGATGCCTTGCAACGTGCCGTTGAGAAGATCACCTCCTTGTACTCTTAAGGATTTACTGATAGCTCTGCAGGATTCACGGTGTCAGTTCCCTCCAGCACTACTCCAGACATTAGTCGAGTCCATGCCACGCCGGGTTGCGGCACTTCTGCGTGCTCGCGGGGGCGCTACACTGTATCAGAGAGCTGTACCAGCTTCTCTGGCTCTTCAGTGTAAATGGCGTTGCAGTTATTTCATCACATGCTACATATGGACGCCCATTGCAGGAAATACTCCAAGTTTCCTCCAGATGCACAGAGGCGGGCCTGACGTCAGATCTGCATTGCACGGCGTACCCTCTCAGCTATACCTGGTGTATTGAAAGTTTACCGTCTAACCTCCTTGCCTAGGGACGCCAGATGAAAGTTGATGTCGTCAAGCCGTGAATCAAAATTGCGCAGCGGATAACTGGGGAGGGCTCACAAGCTGATGTGTGGGTCCCTGCATTCTATAGCTTTTATTTTAAATAAATTCCATTAACTTGACTTCTTTGTTATTTTTAAGGTATGTTAAAGATTGATGACAGTTGATTACCTATTTATTTTAAACATTAGCACTCGACTTTACAGCGACAGCAGCAGTTGTTTCAGTTTACAGGTATTACAGTTTTATAACTTATAGCTCGGGTATATTATATACTAATCTGCATGCACATTTCTACGGGTAAGACAGACTTGCGTTGGCCAAATGTATACCACCAAAGTCTCCCAATATTTTACATAGGACATCCACTATGTGAGGAGGATAACGGGCCAACTGGGGACCAGATACTTTAACACAGGGGGTCAAATTTACGAAATTAAACGAGAACATTCATTTCCTTACACAATCCGAAGCTGGAAATAAAAGAATTAGTACAAATATTCAAATACCTCTCTTCCATGCTTGAACATTGAAACAGACGCACTGAGGGCACGTCTGCTCACTTACCCGTCTTCTGTAAGACCCCAAGAATATGGCGGGCACCCGGAGGTCTTCCTGGGCACCGGTGGAGGGGGTGGTCGAACCACTTGGCCGTGACCAACCTCTCCACCCCAAATCTTGTGACACTGGAAAGTCTGTGCTGTCTCTCTGATCCCCTAGCCAGGAGTAAGGTTGGCACTACTGTACTACAGAACTACTTCCCAACAAAGATTTGGCCACGCTTTACGGAAAGGTGTGAGGAGGATTAGGAAAGTTCATGTGCAGTTTCACATTCACGTACAAGAAATGCATAAAACACGACACATACAAATACGTATTATGAAGCCTGACATTTCCTTCCACCCGTCCACATGGGTTCCGTTGCACCCTCGGCTGGCCGCGTCGTGTAATAAAATTGTCTGCGGAGCCGCCTCTGTTTCTACACTCCTGGAAATGGAAAAAAGAACACATTGACACCGGTGTGTAAGACCCACTATACTTGCTCCGGACACTGCGAGAGGGCTGTACAAGCAATGATCACACGCACGGCACAGCGGACACACCAGGAACCGCGGTGTTGGCCGTCGAATGGCGCTAGCTGCGCAGCATTTGTGCACCGCCGCCGTCAGTGTCAGCCAGTTTGCCGTGGCATACGGAGCTCCATCGCAGTCTTTAACATTGGTAGCATGCCGCGACAGCGTGGACGTGAACCGTATGTGCAGTTGACGGACTTTGAGCGAGGGCGTATAGTGGGCATGCGAGAGGCCGGGTGGACGTACCGCCGAATTGCTCAACACGTGGGGCGTGAGGTCTCCACAGTACATCGATGTTGTCGCCAGTGGTCGGCGGAAGGTGCACGTGCCCGTCGACCTGGGACCGGACCACAGCGACGCACGGATGCACGCCAAGACCGTAGGATCCTACGCAGTGCCGTAAGGGACCGCACCGCCACTTCCCAGCAAATTAGGGACACTGTTGCTCCTGGGGTATCGGCGAGGACCATTCGCAACCGTCTCCATGAAGCTGGGCTACGGTCCCGCACACCGTTAGGCCATCTTCCGCTCATGCCCCAACATCGTGCAGCCCGCCTCCAGTGGTGTCGCGACAGGCGTGAATGGAGGGACGAATGGAGACGTGTCGTCTTCAGCGATGAGAGTCGCTTCTGCCTTGGTGCCAATGATGGTCGTATGCGTGTTTGGCGCCGTGCAGGTGAGCGCCACAATCAGGACTGCATACGACCGAGGCACACAGGGCCAACACCCAGCATCATGGTGTGGGGAGCGATCTCCTACACTGGCTGTACACCACTGGTGATCGTCGATGGGACACTGAATAGTGCACGGTACATCCAAACCGTCATCGAACCCATCGTTCTACCATTCCTCGACCGGCAAGGGAACTTGCTGTTCCAACAGGACAATGCACGTCCGCATGTATCCCGTGCCACCCAACGTGCTCTAGAAGGTGTAAGTCAACTACCCTGGCCAGCAAGATCTCCGGATCTGTCCCCCATTGAGCATGTTTGGGACTGGATGAAGCGTCGTCTCACGCGGTCTGCACGTCCAGCACGAACGCTGGTCCAACTGAGGCGCCAGGTGGAAATGGCATGGCAAGCCGTTCCACAGGACTACATCCAGCATCTCTACGATCGTCTCCATTTGAGAATAGCAGCCTGCATTGCTGCGAAAGGTGGATATACACTGTACTAGTGCCGACATTGTGCATGCTCTGTTGCCTGTGTCTATGTGCCTGTGGTTCTGTCAGTGTGATCATGTGATGTATCTGACCCCAGGAATGTGTCAATAAAGTTTCCCCTTCCTGGGACAATGAATTCACGGTGTTCTTATTTCAATTTCCAGGAGTGTATTTCCCGGTGCGAGCGAGCGGCGAAACCTGCCGCTTATAGAGCGGAAACTACTGTACCGTTTCAGTATCTCGAAGACATCCCGCTGCCACCGCAATTCTGCGCACTAGAGCCTAAGGTGATGTAGCAGGTGTTTCTTGCACAAGGCCCTTCAGAAACACCCACAGGAAAAAACTGATCGGAGACAGATCGAATGGTCGTGTCGGCCTTGCAACTAATCGTGCAGCGGGCAAAGCTTGCCTACAGATGTGACATCACTCTTCTGCTGAAATGCACGCGGTCTCCGTCGTGCTGAAAACGGATGCGGCGACGAATAGGCATGGGAAGGTCATGCGGCATGTCTACCAGAACCTCTAGCAGGAATGCGGGACACGTGTGGCCGTCAAGTTAGCTTGAGAGAATTTACGGCCCGATTGGACTCCGACAACGCCATCCCACATGTTAACGGAAAATTTGCGTCGTGACGCACGCGCACGAGTAGCATCTGGGTTCACATCCATGCACGTACGCACGTTGCGAGAGTTCATCACACTGTAGAGCGAGAGAGGACTCTCACAGGGAAGATGGCAAATGACTGTGAGCGCTATGGGACATCGGTGGTCATCAGTCCTAGAACTTAGAACTACTTAAACCTAACTAACCTAAGGACATCACACACACCCATGCCCGAGGCACGATTCGAACCAGTGACCGTAGCAGTTGCGCGGTTCCGGACTCAAGCGCCTACAACCGCTCGGCCACTCCGACCGACTGCACTGTAGTTCCTTCTCTAGATTGTCCCACGGATGACAAAATGGTAGATATCAGAATAGGTGACAGAGGTATAGAGAAAAATTAAAATCGCTCAAAACAGGAAATGCCGCTGGACCAGATGGGATACCAGTTCGATTTTACACAGAGTACGCGAAAGAACTTGCTCCCCTTCTTGCAGCGGTGTACCGTAGGTCTCTAGAAGAGCGTAGCGTTCCAAAGGATTGGAAAAGGGCACACGTCATCCCCGTTTTCAAGAAGGGACGTCGAACAGATGTGCAGAACTATAGACCTATATCTCTAACGTCGATCAGTTATAGAATTTTGGAACACGTATTATGTTCGAGTATAATGACTTTCTGGAGACTGGAAATCTACTCTGTAGGAATCATCACGGGTATCGAAAAAGACGGTCGTGTGAATCCCAGCTCGCGCTATTCGTCTACGAGACTCACAGGACCATAGACACGGGTTCCCAGGTAGATACCGTATTTCTTGACTTCCGCAAGGCGTTCGATACAGTTCCCCACAGTCGTTTAACGAACAAAGTAAGAGCATATGGACTATCAGACCAATTGTGTGATTGGACTGAAGAGTTCCTAGACAACAGAACGCAGCATGTCATTCTCAATGGAGAGAAGTCTTCCGAAGTAAGAGTGAGTTCAGGTGTGCCGCAGGGGAGTCTCATAGGACCGTTGCTATTCACTATATACATAAATGACCTTGTGGATGACATCGGAAGTTCACTGAGGCTTTTTGCCGATGATGCTGTTGTATATTGAGAGGTTGTAACAGTGGAAAATTGTACTGAAATGCAGGAGGATCTGCAACGAACTGATGCATGGTGCATGGAATGGCAATTGAATCTCAATGTAGACAAATGTAATGTGCTGCGAATACATAGAAAGATAGATGCCTTATCATTTAGCTACAAAATAGCAGGTCAGCAACTGGAAGCAGTTAATTCCATAAATTATCTGGGAGTAGGCATTAGGAGTGATTTAAAATGGAATGATCATATAAAGTTGATCGTCGGTAAAGCAGATGCCAGACTGAGATTCATTGGAAGAATCGTAAGGAAATGCAATCCGAAAACAAAGGAAGTAGGTTACAGTACGCTTATTCGCCCACTGCTTGAGTACTGCTCAGCAGTATGGGATCCGTACCAGATGAGGTTGATAGAAGAGAGAAAGAAGATCCAACGGAGAGCAGCGCGCTTCATTACAAGATGATTTAGTAATCGCGAAAGCGTTACGGAGATGATAGATAAACTGCAGTGGAAGACTCTGCAAGAGAGACGCTCAGTAGCTCGGTACGGGCTTTTGTTGAAGTTTCAAGAACACACCTTCACTAGGAGTCAAGCAGTACATTGCTCCCGCCTACGTATATCTCGCGAAGAAACCGTGAGGATAAAATCAGAGAGATTAGAGCCGACACAGAGGCATACCGACAATCTTTCTTTCCACGAACAATACGAGCCTGGAATAGAAGCGAGAACCGATAGAGGTACTCGAAGTACCCTTCGCCACACACCGTCAGGAGGCTTGAGGAGTATGGATGTAGATGTATCTTAAAACTACTTCCCCATAAACTGTTTTAAACAAATGTGCTTAAAATTTGAGTGGATAATTGTACAAAACTTTGTAGCTTAACCTGCTGGGAGGCCCATTCGTGTACAGTGATGTGACTCATCATATGTTACCGCGGTTCCGGACTGAAGCGCCTAGAACCGTTCGGTCACCGCGGCCGGCTACCACGGAAGAGGGCATTCGCTGTGAAGCTTCGGTCTGCAGTGGATTCCTGTAGACAGCACCGTGCAAGTCCTATGCGCTTGTTGTAGTCCCCAGTTGCAATGCCTGGACATGTTGGAATCGAAATGGATGCTGTGCTTCGTGGTGCACAATGCACCCCACAGGAAGGTGGGGGGGGGGGGGGGGGGGAGGGATATCAGTCGTGGGGAAAACACCTCGCCTATTTGTTGACGGCGTACTCCGCACCCTTTCGAGAATGGTTTCTTCCACCGTAACTGTTCCCGATTTTCGTTGGAGACCACCCTCCGGCTCGTGCACATAGACCGAGTTGTTTTCGCACTGACGGTGTTGCAGGACGGCGAACGATGTGTGGCACAGCACCTTTGTATCGGGGTATTTCGCACAATACAATCACGTCATCTCTCGTCCATTGCAGTTGGCTGCAGAAATGTTCAAATGTGTGTGAAATCTTATGGGACTTAACTGCTAAGGTCATCAGTCCCTAAGCTTACACACTACTTAACCTAAATTATCGTAAGGACAAACACACACACCCATGCCCGAGGGAGGACTCGAACCTCCGCCGGGACCAGCCGCACAGTCCACGACTGCAGCGCCTGTGACCGCTCAGCTAATCCCGCGCAGCCCTTGGCTGCACCACAAATCAAATTCATGTTGGCCACTTCGCGGTACGTGTAGCTAGGCAGGTTCATACTAACTAGGGCTGTTGATAAAATATCGACATATCTATATATTTTACTCCAGAATATCCATATATCGATATCAAAATGGCATTATCGAGTGCCGATAGTTTTATTTTAAATTATATTTTTTCGCTGTTTTCGGTAAATATTTGAAGATGTTCTTTTGAAGTTGTAGTAGAATGTAATTTTACTGGGGTTGGAACTTTGATAGTCGGAACTGCTTATTTACAAAAAATTATTCAAATTGCTCTGAGTACTATGGGACTTAACTTTTGAGGTCATCAGTCTCCTAGAACTTAGAAATACATAAACCTAGCTAACCTAAGGACATCAAACACATGCATGCCCGATGCAGGATTCGAAGCGGTCGCGCGGTTCCAGACTGTAGCGCCTAGAACCGCTGGGCCACCCCGGCCGGCGTTTATTTACAGTTCGTTCAAACCAGATACGTGTTTAGAAGTTGTACTGACCTTCAAAGTAGTCACCAGCATTGTGTATAACGCGTTGCCAGCGATGTGGAAGTCGTAGGATACTCTTAGCAGTGCCAGTTGTGTTGACAGTTCGAGCGGCGCGGTCTATTGCCCGACGAATTTGTAGCAGTTCTGAAGCGAATGCCGTGAAGTGTTTCCTTCTGTTCAGAAATCCAGTTGACCTCAAGAGGACTTAAGTCAGGGGAGTGCAGTAGGTGGTACAGCACTTAGCAGCCCCATCAGTCAAAGAAATCAGTAACAGCTTGCACTGTACGTGCTTGAGCATTGTCCTGCAAAATAAGCCAGCCGTTGCGGCCGAGCGGTTCTAGGCGCTTCAGTCCGGAACCGCGCTGTTGCTACGGTCGCAGGTTCGAATCCTGCCTCGGGCATGGATGTGTGTGATATCCTTAGGTTAGTTAGATTTAAGTAGTTTTAAGTCTAGGGGACTGATGACGCCAGATGTTAAGTCCCATAGTGCTCAGAGCCATTTGAACCGGTTGAAGCTGGAAAATGATGGTCAGGTCCTGCAGAAACTGTCATCACTTCGGTCTCTTAGCTGGTCGTAGGTTGTGTTCCAAAAATGAACAGCTTAGAGACAGAAGTGATGACACTTTGTGCAGGACCTGACCATCATTTTGCAGGACAATGCTCAAGCACGTACAGTGCAAGCTGTTACTGATTTGTTTGACTGATGGGGCTGCTAAGTGCTATACCACCTACTGCACTCCCCTGACTTAAGCCCTCGTGAGTTCAACTCGATTTCTAAACTGATGGAAACACTTCACGGCATTCGCTTCAGAACTGCTACAGATTCGTCGGGCAATAGACCGCGCCGCTCGAACTGTCAACACAACTGGCACTGCTAAGAGTATATCCTACGACTTCCACATCGCTGGCAACGCGTTATACACAATGCTGGTGACTACTTTGAAGGCCACCAAAGCTTCGAAACATGTATCTATTTTATACGAGCCGTAAATAAATAGTTGCCACTATTAAAGTTACCCTCGTACTTTCACTTACTATTTTTTGAGTTTTCATCCCGTCCAATCTTTTTCTGTTTGACTGTGCGAGCAAGTACATGTGGCACCAAAGGAGAAATCCGACTACACTGGGTCCCGGCGGAGGTTCGAGTCCTCGCTCGGGCATGGGTCTCTATGTTCGTCCTTAAGATAATTTAGGTTAAGCAGTGTGTAAGCTTAGGCGCTGATAATCTTAGCAATTAAGTCCCGTAAGATTTCACACACATTTGACATTCGACTACACTGGGGAGTGGCGCCGTGAATGGAATAACAAGATTTCCGACTACAACAAATGGCACACCAGTTGCTTAAAAAAAAAAAGAAAAAAACCGTCTTGTGTCTTATTTCTTCACATGGGCATTCTTCAAAAAAAGTTGTTGAAAATAATGAATAAAACTTTAAATGTTAAGATTGGTCTTTGCGGTGGGCGTAGGCATGGGAAATGCTGACGTAATCGGCGGTCGGCGCTACCAACAGAAACTGCAACGCTTAGCTTCACCACACAATTTTGACACTACAGCTGTTAGTTTGCTGGCGTTAGTAGAAATGGAGAAAAAAAGAAACAGGGAGTTCGACATTGATTTGTTCCAGACAAATCCGATATGTGACGAAACCGAACAACAGACCCATGGGACACCTTTTATAGTGCTACACACATGCAGTTACCATCGACAGCAAAATGGTTATCGGCAAGCATGCATGTGCATCGTTTTCCTTTCAATTCTGGCTCCTAATGCTTCTACGGCGTAAATGGTGATGGCCTCCATGCTCAGCCCGTGTTTGTACAGCAACGTCCTCTCGTGACCGCAGCGCCCTCTCGTGGCGTTTATGGACCCCCAGTCCCTATGTGATTAGTGATCCTTGTTCTGTGCCCGACGGCCTTGCCGCAGTGGATCCACCGGTTCCCGTGAGATCGCCGATGTTAAGCGCTGTCGAGCGTGGTCGGCACTTGGATGGGTGACCATCCAGGCCGCCATGCGCTGTTGCCATTTTTCGGGGTGCACTCAGCCTCGTGATGCCAATTGAGGAGCTACTCGACCGAATAGTAGCGGCTCCGATCAAAGAAAACCATCATAACGACCGGGAGAGCAGTCTGCTGACCACACGCCCCTCCTATCCGCATCCTCAACTGAGGATGACACGGCGTCGGATGGTCTCGATGGGCCACTTGTGGCCTGAAGACGGAGTGTTGTGTGCCCAATGTGCCATGTCAGCATGTAAACTTTTGGTTAACGCATCCTGGGTAATCAAAACACACAGGTGGGTTCCAGTGCTCTGGGTAGCAGCCCAGATCGTGTAAGATCTGGGATAGCAGCAACAAATAAGAATGGCCGCCATACTCTGCAATGTCAGGCACACCGAGGGTTTGATATGTGCAGATGCAAAAGATGCCAGAAAATGATGTTTTCTGATAGAAATATAATTTATAAGTATTTTTGTTGAACATGAAGCATTCCCAGTCCATATTCTATGCACGCTTGCATTACTCGTAGTAATGAAACAATTGGGATGTCGTACTTCAGCAAAGTATCAGCATTTTCATTTTTAACATTTTTTTGTATGTAACTGTCGTATTTGCTAAATTGTTACATCTAATTTTCCGTATCTTCATGATCATTCGGAATGTCAAGCACAAGGCTACTTTAAAGTACACCAATCTACTGCATTTAGTGCATCTCAGTGTTTCGACAATACATGTCTTTGTCCAGAGAAAAGTTACGTGTTGAAGAGTAAGTGCCGTGTGGTTATACACTGAACAGCCAAGGAAAATGATACACCTGCCTAACATCGTGTAGCGCCCCCTTGAGCTCGCAGAACTGCCGCAACACGATGTGGCCTGGACTCGACTAATGTCTGAAGTAGTGTTGGAGGGAACTGACACCATGAATCCTGCAGGGCTGTCCATAAATGAGTACAGTACGACGGGGTCGAGATCTCTTCTGAACAGCACGTTGCAAGGCATCCCACATATAGTGAATACTGACCGAGTGTGGGGAGTTTGGTGACCAGCGGAAGTGTTTAAACTCAGAGGAGTGTTCCTTGAGCATCACTGTAGCAATTCTGGGCGTCTGGGGTGTCGCATTGTTCTGCTGGAATTGCCCAAGTTCGTAGGAATGGACAATGGTCATGAATGGATGCAGGTGATCATACAGGATGCCTATGTGCGTGTCACCTCTCAGGGTCGTATCTAGACGTATTACAGGTCCCATATCACTCCAACTGCACATGCCCTACACAATTACAGAGCCTCCACCAGCTTGAACAGTCCCCTCCTAGCATGCGTCCATGAATGTATGAGGTTGTCTCCATGCCTATACACGTCCATCCGCTCGATACAATTTGAAACGAGACTCGTCTGACCAGCCTCTAATGCCTCTAAGCACTATGCGAGTTAACATTTGAGGTCATCAGGTTTAAGTAGTTCTACCTGACTTACTTAGGGACATTACACACAAAGCCGGCCGGTGTGGCCGAGCGGTTCTAGGCACTTCAGTCTGGAACGGCGCGACCGCTACTGTCGCAGGTACGAATCCTGCCTCGGTCATGGATGTGTATGACGCCCTTAGGTTAGTTAGGTTTAAGTAGTTCCAAGTTGTAGTGGACTGATGACCTCATATGTTAAGTCCCATAGTGCTCAGAGCCATTTGAACCATCACACACATCCATGCCCGAGGCAGGATTCCAACCTGCGACCGTAGCAGCTGCGGGGTTCCGGCTGAAGTGCCTAGAACCGATCGACCACAGCGGCCGGCGTCTGCCCAGGCTACATGTTTCCGGTGATTAACAGTGAAGTGTCAATGTTGACGGGCCCAGGTGATACATAAAGCTTCCTATCGTGCAGTCACAAGCGTACGTGAGTGGACCCTCCGAAAGGCCATATCGATGATGTTTCATCGAATGGTTTGCACACTGACACTTGCTGATTTCCCAGCACTGAAATATGCAACTATTTGCGGAACGGTTGCACTTCTGTCACGTTGAACGATTCTCTTCAGTCGTCGCTGGTCCCGTTCTTGTAGGATATTTTTCCGGCTGCTGCGATGTCGGAGATTTGATGTTTTACCGGATTCCTGATATTCCCGGTACAGTCGTGAAATGATTATACGGGAAAATCCCCATTTCATCGCTACCTCGGAGATGCTGTGTCCCATCGCTCCTTGACCACACAACCACGACACATCGGTTCTTGCAGTTTGCTCGATGTTGCATATCTTGCGCTAAGACCGTTCAGTGCTTCTATTTTGCTTCTTTTTTCACAGGCCAGTACAGCTTCTCCCTGTTTTCATGGCCATTTTACTACTACATTTGAAGGAGGTGTGTTGGGGAGTTGCCGGCCGCTGGTGCCCGAGCGGTTGTAGGTGCTACAGTCTGGAACCGCGAGACCGCTACGGTCGTAGGTTCGAATCCTGCCTCGGGTATGGATGTGTGTGAGGTCCTTAGGTTAGTATTTCTAAGTTCAATGGGACTGATGACCTGAGATGTTAAGTCCTATAGTGCTCAGAGCCGTTTGAACCATTTGTTGGTGAGTTTCCCGTGTTACTAAACTGCGTGTTGTAATGTTTACCAACTGTCATACATGTGTAGACCTGACAATGTGTTGAATAATACAGAATATAAATAACAATGTAGGTCAAATGTGTTCTATCTTAGAAGCCATTCGGAACGGAGCATATGTCCATTTGAAGTTGTCTCCTTAGAATGATCGTTTCCGCAATATCACTGGAGTATTCGCTTTTTTTTTTTTTTTTTTTTTTTTTTTTTTTTTTTTTGCACATCTCATTCCCTCCCCAGGGAGGAGGGAGGGAGGGCCTTACCAGAGCTCGCAGGACTGTTGGGACTGCAGGAGGCGTCGCAAAGGGCAGTTCTGACATTCGGCCATTGGAAAACCTCACCCACTTGGGAGACTGTTGCTGTGTAACTTTACTGGTCCTAGCTTACTTTCCCTCGCCTTCCCTTACAGTTTCTTTTGCCCTCTACAGCTCCCTCTGACACACTTCGGTGTGACGAAGACGAAGTAAATATTCCAGAATTCGAATCGAGAACAGCTGCCAACATGAGTAATGTAGAAGTAGATATCCTCGGAAGAAGTGGAGTAATTCAAATCACTTAATAAAAGCAAGTCTTCTGGTCCAGACTGTATACCAATTAGATCCCTTTCGGAGTATGTTGATGCATTAGCTCCATGCTTAACAATCATATACAACCGTTTGTAAGGTGTCAGGCAAACCCAACACTTTCCATGAAAACCCTCACATGATAGCAAATCCGGCAGTATGCCACATAGCTCCGAATAAATCCTGACATTAAATTGACCAAAGTAATACGATCAACGAGTGAGCAAATGGAATACCACAGACTAACACAAGAACGCCTAAATGCATGTCATACCTTCCCACCGTGAAACAGACGCAGTTCCGAGGGGAGAAACGAGAACAGAAGCCGAGAGCAGAACCGTGTTAAGCTAGAAGGCCCTACGATAAGGGATGGACACCCACGTCGCCAGCCGACCGCCAAGACTACCCCCCAGCCCATGTTAAAAGATAGAACCCTCCAGAAGAACAGTATATATCTTACGATAACACTAAAAGGACCACACCAGCTGCAAGTTTTAGCGTGAGACTATACGCGTCTCTGTTACGTTGCAAACGTTAAAAACATTGCCCACCACGAAAAGTATAACGTTTCTCATTGGATAGACAGAATTTTTGTAGGTGGAGCTTAAGGTTAATATTGAGACCCTGATTGGTCAGATGAAAACACAGCCAGATAGTTTTTTTAAACCAACTTCGGTAAATTGTAGTAAGGAGAAGTTAGGAGGGAGTTGCTTCCGAGACGGCGAGGTGTGTGGAGCTGCGCCGCCCGCCGCCCCCCGTCGCTGCCTAACCAACGACAAGATAATGAACGCACGCGATGCCACATAACAGCGCATAAACCTTCACTCAGAACTGCAGAAGTCTCATCTGTTATATCCCCTTTTTGCGTAATACTAGTGTCTATCGTCAATTAAACTTCGTGGTATTCACATTTGCTATTAGAAGTTAAAAATCTGAAACACGATGATTTTTCTCTTATACAATTATTGAGAAGCCACATCAGCCACTGTAATTTACGACAAGTTACATAAGTAATTGAGAATAATTGAGGGTCACTGTAGACCATTTTGATAGTTTTCTCTTATGTGAAACTTAATTTAAACCTAGATTATAGATGTGATATGGCATGGGTCATCCTTCGATGAATTATAGAACTTGGAAACCAATTCAGGGAATATTCGTTCACATTTTTGTTGAACGCAGTTGGTTTTTATCATCCTGTATTAAAATATTTCCTTTTATCAATAGTGCAATTTATAAACAATGTTTTGTGAGTAGAATAAAATTTCCAATGGTAAACTTAACTGCTTTTTCGACGTTATTTTACTAGCTACCTAAAAATAGGAAAGCCTTGAACCCCTTCCACTAAATTTAGTTAGTATTAAGATTCTTTTACGGGGAGTGCAGTGGAGCTGACGCTGAAATCATTAAGTATTTGATTATATCATCGCTAGTCTCACTGAACTCTACATGTCATGTGTGGTGTGGCGTCTCCTTACCAGCAACAGGTCCCAGGTTCAAACTAGTCAATTCCCTAAAAAAACACGCTCAGAGCGTCGTTGCGCGAAAGTGGTAGGGAGACACGACTTAGAACAGACAGACACCACGCAGAATGTTAGACGTTCGCTCGACGAAATATCCGTACTGAAAGACTGGAAAGTTGCACAGGTCACACCAATATTCAAGAAAGGTAGTAAGTGTAATCCACAAAATTACAGGCCCATATCGTTAACGTCGATATGTAGCAGGATTTTAGAACATATACTGTGTTCGAACATTATGAATTACCTCTGAGGGAACGGTCTATTGACACACAGTCAACATGGGTTTAGAAAACATCGTTCCAGTGAAACACAACTAGCTCTTTATTCACATGAAGTTCTGAGTGCTATTGAGAAGGGATTTCAGATCGATTCCGTGTTCCTGGACTTCCGGAAGGCTTTTGACACTATACCACACAAATGGCTCATAGTGAAATTGCGTGCTTATGGAATATTATCTCAGTTATGTGACTGGATTTGCGATTCCCTGCCAGAGAGGTCACAGTTCGTAGTAATTGATGGAAAGTCATCGAGTAAAACAGAAGTGATTTCTGGCGTTCCCCAAGGTAGTGTTATAGGCCCTTTGCTGTTCCTTATCTATATAAACGATTTGGGAGACAATCTGAGTAGCCGTCTTGGGTTGTTTGCAGATGACGATGTCGTTTATCGACTAATAAAGTCACCAGAAGATCAAAACAAACTGCAAAACGATTTAGGAGAAAATATCTGAATGGTGCGAAAAGTAGCAGTTGACCCTAAATAACAAAAAGTGTGAGGTCATTCACATGAGTGCTAAAAGGAACTCAAACTTCGCTTACACGATAAATCAGTAAATTCAACTAAATACCTAGGTATTACATTTACGAACAACTTAAATTGGAAAGAACACACAGAAAATGTTGTGGGGAAGGCTAACAAAAGACTGCGTTTTATTGGCAGGACACTTAGAAAATGTAACAGACCTACTAAGGAGACTGCCTACACTCCGCATGTCCGTCCTCTTTCAGAATACTGCTGCGCGGTGTGGGATCCTTACCAGATTGGACTGACGGAGTACATCGAAAAAGTTCAAAGAAAGGCAGCACGTTTTGTATTATCGTGAAATATGGGAGAGAGTGTCACAGAAATAATACAGGATTTGGGCTGGAAATCATTAAAAGAAAGGCGTTTTTTTGTTGCGACGGAATCTTCTCCTCCGAATGCGAAAATATTTTGTTGACACCGACCTAGATAGGGCGGAACGACCACCACCATAAAATAAGGTAAATCAGAGCTTGTACGGAAAGATATAGGTGTTCGTTCTTTCCGTGCGCTGTACGAGATTGAAATAATAGAGAAATGTAAAGGTGGGTCAATGAACCCTCTGCCAGGCACTTTAATGTGATTTGCAGATTATCCATGTAGATGTAGATGTAGATTAAAAGTTACCAGCTTCCACTGTGAATGCGAATGCAAAATTTTGGCTTCTGATATAGAGTCAACAATGGAAATTTTTATGGAATAATCGATTGTTAGCATTCTTCTGTCAGCATTTCAGTTTGTCTCGTGTGCGGAAGTCGTTTCTCTTTGCGGTCTGTAAAATGAATTTCTCGATAGAAGAAAGAATTGAAATTGTGGAAGCATATGTGAAGACAGGTTCGATTAAGGAAATTCACAAAAATTTCGGCGTCTGGTATCCGGACAGAGGAGTACAAGCAAAGAGAGGAATACGGAGTCTGTATAAAAACGGGCACACCTACGCATCTGTACAGAATGTAAAGCGACAAAGAATTCCTTCAGGTCACACACGAGAAGTCACTGCAGACATTCGAAGAATTATTCCGAGCCTACAGAAGTCTGCCCAACAGGCGCATGTAAGAAGGAGGAATGGCCAGCCGATTTTTAAAAGTCTTAATTTGAAGCCACAACCTTTCAAATTCTGAAGGTGGCAGGGGTAAAATACAGGGAGCGAAAGGCTATTTACAATTTATACAGAAACCAAATGGCAGTTATGAGAGTCGAGGGACATGAAAGGGAAGCAGTGGTTGGGAAGGGAGTGAGACAGGCTTGTAGCCTCTCCCGGATGCTATTCAATCTGTATATTGAGCAAGCAGTAAAGGAAACAAAAGAACAGAGTAGGAACTAAAATCCATGGAGAAGAAATAAAAACTTTGAGGTTCGCCGATGACATTGTAATGCTGTCAGAGACAGCAAAGGATCTGGAAGAGCAGCTGAACGGAATGGACGGTGTCTTGAAAGGAGAATATAAGATGAACATCAACAAAAGCAAAACGAGGATAATGGAATGTAGTCGAATTAAATCGGGTCTTGCTGAGGGAATTAGATTAGGAAATGAGACGCTTAAAGTAGTAAATGAGTTCTGCTATTTGGGGAGCAAAATAATTGATGATGGTCGAAGTAGAGAGGATATAAAATGTAGACTGGCAATGGCAAAGAAAGTATTTCTGAAGAAGAGAAATTTAACATCGAATATAGATTTAAGTGTGAGGAAGTCGTTTCTGAAAGTATTTGTATGTAGATTCAGAAGGATGTAGGCTGCAGTAAGTACTGGGAGATGAAGACGCTTGCACAGAATAGAGTAGCATGGAGAGCTGCATCCAACCAGTCTCAGGACTGAAGACCACAACAACAACAACAACAACCGTAAGACGGTTGTCCAGCATTTACGGGAGGATGACAATCAGAAACTTGTAGATTTAATGTCCGTGGCTTTTGAACAGCGTCAACGATGTTTTGTTAGACTTGCATTACATTCCAAGACGCTAGTCCAGGCGGGTGTAAAATGAACGTGCGTAACGGAAAACGATAAATTAAATTTATATTAAAAAAACTAAAAACCCGCCTCGATTGCGAGGAAGCACCTAGTGTTAAGTGTTAACCCAGGTTTCGGCGTAGATAACTACACCTTCTTCAGAACAACAATAAAACCCACAAGTGCCTAAGAAGACCTTTGTCAATGATTAAAAGAACACCACAGCTATACAATTATAAACCAAAAAGAAAAGGACAACACAAACAGTACATATGTACAAAGCCAAAACCACTACTTAACTTAATGGTGTACACTCCACCTCACACCGGCCTATGTTCGACGGGCCATGACCCGCCGTAAACTGCAGCTACAAACGGTCGCTCACTTACAAGCCTGACCTGCTACCTATCCACTTGCGCAAGACAAGGGAAGTTACTTGAATGCGCATGCGCATACGAATACGAGAAAGCTTATACTTGGGTCGGGGCTAAATAGCCCGTATATTCCCAACCGTGGATCAACGTATATCAAAAAATGGAATGGATAGAACAAGAGACGAGCTAAATAGGAGATGAAACCTAAAATATGAAGCTACCTACGACAACAGGAGGAACTCTTAGAAACTATACCTAAAGCCAGTAGTTAGCCTGGGGGGGGGGGGGGAAGGGGGGGGGGGGCTGAGGGGACGTAATCTAAAGACGTCGTGCTAATAAACATGTTGTTGTTGTGGTCTTCAGTCCTGAGACTGGTTTGATGCAGCTCTCCATGCTACTCTATGCTGTGCAAGCTTCTTCATCTCCCAGTACCTACTGCAGCCTACATCCTTCTGAATCAGCTTAGTGTATTCATCTCTTGGTCGCCCTCTACGATTTTTACCCTCCACGCTGCCCTCCAATACTAAATTGGTGATCCCTCGATGCCTCAGAACGCGTCCTACCAACCGATCCCTTCTTCTGGTCAAGTTGTGCCACAAACTCCTCTTCTCCCCAATTCTATTCAATACCTCCTCACTAGTTATGTGATCTACCCATCTAATCCTCAGCATTCTTCTGTAGCACCACATTTCGAAAGCTTCTATTCTCTTCTTGTCTCAACTATTTACCGTCCATGTTTCACTTCCATACATGGCTACACTCCATACAAATACTTCAAGAAACGACTTCCTGACATTTAAATCTATAGTCGATGTTAACAAATTTCTCTTCTTCAGAAACGCTTTCCTTGCCATTGCCAGTCTGCATTTTATATCCTCTCTACTTCGACCATCATCAGTTATTTTGCTCCCCAAATAGCAAAACTCCTTTACTACTTTGTCTCATTTCCTACTCTAATTCCCTCAGCATCACCCGACTTAATTCGACTACATTCCATTATCCTCGTTTTGCTTTTGTTGATGTTCATCTTATACCCTCCCTTCAACACACTGTCCATTCCGTTTAATTGTTCTTCCAAGTCCTTTGCTGTCTATGACAGAATTACAATGTCATCAGCAAACCTCAAAGTTTTTATATCTTCTCCCTGGATTTTAATACCTACTCCGAACTTTTCTTTTGTTTCCTTTATTGCTTGCTCAATATACAGATTGAATAACGTCAGGGATAGGCTACAAGCCTGTCTCACTCTCTTCCCAACCACTGCTTCCCTTTCATACCCCTCGACTCTCATAACTGTCATCTGGTTTCTGTACAAATTGTAAATAGCCTTTCGCTCCCTGTATTTTACCCCTGCTACCTTCAGAATTTGAACGAGAGTATTCCAATCAACATTGTCAAAAGCTTTCTCTAAGTCTACAAATGCTAGAAACGTAGGTTTGCCTTTCCTTAATCTTTCTTCTAAGATAAGTCGTAGGGTCAGTATTGCCTCACGTGTTCCAACATTTCTACGGAATCCAAACTGATATTCCCCGAAGTCGGCTTCTACCAGTTTTTCCATTCGTCTGTAAAGAATTTGCGTTAGTATTTTGCAGCTGTGACTTATTAAACTGATAGTTCGGTAATTTTCACATCTGTCAACACCTGCTTTCTTTGGGATTGGAATTATTCTATTCTTCTTCAAGCCTGAGGGTATTTCGCCTGTCATATACATCTTGCTCACCAAACGGTAGAGTTTTGTCAGGACTGGCTCTCCCAAGGCTGTCAGTAGTTCTAATGGAATGTTGTCTACTCCGGGGGCCTTGTTCCGACTCAGGTCTTTCAGTGCTCTGTCAAACTCTTCACGCAGTATCATATCTCCCATTTCATCTTCATCTACATCCTCTTCCATTTCCATAATATTGTCGTCAAGTACATCGCCCTTGTATAGACCCTCTATATACTCCTTCCACCTTTCTGCTTTTCCTTCTTTGCTTAGAACTGGGTTTCCATCTGAGCTCTTGATATTCATACAAGTAGTTCTCTTTTCTCCAAAGGTCTCTTTAATTTTCCTGTCGGATAAAGATATAGGGATAAAACGTGAGGTGTTCAACGGCCTAAATCACCTTCATCGTAAAAGGAAAATGAGGATAAAAAGAAAGAGGATGAACAGCTTGACCAACCGCGCATGTGATAATCCCCAGATGATCAGATTTACAAGTATGAAGAACAAAGTAAAGCCGCGAAACCTTCAAAAAATTTTCAATTTCTTAGAAGGGATTGGTAGTTAAGAATATTGTCTTTAAAATGTTGTAGATGCTTAAAGATCTGCATTTCTTCCAAAACATCCAGCGATGTTGAAGGTTCGAAAATAATAAACGCTAAAAACATGATTTGGCCCTGTCTGACTACCCCCTGAAGCAGATCTTAGGCTCTCTTCATTCTATAAATTACAATCTAAACATATATGAATCATGAAGTCAACTAATCCTGCTAAATGATAAACATTATTGTTTACCATATTTTTATTATACACTCCTGGAAATGGAAAAAAGAACACATTGACACCAGTGTGTCAGACCCACCATACTTGCTCCGGACACTGCGAGAGGGCTCTACAAGCAATGATCACACGCACGGCACAGCGGACACACCAGGAACCGCGGTGTTGGCCGTCGAATGGCGCTAGCTGCGCAGCATTTGTGCACCGCCGCCGTCAGTGTCAGCCAGTTTGCCGTGGCATACGGAGCTCCATCGCAGTCTTTAACACTGGTAGCATGCCGCGACAGCGTGGACGTGAACCGTATGTGCAGTTGATGGACTTTGAGCGAGGGCGTATAGTGGGCATGCGGGAGGCCGGGTGGACGTACCGCCGAATTGCTCAACAGGTGGGGCGTGAGGTCTCCACAGTACATCGATGTTGTCGCCAGTGGTCGGCGGAAGGTGCACGTGCCCGTCGACTTGGGACCGGACCGCAGCGACGCACGGATGCACGCCAAGACCGTAGGATCCCACGCAGTGCCGTAGGGGACCGCACCGCCACTTCCCAGCAAATTAGGGACACTGTTGCTCCTGGGGTATCGGCGAGGACACTTCGCAACCGTCTCCATGAAGCTGGGCTACGGTCCCGCACACCGTTAGGCCGTCTTCTGCTCACGCCCCAACATCGTGCAGCCCGCCTCCAGTGGTGTCGCGACAGGCGTGAATGGAGGGACGAATGGAGACGTGTCGTCTTCAGCGATGAGAGTCGCTTCTGCCTTGGTGCCAATGATGGTCGTATGCGTGTTTGGCGCCGTGCAGGTGAGCGCCACAATCAGGACTGCATACGACCGAGGCACACAGGGCCAACACCCAGCATCATGGTGTGGGGAGCGATCTCCTACACTGGCCGTACACCACTGGTGATCGTCGAGGGGACACTGAATAGTGCACGGTACATCCAAACCGTCATCGAACCCATCGTTCTACCATTCCTAGACCGGCAAGGGAACTTGCTGTTCCAACAGGACAGTGCACGTCCGCATGTATCCCGTGCCACCCAACGTGCTCTAGAAGGTGTAAGTCAACTACCCTGGCCAGCAAGATCTCCGGATCTGTCCCCCATTGAGCATGTTTGGGACTGGATGAAGCGTCGTCTCACGCGGTCTGCACGTCCAGCACGAACGCTGGTCCAACTGAGGCGCCAGGTGGAAATGGTATGGCAAGCCGTTCCACAGGACTACATCCAGCATCTCTACGATCGTCTCCATGGGAGAATAGCAGCCTGCATTGCTGCGAAAGGTGGATATACACTGTACTAGTGCCGACATTGTGCATGCTCTGTTGCCTGTGTCTATGTGCCTGTGGTTCTGTCAGTGTGATCATGTGATGTATCTGACCCCAGGAATGTGTCAATAAAGTTTCCCCTTCCTGGGACAATGAATTCACGGTGTTCTTATTTCAATTTCCAGGAGTGTAGATTAAAGCCAACCCTACAACTACAATTCTCTATATTTCCTAACTAAAAGTGCAAATCAATTGCCCGCTCTGCCCTTTTTTTAAGGCCATGCGCTCTAACATAAATAACGCGAAAAGACTGACATTATCTACGTACCAAACACTAGAAGACACTGGTTTCAAAGATGGTCTACGGTGGTATGGAACCTCAGTGGAAATAAACTAACGTGATCACAGCTGTTTAGCTTTTATAGCCCTAATAAGCCGAAGCCGTTTGCGATATCACCGTATGTACTGCGTCCGGTGCGTCGAAGTGACGGTTCTCTTACTCGTCTGCCACAAATACTCATTCAAACAATAGGACGGCAGAAGGCGGTCCTCTGACTAATATGCCCTAATACTATCTTCTCCTCTCTGTGTTCTACAGACGAGAAACGCGAACTCCCAGCCACAAGGACTGTGTTCAGATAACGTCCCAACGTAAGTATAGGCAGAGGAAGTGCTCTCAATTACTGAACGCTGCTTACTCAACAACGACCTCAAACCCGGTGGTGAAGTCCAGAATCGTATAGGTTCGCAAAAGTACAGTGCCTAACTGTTCCAACTGTAAACTCTCCTGAGAGCGACGACAGCAAGTCCGTCTGTGCCAACAATGCTGATACCGAGCGGCCGTGACACACGGGCGCTCACAACACAAGACCTCGTCTCTCCACCGCTGGCCCCCAGCAAGGCTCAGCTCCCCACCAGCGTAATTCCGAAAACATCTTCCCGAAAGCACGGAATATTCTCCCTCTCTTCAGATTCTTACGAACGCCGACCAACCACATTTTAGTCTTTTGTCGTCCAGCGCGGAAAGTTTGCGAGGAAAAATCTATAGTCGTACAATGGTACGCGTACGAGCAAAAATCCTTTCAAATAACCCAGCCTGCGTGGTTTCTGAGGTGTCACTTCGTTCCTCTCACTTGTGTCCAAGATTTGCAAAGTTCGGAAGTATTATCCGGTTATCTTTCCGGCTCTACTACAATAGCGGCCGGCAGCGGCCGACCGCCCCTGTATTATGTCCTCGCGCACAGGTGTCCAGACTGTCCGTCTTGCTATATTCATGTGTATAAGCAGGACCAACACCTGTGCGGGCCTTCCACCCAGAGCTTGAGTTCCGCCTGCCGTTTCATCTCCACTGGCGTTCCAACCTCTACTAGTATACGCAATCTTTCATCACCCCATTTTTATAATAAAGACACTCCGTCACCTTTCATGCAATAAGCGTTAACAGTTATTTACAAGACATACGTGACAATGTCAGTCTTCTTTAAATATTCACATGTACGAAGTATACAACCTATAAAATGGTTCACGGCAAAATATGTGGATGAGAGCTCGTAAGGTGCGAAATTATAGCCATCTTACAACACCATGTGTGATGATGCATGGTTTCATGTTCCAGGTCATGTGAATTCACAGAACATGAGCTACTGAGCAACGGAGAACCCTAACATTGTTTGTCAGCAATCAGTCCATGATAAAAATAATCGGTGTTGGGTGCAGTGTAACGGCAACGTGCGTTACTGGAATGGCATTTTTTGACACTATCCTCAACACTGTTGCATATACGGAAATTTTTGACACATTTTGTGCTCAACTCATTGAATATGAAAGACAGTACTGTTTCTTTGAGCAAGAAGGGACAACTTGCCACGCTGATATGAAACTTCTTGGCAGATTAAAACTGTGTGCCGGGCCGAGACTCGAACTCGCGACCTTTGCCTTTCTTGGGCAAGTGCTCTACCAACTGAGCTACACAAGCACGACACACGCCCCGTCCTCACAGCTTTACTTCTGCCAGTACCTCGTCTCCTACTTTCCAAACTTTCCAAAAGCTCTCCTGCGAACCTAGCAGAACTAGCACTCCTGAAAGAAAGGATATTGCGGAGACATGGCTTAGCCACAGCCTGGGGGATGTTTTCAGAATAGATTTTCCCTCTGCAGCGGAGTGTGCGCTGATATGAAACTTCCTGGCAGATTAAAACAGTTTTAATCTGCCAGGAAGTTTCATATCAGCGCACACTCCGCTGCAGAGTGAAAATCTGATTCTGGAACTTGCCACGCGTCCCATGTACCCCTGGAACGAGTCCGTGATGTCTTCACTGAGGAACGAACTGTTCAGCATACATTTATGGCCACCACATTCGCTGGATCTAACACGTTATTTATATCCTATGGACACTGGAAGAGCAGGCTCTATGAAACAAATACACACACAACACAGGAACTGAAAGACAACATCAGCCGTCAAGTTGCTGCCATCAGCATCCGAACCTTACGCCTGATATATCTTAATGTGGTTAGACGTGCAAAGCTGTGTATTGATGTTGCAAGGGGTCACTTTCAACATCTTGTTTTGTAGGGCAGGCAACCACAGCCAAACTTCGACTTTTTTTCAAAGAAAATTCCGCACTGGCTGTATGAATGATTTTTATGAAATCAGCGACCGGTTTCGCACCACTTATTGGTACATCCTCAGGTAATCTGTACAAAAAGGAAAATGATAAGATCTCATATAAACTATTCGATCCCCCAATTCTGAGGTGTAAATTAAACTTTTAAATAGCCAGCTTTTTGGATGAAACAGGAAAGTACTCACATACGCTATTTATAACATAGTAACGTTGAACATTGCCCTGTAGCCTCTCCCCACCATTCACGTCCAATATACCGTCATTTGGTGAAAGTGGTAATTGAAATTCAAAATTCTTTTTTTTTTCATTTTTTAAATGATGAGAGCGGCAATGACCTAGAAAATAAAAATAAAAAACGATGCTGATAAAACTCCCCTACAAACGAACGACGGAGAGCGGAACATTAGCACGAACAAACAGCGGAATTTGGCCTATGTAAACATACCAGAACAAACCGTGCAAGTTGAGAGAAGCCGCGCGGCAGCGGACACGGCCTGACTGACCGGCCGAAACCCGGAAAGCGCGCGAGAACCGCCACAGGCCGGACGACGTGCACAAGGCGTGAAGAGTGCACTCCGGGCCTTACGCATTCAGAACCACCACATTTATTACTCTTGTGGTTTTAACTAACTGTCCATTTTTATATTGGCCACCTAGTATGGTATTAGACCTTTTTTAAAAAAAATAGACATAAGGAATTGTTTATCAAATGTTCAGCACCCCCTCCCCTACCCCCCCCCCCCCCCCCCCACTCTTGACACCTTGTACACGTCAGCTCTTCGTCGTTCGCGTTAGGGGAGTTTTATCAGCATCGCATTTTATTTTTATTTTCTAGGTCATTGTCGCTCCCACCACTTTAAAAAACTTTTTGAAAAAAGATACCACATTCACCAGATGACGGTATATTGGACGTGAACGGTGGGGAGTGGCTACAGGGCAATGTTCAAAGTTACTATGTTATAAATACCGTATGTGACTACTTTCCCATCTCATTCAAAAAACTGGCTATTTAAAAGTTTAATTTACACCTCAGAATTGGGGGATCGAATAGTTTATATGAGTTCTTATCATATTATTTTTTGTACAGATTGCCTGAGGATGCACCGATAAGTGGTGTGAAACCGATCGCAGATTTAATAAAAATCATTCATACAGCCCGTGCGAAATTTTCTTTGAAAAAAGAAAACTTTCAACATCTTCTGTAAATGTATTTATCACAGTATTTTTCCGCAGTAAATAAATGGAAAGTCCATTTCAGCTCTCTGATTCTGTAATTTCACTGCATTTCCTACATTCTTACTTGCTTACTTTTACTTGCGCCATCCCATACCATGCAAGTTATTCGTAACAGATGTCTTGCCATTCTGTCCCTCCTTCTTCTCAGCGTTATCCGTATGTTCCTTTCTTCGCCGACTCTGCAGAGAACCTCCCTATTCCTCATCTCTTATGCCCATCCAATTTTCAACACTTCTACAGTATCACATCTCAAGTGCCACGATTCTCCTCTCATACAGTTTTCCCTGAGTCCGTGAATCACCTCCAACGAGTTCTATGTTCCAAACGTGCGTTCTCAGAAATGTCTTCATTACATTACGGTCGATGTTCGACATTAGCAGACTTGTCTTGCAAAGAAATGTCCTCTTTGCTGGTGCTACCCCGCTTTCTATATCCTCCTCGTTTCACATGCCATACGTTATTCCATTTCCGAGGTAGCACAAATGCTTAACTTCATCCACTGAGTGGTTTTTTCTACTTCTCATTCCTTTCGTCTTTCTTCGCTTTGCTCGAAGTCATTGTGTGCACAGCAGGCAGTGCATTCCACTGAAAACATACCGTAACTTTTTCCGACTTTCATTCACGATAGTAGTGTTCTGGGTTCGATTCCCGGCCGGGTTTGAGATTTCCTCTATCTGGAGGCTGAGTGTTTGTGTTGTCCTCATCCTTTCACCACCATCATCAATCGTGACAGTGGCTAGATTGAGCTGAGTAAAAGCTGGACTGTGTCAAAATTGCGACCTTTCATGGGCGCTCATGACTGCTCAATTGAGCGCCCCAAAAACCTAACATCATCATCATAGCAGTGTCATCAGCGAATGTTGTATTTGATATACACTCAGATGGCAAACGTCATCTGGTAGCGATATGGACAAATACAGATGCCGGTAGTATCGCGTACACAAGTTATAAAAGGGCAGTGCATTGACAAAGCTGTTGTTTGTACTCAGATGATTCATCGGGAAAGGTTTCCGACGTAATTACGGCCACACGGCAGACATTAAGAGACTCTGAACGCAGACTGGTTGGTTCAAACGGTTAAAGTGGCTGTGAGCAATATAGGACTTAACATCTGAGGTCAATAGTCCATTAGAACTTAGAACTCCTTAAACCTAACTAACCTAAGGACATCACACACATCCATGCCCGAGGCAGGATTCGAAACTGCGACCATAGCGGTCGCGCCGTTCCAGACCGAAGCGCGTAGAACCGCTCAGCCACCCCGGCCGGCGCAGAATGGTCGTTGGAGCTAGATGCATGTGATGTTCAGCTTCATAAATAGTTACGAAATTCAGTATTCCAAGATCCACAGGGTCAAGAGTGTGCCAACAATACCAAATTTCAGGCATTACCTCTCGCCACGGAAAACGTATTGGCCGACGGGCTTCACTTAACGACCGAGAGCAACGGCATTTCCGTACAGTTGTCAGTGCTAACAGACAAGCAGCGCTGCGTGAAATAATCGCAGCACGTGTGGGTCGTGCGACAAACGGACGACTGACGGAAAGTGCAGCGAATTTTGGCGTGAAGGGCTGTGGCAGCAGACAAGCGTCGCCATTGCCCCTGCTAACAGCACGGCGCCGCCTGCAGCGCCTCTCCTGGGCTCGTGACCGCATCAGTTGGACGCTAGACGACTGCAAAGCCGTGGCCTGGCCAGAGGAGTCCAGAGTTTAGTTGGCAAGAGCTGATGGTAGGGTTAGAGTGTGCCGCAGGCGCCACGAATACATAGAACCAAACTGTCAACAGGGCACTGTGCAAGCTGCTGGTGCTTCTATAACAGTGTCGGCTGTTTTTATGTGCAACGGACTGCGTCCTCTCGTCCAGCTGAACCCATCATTGACCGAAAATGGTTATATTCGGTTTCTTGCAGACCACTTGCAGGCCATTTGTGGCCGTCATGTTCCCAAATAGCGATGCAATATTTACGCAGGGTGTTACAAAAAGGTACGGCCAAACTTTCAGGAAACATTCCTCACACACAAAGAAAGAAAATATGTTATGTGGACATGTGTCTGGAAACGCTTACTTTCCATGTTAGAGCTCATTTTATTACTTCTCTTCAAAGCACATTAATCATGGAATGGAAACACACAGCAACAGAAAGTACCAGCGTGACTTCAAACACTTTGTCACAGGAAATGTTCAAAATGTCCTCCGTTAGCGAGGATACGTGCATCCACCCTCCATCCCATGGAATCCCTGATGCGCTGATGCAGCCCTGGAGAATGGCGTATTGTATCACAGCCGTCCACAATACGAGCACGAAGAGTCTCTACATTTGGTACCGGGGTTGCGTAGACAAGAGCTTTCAAATGCCCCCATAAATGAAAGTCAAGAGGGTTGAGGTCAGGAGAGCGTGGAGGCCACGGAATTGGTCCGCCTCTACCAATCCGTCGGTCACCGAATCTGTTGTTGAGAAGCGTACGAACACTTGGACTGAAATGTGCAGCAGCTCCATCGTGCACGAACCACATGTTATGTGGTACTTGCAAAGGCACATGTTCTAGCAACACAGGTAGAGTATCCCGTATGAAATCATGATAAGGTGCTCCATTGAGCGTAGCTGGAAGAACATGGGGCCCAATCGAGACATCACCAACAATGCCTGCCCAAACGTTCACAGAAAATCTGTGTAGATGACGTGATTGCACAATTGCGTACGGATTCTCGTCAGCCCACACGTGTCGATTGTGAAAATTTACAATTTGATCACGTTGGAATGAAGCCTCATCCCTAAAGAGAACATCTGCACTGAAATGAGGATTGACGCATTGTCGGATGAACCATTCGCAGAAGTGTACCCGTGGAGGCCAATCAGCTGCTGATAGTGCCTGCACACGCTGTACACGGTACGGAAACAACTGGTTCTCCCGTAGCACTCTCCATACAGTGACGTGGTCAACGTTACCTTGTACAGCAGCAACTTCTCTGACGATGACATTAGGGTTGTCGTCAACTGCACGAAGAATTGCCTCGTCCATTGCAGGTGTCCTCGTCGTTCTAGGTCTTCCACAGTCGCGAGTCATAGGCTGGAATGTTCCCGTGCTCCCTAAGACGCCGATCAATTGCTTCGAACGTCTTCCTGTCGGGACACCTTCGTTCTGGAAATCTGTCTCGATACAAACGTACCGCGCCACGGCTATTCCCCCATGCTAATCCGTACATCAAATGGGCATCTGCCAACTCCGCATTTGTAAATATTGCACTCGCGGCAAAACCACGTTCGCGATGAACACTAACCAGTTGATGCCACGTACTGATGTGCTTGATGCTAGTACTGTAGAGCAATGAGTCACATCTCAACACAAGCACCGATGTCAACATTACATTCCTTCAATTGGGCCAACTGGCGGTGAATCGAGGAAGTACAGTACATACTGACGAAACTAAAATGAGCTCTAACATGGAAATTAAGCATTTCCGGACACATGTCCACATAATATCTTTTCTCTATTTGTGTGTGAGGAATGATTCCTGAAAGTTTGGCCGTAACTTTTTGTAACACCCTGCATAACAGTGTCGGCTGTTTTTATGTGCAATGGACTGCGTCCTCTCGTCCAGCTGAACCCATCATTGACCGAAAATGGTTATATTCGGTTTCTTGGAGACCACTTGCAGGCCATTTGTGGCCGTCATGTTCCCAAATAGCGATGCGATATTTATAGATGACAATACACCGTCTCGCTGGGCTGCACATCTTCGTAAATTCTGGAGAACTGGAGAGAATGATTTGGCTGCGTAGATCGTTCGACATCAATCCCATCGAGTATCCGTCTAGAAAAGCCTGCACTAGCAACACATTCTCTGCTGTGGAACGCTGAAGAGGCAGCGTGGCTCATTACTTCTGCAGTGGGTTTCCCACGATTTGTTGAGTCCATCCCACGACGAGTTGCTGCCGGGAAAACGGACGACCGACACGGTATTGGGAAGCGTACCATACCTTTTGTCACCTCAGCGCAGTTTACGCCTGAACTTCAATCCCGGGCACGAAACTTCTTTTTTTTTTATACATTACGTGATCAAACGTTTCCGGACAACCCCATAAACATACGTTTCTGTATTAGGTGCATTGTTCTGACACGTACTGCCAGGTACTCCTTATCAGCCACCTCAGTAGTCGTTAGACATCGTGAGAATAGAATGGGTCACAGCGCGGAACTCACAGACTTCGGTCAGCTGATTGGGTGTTCCTTGACATACGTCTGTGTACGAGATTTTCACACTCCTAAACATCCTTAGGTGGTTGAAATGGCTCTGAGCGCTATGGGACTTAACTTCTGAGGTCATCAGTCCCCTAGAACTTAGAACTACTTAAACCTAACTAACCTAAGGACATCACACACATCCATGCCCGAGGCAGGATTAGAACCTGCGACCGTAGCGGTCGCGCGGCCCCAGACTGTAGCGCCTAGAACCGCTCGGCAACTCCGGCCGGCACTGCATCAGGATCCACTTCCATGACAGTTAGGCGGGAGGTAGATTGAAGAGTGCAAAAACGTTGTGTGAAGTGACGAATCACTGTACACATTGTGGCGATCCGATGCCAGGGCGTGGGTATGGCAAATGCCCAGTGAACACCATCTGCGAGCGTGTGTAGTGGCATCAGTAAAATTCGGAGGTGGTGGTGTTACGGTGTCGTTGTTTCATGTAGGGGGTATGCCGAATGCCCGGTGAACGTCATCTGCCAGCGTGTGTAATGCCAACAGCAAACTTCGGAGGCGGTGGTGTTATGGCGTGGTCGTGTTTTCCAATACGCGGCCTGTGGCAGATTGGTTTCACGGCAATAAAATCCCTGTAATGGACTGGCTTGCACAGAGTCCTGATCTGAATCCTATAGAACAGCTTTGAGATGTTTTGGAACGCCGACTTCGTGCCAGGCCTCACAGAGTAACATCGATACCTCTAAGCAATGCAGCACTCCGTGAAGAATGGGCTGCCATTCCCCAAGAAACCTTCCAGCACCTGACTGAAAGTATGCCTGCGAGAGTGGAAGCTGTCATCGGGGCTAAGGGTGGGCCAACACCACGCTGAATTCTAGCATTAAGTCATTTTCAGCCAGGTGTCCGGATACTTTTTATCACATCGTGTATGTCTTACAGATTGACAACTTTTTATTTCACGCCAGCAGACATATCTCCCCACAGATCTACTCGAACTTGTCCAGCTGTTTTATCTATGTTTCTAAACACGCCTCTTATATCCGTCGTTTGTGTGAGGCATCACGTGCTTGCGGTTCTAGGTCGGTCTTGGCATCCAACTGATGCACATCAAGATCGAACTATTGATGTTTCGATATCCATTGCGTGTGTGGGTAGCACCAATCGTTACCGCCTTAAAAAAAATAGTACTCCGCCAATATGTCAATCGCCAACTTCCCTTTGACACAGAACCAGGAAAACGATTACTACAGTCTTCGTGAAAGATATCGAATTGCGTCAGTTGTGCAGTCGGAGGTCATAGAGAGCCTAAGTGGCTGTCATTATCTCAAGCTGCTATCTCACACAGACCAGATTGAGCGACGAAATGGAGTGCCCTCTTACCTGACATAAAGCATCCAAGGAAATAATCGCTTGTCTCATACAGATAGCTATTAACAGCCAGGAGTACTGAGAAATTGTTGAAATTGCTGAAATGGAATAAAGCTGTAGGGGCATACAGGATTCCCACCGGATTCTGTAGAGAATTTACAGCTAAGCCAGCCCTATTTCTTAACCATAACATACCGTACAAACCCGACTGGACGAAAGCACAGGTCACATGCGTTAGCGAGAAAAAAAGCAGAAGTGATCCGGAAGACTACCGTTCAGTATTCTGGTCATTCATTTCTTGTAGAACCTTAAAACACGTTTTGAGCTCAAAAGTAATGAGGTATATCGAACAGAATTAATTCCCACATGCCATCCAGCATGGACTATGGAAACATCAGTCATGGAAAATTCTCCTCGAACTTTTATACGCCTACATGGCTACTCTGCAGATTACACTTAAGTGTCTGGCAGATGATTCATCCAACCACACTCACACTAATTCTCTATTATTTCGCTCTCGAACAGCGCGCGGAGGTAGCGAACTACCGTATTACGGGGTGATTCACGAACATATTCAAATATTTTAGTATGTCATTCTACAAGTGAAACTGAAGAAAAAAAGTACATACAAACATAGGTCCGCAAATGTTTAGTTACTGAGTTACGACTAACAAAAGATTTTGTCTGAAATTTAGCAACTTCGCTAATATGAAGTCATCGCAAAACTGTACGAGATTAAAGTAAAGCACGATTTCCATTTATTTCGTTGTTATCGGTCTGGTGAGTCTAACAAAACATTTCCTAGGCGTGTATCTGCAGTGGTTTTCCAGAACATCCAGACAAACAAAATTTATTACACAAGTAAATTTGTTTACTTTTCATTAAGAATGTAGATACGTTTATGTCATTGTTGGCAACCGTTAGTGAGCTGTTTCAGTCGTTGTGAAATTGTATGTGCACTGTACAACTTCCTTAACACTGAGCTTTGTTTTTTCCTCTTTAACATGAATTCACGAGTGCTGTGGTACTAATAAAAGCAGATTATCTGACACATTCACACTGCCTCAGTTAAGGTTATTGCCATCATTTTTCCAAAATTGAATGACCTACAACTTCCGTTGAAAACTTTGTGCAGTTGTCTCCAATTTGAAAAACAAATTGGGCCAAATGGTTAAGAGAGTTTAAAAAAAATTACGAAATTACATCTTTGCTACTCGGGATGTTCTGGAAAACTATTACAGATCGTGCTTTACTTTAACCTCGTACGGTTTTCCGATAGCTTCACATTAGCGAAGCTGTGCTAAATTTCAGGCCACAAATATTTTATTATCCATAACTCCGTAACTAAACATTTGCGGACCTATGTCTATATATGAACTTTTTTCTTTAACTTTACTTGTGGAAGAACATATTAAAATATTTTCGCATTCGGAGCACAAAGCTGGTGAATGAAATTTCGTGAGATCACGAACAACGAAAAACCTGTTTGTTTCAATGGTGACCACCCCAAATCCTGTATCATGTCCGTGGCACTCTCTCCCCTATTTCGTGATAATACCAAAAGTGCAGCTCTTCTTTGAACTTTTTCGATGTACTCCGTCAGTCCTATCTGGTGAGGATCCCACAACGCGCAGCAGTACTCCAAAACAGGACGGACAAGCGTAGTGTAGGCAGTCTCTCGAGTAGATCTGTTGCATTTCCTAAGTATTCTGCCAATAAAACGCAATCTTTGCTTGGACTTCCCTAAAACATCTTCTATGTCTTCTTCCCAGTTTAGCCGGCCGGAGTGGCCGTGCGGTTCTAGGCGCTACAGTCTGGAACCGAGCGACCGCTACGGTCGCAGGTTCGAATCCTGCCTCGGGCATGGATGTGTGTGATGTCCTTAGGTTAGTTAGGTTTAATTAGTTCTAAGTTCTAGGAGACTGATGACCTCAGAAGTTAAGTCGCATGGTGCTCAGAGCCGTTTCAACCATTTTTTCTTCCCAATTTAAGTTGTTCGTAATTGTAATTCCTAGTATTTAGTTGAAGTTACGGCTTTTACATTTGATTGGCTTACATCTACATCTACATCCATGCTCTGCAAGCCACCTGACGGTGTGTGGCGGAGGGTACCTTCAGTACCTCTGTCGGTTCTCCATTCTATTCCAGTCTCGTATTGTTGGTGGGAGGAGGATTGTCGGTATGCCTCTGTGTGGGCTCTGATTTTATCCTCATGGTCTCTTCGTGAGAGATACGTAGGAGGGAGCAATATACTGCTTGACTCCTCGGTGAAGGTATGTTCTCGAAACTTCAACAAAAGCCCGTACCGAGCTACTGAGCGTCTCTCCTGCAGAGTCTTCCACTGGAGTTTATCTATCATCTCCGTAACGCTTTCGCGATTACTAAATGGTCCTGTAACGAAGCGCGCTGCTCTCCGTTGGATCTTCTCCATCTCTTCTATCAACGCTATCTGGTACGGATCCCACACTGCTGAGCAGTATTCGAGCAGGGGGCAAACAAGCGTACTGTAACCTACTTCCTTTGTTTTCGGATTGCATTTCCTTACGATTCTTCCAATGAATCTCAGTCTGGCATCTGCTTTACCGACGATCAGCCTTATATGGTCATTCCAGTTTAAATCACTCCTAATGCGTACTCCCAGATAATTTATGGAACTAACTGCTTCCAGTTGCTGACCTGCTATATTGTAGCTAAATGATAAGGGATCTTTCTTTCTACGTATTCGCAGCACATCACACTTGTCTACATTGAGATTCAATTGCCATTCTCAGCACCTTGCGTCAATTCGCTGCAGATCCTCCGGTATTTCAGCACAATTTTCCACTGTTACAACCTCTCGATATACAACAGCATCAACCGCAAAAAGCTTCAGAGAACTACCGATGTTATTCAAAAGGTCATTTATATACACTCCTGGAAATTGAAATAAGAACACCATGAATTCATTGTCCCAGGAAGGGGAAACTTCATTGACACATTCCTGGGGTCAGATACATCACATGATCACACTGACAGAACACAGGCACGTAGACACAGGCAACAGAGCATGCACAATGTCGGCACTAGTACAGTGTATATCCACCTTTCGCAGCAATGCAGGCTGCTATTCTCCCATGGAGACGATCGTAGAGATGCTGGATGTAGTCCTGTGGAACGGCTTGCCATGCCATTTCCACCTGGCGCCTCAGTTGGACCAGCGTTCGTGCTGGACGTGCAGACCGCGTGAGACGACGCTTCATCCAGTCCCAAACATGCTCAATGGGGGACAGATCCGGAGATCTTGCTGGCCAGGGTAGCTGACTTACACCTTCCAGAGCACGTTGGGTGGCACGGGATACATGCGGACGTGCATTGTCCTGTTGGAACAGCAAGTTCCCTTGCCGGTCTAGGAATGGTAGAACGATGGGTTCGATGACGGTTTGGATGTACCGTGCACTATTCAGTGTCCCCTCGACGAGCACCAGTGGTGTACGGCCAGTGTAGGAGATCGCTCCCCACACCATGATGCCGGGTGTTGGCCCTGTGTGCCTCGGTCGTATGCAGTCCTGATTGTGGCGCTCACCTGCACGGCGCCAAACACGCATACGACCATCATTGGCACCAAGGCAGAAGCGACTCTCATCGCTGAAGACGACACGTCTCCATTCGTCCCTCCATTCACGCCTGTCGCGACACCACTGGAGGCGGGCTGCACGATGTTGGGGCGTGAGCGGAAGACGGCCTAACGGTGTGCGGGACCGTAGCCCAGCTTCATGGAGACGGTTGCGAATGGTCCTCGCCGATACCCCAGGAGCAACAGTGTCCCTAATTTGCTGGGAAGTGGCGGTGCGGTCCCCTACGGCACTGCGTAGGATCCTACGGTCTTGGCGTGCATCCGTGCGTCGCTGCGGGCCGGTCCCAGGTCGACGGGCACGTGCACCTTCCGCCGACCACAGGCGACAACATCGATGTACTGTAGAGACCTCACGCCCCTCGTGTTGAGCAATTCGGCGGTACGTCCACCCGGCCTCCCGCATGCCCACTATACGCCCTCGCTCAAAGTCCGTCAACTGCACATACGGTTCACGTCCACGCTGTCGCGGCATGCTACCAGTGTTAAAGACTGCGATGGAGCTCCGTATGCCACGGCAAACTGGCTGACACTGACGGCGGCGGTGCACAAATGCTGCGCAGCTAGCGTCATTCGACGGCCAACACCGCGGTTCCTGGTGTGTCCGCTGTGCCGTGCGTGTGATCATTGCTTGTAGAGCCCTCTCGCAGTGTCCGGAGCAAGTATGGTGGGTCTGACACACCGGTGTCAATGTGTTCTTTTTTCCATTTTCAGGAGTGTATATTGTGAATAGCAACGGTCCTACGACATTCCCCTGCAGCACACCTGAATCACTCTTACTTCGGAAGACTTTTCTCCATTGAGAATGATATGCTGCGTTCTGTTTTCTAGGAAGTCTTCAATCCGATCACGCAGTTGCTCTGATAGTCCATATGCTCTTACTTTGTTCATTAAACGACTGTCGGGAACTGTGTCGAACACCTTGCGGAAGTCAAGAAACACGGCATCTACCTGGGAAACCGTGTCTATGGCCTCAGAGTCTCGTAGACGAATAGCACGAGCTGGGTTTCACACGATCGTCTTTTTCGATACCCGTGCTGATTCCTACAGAGTAGATTTCTAGTCTCCAGTAAAGTCATTACACTCGAACATAATACGTGTTCCAAAATTCTATGACTGATCGACGTTAGAGATATAGGTCTATAGTTCTGCACATCTGTTCGACGTCCCTTCTTGAAAACGGGGATGACCTGTGCCCTTTTCCAATCCTTTGGAACGCTACGCTCTTCTAGAGACCTACGGTACACCGCTGCAAGAAGGGGGCAAGTTCCTTCGCGTACTCTGTGTAAAATCGAACTGGTATCCCATCAGGTGCAGCGGCATTTCCTGTTTTGAGCGATTTTAATTGTTTCTCTGTACCTCTGTCACCTATTTTAATATCTACCATTTTGTCATCTGTGCAGTCTTCCTCTGTGAAACAGCTTTGGAAAAAGACATTTAGTATTTCGGCCTATAGTCTGTCATCCTCTTTTTCAGTACCATTTTCGTCACAGAGTGTCTGAACATTTTGTTTTGATCCACATACCGCTTTGACATATAGTGTAACCGAAATTTTATTGATTCGCTTTAGCATGCACGTGGATGATCTCACACTTTTCATTATTTAGGATCAATTGCCAGTTTTCGCACCAAACAGATACCGTTTCTAAATCGTTTTGCTATTTGTTTTGATCTTCTGATGACTTTACTAGATGATAAACGACAGCCCCATCTGCAAACAACCTAAGACGGCTAGTCACATCGTCTCTTAAATCGATTATATAGATAAAGAACAACAGAGGACATAACACTACCTTGAGGAATGCCTGGAACTGGGTCTGTATTACTCGATGACTTTCTGTCAGTTACTGCGAACTGTGTCCTCTCTCATAGAAAATCACGAATCCAGTCACGTAACTGAGACGATACTCCATAAGCAAGCAATTTCATTACAAGCCGCTTGCGTGTTACAGTGTAGAAAGCCTTCTGGAAATCTAGAAATACGGAATCAATTTGAAATCCCGTGTCAATAGCACTCAAGATTTCGTGTGAGTAAAGAGTTACTTTTGTTTGACAAGAACGTTATTTTCTGAATACGTGTTGACTTTGTGTCAACAGATCGTTTTCTTCAACAGAATTCATAATGTTCGAACACAATATATGTTCCACAATCTTGCTTCAAATCGACATTAATGATATGGGCCTGTAATTTAGTGTGTTACCTTTCTTGAATATTAGTGTGACCTGTGCAATTTTCCAGTCTCTGTGTGCAGATCTTATCAAGATATCGATTGTATGTGATTGGTAAGTATGGAGCTATTGCATCAACATACTCTGAAAGGAACCTTATTGGAACACAATGTACATCGTAAGACTTGATTTTATTAAGTGTTTTGAGTTGCACATTGCACCGTCAAAGCCATGTGTGAAGGTAAGGTAGATGAAGTATTTCTTGAATTCGAAAAGTGTTAGGAACAATACCACAATAATGCTTGTTGTGGAAAGTACGGTCAAATGGGAGATCGACCGAAATTCGTGACTGGATTGATGATTTCTTGGTAGGGAGGACACAGTATGTTATCTCTTATGCAGAGTCATTGTAAGATGTAGAAGTAACTTCGAGTGTGCCCCAGGGAAGTGTATTGGGTCCCATGCTGTTCATATTGTATATTAATGACCGTGCAGCCAATATTAATAGTAACTTCAGGTGTTTCGCAGATGATGCAGCGATCTATAATGAAGTACTGCCAGATAGAAGCTGTATGAATATTCAGTCACATCTTGAGAAGATTTCAGACTAGTGCGAGCATAGATAACTTGTTTTAAATGGTAAGGAATATAAAATTATGCTGTTAATAGAACGAGAAAACGTAATACACTGTCACTGCAATATCAGTGATTCACAGCTGGAAGCGGTCAACTCGTACAAATACATAGGTATAACAATTTGTAGGGATATGAAATAAGATGTGTAAGAATTATTACATCCCTATTGTCAGCTATGTTGGAGAAACATGGACAATGACAGAAAGGGACTGGAGCAGACTGCAAAGCAGGGGAAATGAAATTTCTCAGAGCAGTTAAGGGAAAAACAAAAATGAACAGAGAAGACATTGGTTTACTGGCAGAATACTGGGGAAGTGCAGCCAGTCTACAAGTGAGACTGCTTAAAAGTCAGTCGTGAGACACGTCCTACATTACTGCTCAAGTGTGTGGGAGCCGTACCAAACAGGACTAACACACGTACAGAGAAGGGCAGCACAAATAGTCAAAGGTTTTGTTTTGACTTAAGAGACGTCGCCATGGAGATGCTACGTGTTAGTGATTTTCTAGGGCCCTAGGGCCGCTCTGTAGACACTAGTGTAATAAAATATTTGATATTACAAAACATAATCATCGAAATACGACCACTACTGTCCTACTACGTACAGACAGCGAAGAGGTATGCAAAAACAATAACTTTTGTTGGGTTAGATAGAGCAGCAATCAGTCGTGGAATTAAGTTGCTTTAATATGACATTTATAGTCACAACGCAGATCAGATTTCGACCTGTGTCAGGTCATTATCAATGCTAAAACAAATACAAGAGTATATATTACAATGTGATTTACAAAAGTTATAAGTCCATCACATCGTTCTCTTTTAATGTTAACATTACATACCAGTGCGGAATTGTAGCAGTTGTTCGTGCTCAAGTGAATGCTTACATAGTTCACCAATTACTGTCGTAAAATTATATGTTGGTTTCACGGTACACATCGGTTTTGCGTAAGGCGCCCTCTATGAGCTGTGCCTGAAGTTTACAGTTTTGACGACATTTTTTGTAATATTTATGTTGTATAGCACCTAGCTAGTAACATGAAATTATTATGAGTAAAACTATGTAAAATTACAATTCTTACTTTTTCTCATGTCTGTAATGTGCTAGATGTTTAAAATTACTATAGCACGTAACATGGACAGTTTATGCCTCATGGGCTAAAATTAATTATAAAAGTGATATGCAATGAAAACTGCCTACTTGAAAGCAGTGAAAAAATTCGACCCAGGGGGTCTCAAAGATCAGTCGCAACCTCACGCCATTATGTAGCAGCCACTTGCATAAGATCTAAACTAGTACGACTTTCATAACACTATATTTACTTAACATATTGCATTGAATAACACGCAAACTCATGAGGGCAACTATTAGCAACAATTAATAGGTAAAACTGTCATTTTTCAAAATAAGTGTTCAAAAGATCACGCTGTATCATATTGTTCTTATTTCTCGGCCACTAAGTGCGACATATTGAAATGATGCCTACAAGCGCTACTAGCGCCAACAAAGTGCATTTTGTAAATAAAGTTCACGTTATATCTTTTGTCAAGTAACAACTAATTAAGACAGGTCCCAACACGACAAAATATGCAATACTTCCTATAACGTACTTTACGTAGCCATATCAGTTTTATAATTAATTTTAGCCCATGAGGCGTAAACTGTCCATGTTACGTGCTATAGTAATTTTAAACATCTAGCACATTACAGACATGAGCAAAAGTGAGAATTGTAATTTTACATAGTTTTACTCATAATAATTTCATGTTACTAGTTAGTTGCTATACAACATAAATATTACAAAAAATGTCGTCAAAACTGTAAACTTCAGGCACAGCTCATAGAGGGCGCCATACGCAAAACCGATGTGTACCGTGAAACCAACATATAATTTTACGACAGTAATGGTTGAACTGCGTAAGCATTCACTTGAGCACGAACAACTGCTACAATTCCGCACTGGTATGTAATGTTAACATTAAAAGAGAACGATGTGATGGACTTATAACTTTTGTAAATCACTTTGTAATATATACTCTTGTATTTGTTTTAGCATTGATAATGACCTGACACAGGTCGAAATCTGATCTGCGTTGTGACTATAAATGTCATATTAAAGCAACTTAATTCCACGACTGATTGCTGCTCTATCTAACCCAATATAACCACAGTCGTTGCGTGCACCCACCCCATGGAGGGCAACCTGACCTAATAACTTTTGTTCTTTGGGACCCACAATGCAAAATATGTATTCTGGTGACGTGATTATTATGAACATCAGACAGCTGCACTGCTCTTTAGGTGGTTTTTATTTTATAAATCACTCACAGTGAGCCCATTTCGGCATACTGCCATCATCAGATGCTCTAGCATGTAACAGCGTTGCTACCTTGTCCTGTCTTTTTTGTAGAATTATTAGTTTCCCCTTAGATGTACGTTGGAGACGTATACCTGATTTTAGTCGATTTTTGTGACGAGAGATAAATCTTGCTGTTGTTGTGGTCTTCAGTCCAGAGACTGGTTTGATGCAGCTCTCCATGCTAATCTATAATGTGCAAGACTCTTCATCCCCCAATAACAACTACAACCTACATCAAGAGAAAACCAGCATACATAAAAACCGAATAAAGTCAGACATACGTCTTTAGCGTACATGTAAGGAGAAACCAATAATTCTACAAAAAAGACAGGACATGGCAACAACGTTATTACACGTAAGAGCATCTGATTATGGGAATATGCCGAAATGGACTCATCATGACTGTACAAATCTTTAACATGGTGCAGCTCTTCAGCAACTGTGAATTGTTCAGAAATTAAGAAAATCAGCCTTCAGTTACAAGACAAGGCAAGTTTCACATTGAAATACAGCATCAATCTAATGATTTCATAATAAGGAAAATTGTGGTACTTACAAAAATTAAATTATTTTGAGGGCCAAACGTTGGCCATGTCACAGAATAAAATTAAAACAGAATAAAGGTGCATAATTGTAAGATTATCTTTGTCAGTACTAAAAACAATAAGACAAGCGCTAGACACAAGCTGTCTCAAAATTACTTGAAGCAAACGTAAATTGTAAACAAATTGTGACGGTAAGTAGTCCTACAAATGGAGAAACCTACCTATTGGTAAAGAACATAAAACAATTTACCTGAGAACTAGCTACAAAGTTACAAAGTCAGGGCATGAAAATTTACACTCAAATATTATAATAAGAGGGTGAAGCCCCACTACAGTACCTAATAAATTAGTATGGTAAACACAAGCGTGCGAAGCATAAAATATCTTGAACATAAAACAGGCAAACTAAGAAACACCTTAGCAACTAGTTGTGATTACCAGTATAATACAAAATACATAGAGGCACCATGTACAATCGCACTATAATAAAGGGACAAAGCAGATAGGAAATAGCATCGGTCATTCGAAGCAGACTGTTGGTCATCTCGACTAGAGTAAAGGTTGAAATCCTTCGAAATAATTTCTATTTTTTACATGCAGCTGATCATTAAGTAAGTTTTCTCTGTCAATAATAAGATGTTTAAAAATTTGCAATTCTTAAAGGGTGTCTAATTTGCATCCTTTGACTTCATTACGCAAAAGTTCTGCATCTTTTAGAGGCTTGGGAGCAGGTAAACTAATAAAAATTTACCTTGCAGCTGAAGGCTGATTTTTCTTAATTTCTGTTCATCATGAGTGATTTATAAAATAAAAACCATTTAAAGCCAGTGTACATACACACATACATGCATTAATACTTGTTCCATAGATCATGAATATGACATTTCGTGATGATGTGGAATGTGTGAATTTGACAAATTTTGTTTACATTAAATAATTAATAAATAATAATTTTTGACAGTTTCTAATTCATATCTGAAAATTCATCTACTGAGTAGCAGGAGATGTCATTTAGAAATTCTTTTAATTTGCTTTTAAATGTTGGTTTGGTATCTGTCACACTTTTAATACTATTTGGCAAATGACCAAAGATTTTTGTGGAGGCACAATTCACTCCTTTTTGTGCCAAAGCGAGATTAAATCCAGAATAGTGAAGATCATCCTTTCTTCTCGTGTTGTAGCTATGCACTTCGCTGTTATTTTTGAACTGGGATGGATTAGTAATAACAAATTTCGCAAATGAATGTATGTATTGCGAGTCTGCAAGGTGATCTTTGGTGGACTCCAGCTATTATTCTGATTACACGCTTTTGTACAATGAATACTTTCTCTCTTAATGACGAATTGTCCCAAAATATGCCATATGGAAGCAGTGAATGAAAAGAGGCATAGTAGGCTAATTTACTCATATGTTTATCACCGAAATTTGCAGTAACTCTAAGAGGATAAGTAGCTGAACCTAACCGTTTCGACTGATCAACGATGTGTTTCTTCCTATTCAATTTCTCATCAATGCTGACTGATATTCATAATAAACATAAAAAGACTCTAAAATAAAAGTTAGAGGAGTGAAATCAGACAAATTGTGGGTCTCGGTGTTAAATAAAGCAAACAGCGTGAATGCTCCCACTGTACAAGCCCTTATCAACACATGTCGCCCAGAATTTAGCTATGTCTGAATGCTGTCGGATGACGTCACGAGCCCGACCAATTCGCGGCTGCGGGTGAACTGTTATGGTGTGTGAGGCTAGCTAAACAAGTACGCAGCGTTCCTTAAAGAAAGCTATTTTCCTGCGACGGCTGTTCTTAATCAACACTTCACTTCTGTATTTATCAGTTAGATTACTTTGCCGCCTTGGGCATTATCAAGCTACATTACTAGATAAATTTTATATTTGAAGGATGTTATGACCAACAGATCAGCACTGCCGAAGAAGCAGCATGTGATGGCGACATTTAAAATAGGAGTTTCGCACAGCCGTAGAAGATACGAAGACATCTGTCACTGATGTGGCGTCCACACGTAGAATGGATAAAATGCAGAATGTACGTGGCTTTTGTCACAGAGCCAGTGTATATTCATTAAAATACGTTATGTAACCATTGTGGTGTAAAAATACATGGCGTACCCAGTGGCTTAAAATCAAGCGGGATATCTATTTCCAGAACGGATTTTCAGTCTGGAGCAGAGCGTGCGCCTATATGAACGTTCCTGCCAGATTAAAACTGTGTCTTGGACCGCAGTCTCGAACCTGGGATCTTAGCCTTGCTCTACTGACTGAGCTATTTTATAACTAAAATCATCTACGGTCCTGAAATACAATGTACTGTAATGTTCCACAAGCACTTGTGTAAAGCTTAACCAGCAATAACACATCCTGCAAATTACGCTGCCTAACCAAAATAAGGGATGCGTTGAAAACATTCCGCAACATTCGTAATTTCGCGACAATAGTGTGTTGGAGCGAAATGCGGTTGGCAACCCCTCACACGCCTGTGTGTAACGTGTAACAGCCGGAAGTTTGATTGTTGTATGTATGTATGTTATTGTTCAGTGCTGTATCGAGTAGAACGTTGTGTCGCACAGTTTGTGAATTTCGAGATGGCGGAGTTAGAGGAGCAACGCGTCTGCGTTAAATTTTGTGGGAAACTGAAGGAAAGCTTTACACAGACTCGCCAAATGATGTGGGAAGCCTACAGCGATGAGTGCTTCAGCCGTAATCTTTGTTGAGAATGGATCAGTCGGGTTAAAAATGACCCGACGGAAGTTGAAGATGACTCTCGTTCAGGCCGGCCGGTGTGGCCGTGCGGTTCAAGGCGCTGCAGTCTGGAACCGCGAGGCCGCTACGGTCGCAGGTTCGAATCCTGCCTCGGGCATGGATGTGTGTGATGTCCATAGGTTAGTTATATTTCACTAGTTCTAAGTTCTAGGGGACTAATGACCTCAGAAGTTGAGTCCCATAGTAGAGCCACTTGAAACATTTTTTTTACCCGTTCAGGACGCCCTTCGACGACTACCGACGACGCTCATGTCACGATAGTCAACGAAACTGTGCGTCCCAATCGAAGTCTGACTGTCAGAGAGATTGCTGAAGAAAGTAAAATTTCGGTTGGATCGTGGCATGAAATCACAGCGTCTTGGAATGTATCGTGTTGCCGCTACGTTCGTCCCACGGCTCATGACGCAAGATCAGAATGACCTTCGCCTCGCAAGCTGTGATGAGCTTTTGAATCGAGCAAATGGGAACGAGATGTTCCTTAAAAGAATCGAAACGGAATCGTCACTGTCTTGAAAGGAGGGTATAAGATGAACATCAACAAAAGCAAAATGAGGATAATGGAATGTAGTCGATTTAGGTCGGATGATGCTGAGGAAATTAGATTAGGAAATGAGACAAAGTAGTAAAGGAGTTTTGCTATGTGGGGAGCAAAATAACTGATGATGTTCGAAGTAGAGAGGATATAAAACGTAGACTGGCAATGGCGAGGAAAGTGTTTCTGAAGAAGACAAATTTGTTAACATCGAGTATAGATTTAAGTGTCAGGAAATCATTTCTGAAAGTATTTGTATGGAGTGTAGCCATGTATGGAAGTGAAACATGGACGATAAACAGTTTAGACAAGAAGAGAATATACACTCCTGGAAATGGAAAAAAGAACACATTGACACCGGTGTGTCAGACCCACCATACTTGCTCCGGACACTGCGAGAGGGCTGTACAAGCAATGATCACACGCACGGCACAGCGGACACACCAGGAACCGCGGTGTTGGCCGTCGAATGGCGCTAGCTGCGCAGCATTTGTGCACCGCCGCCGTCAGTGTCAGCTAGTTTGCCGTGGCATACGGAGCTCCATCGCAGTCTTTAACACTGGTAGCATGCCGCGACAGCGTGGACGTGAACCGTATGTGCAGTTGACGGACTTTGAGCGAGGGCGTATAGTGGGCATGCGGGAGGCCGGGTGGACGTACCGCCGAATTGCTCAACACGTGGGGCGTGAGGTCTCCACAGTACATCGATGTTGTCGCCAGTGGTCGGCGGAAGGTGCACGTGCCCGTCGACCTGGGACCGGACCGCAGCGACGCACGGATGCACGCCAAGACCGTAGGATCCTACGCAGTGCCGTAGGGGACCGCACCGCCACTTCCCAGCAAATTAGGGACACTGTTGCTCCTGGGGTATCGGCGAGGACACTTCGCAACCGTCTCCAAGAAGCTGGGCTACGGTCCCGCACACCGTTAGGCCGTCTTCCACTCACGCCCCAACATCGTGCAGCCCGCCTCCAGTGTCGTCGCGACAGGCGTGAATGGAGGGACGAATGGAGACGTGTCGTCTTCAGCGATGAGAGTCGCTTCTGCCTTGGTGCCAATGATGGTCGTATGCGTGTTTGGCGCCGTGCAGGTGAGCGCCACAATCAGGACTGCATACGACCGAGGCACACAGGACCAACACCCGGCATCATGGTGTGGGGAGCGATCTCCTACACTGGCCGTACACCACTGGTGCTCGTCGAGGGGACACTGAATAGTGCACGGTACATCCAAACCGTCATCGAACCCATCGTTCTACCATTCCTAGACCGGCAAGGGAACTTGCTATTCCAACAGGACAATGCACGTCCGCATGTATCCCGTGCCACCCAACGTGCTCTAGAAGGTGTAAGTCAACTACCCTGGCCAGCAAGATCTCCGGATCTGTCCCCCATTGAGCATGTTTGGGACTGGATGAAGCGTCGTCTCACGCGGTCTGCACGTCCAGCACGAACGCTGGTCCAACTGAGGCGCCAGGTGGAAATGGCATGGCAAGCCGTTCCACAGGACTACATCCAGCATCTCTACGATCGTCTCCATGGGAGAATAGCGGCCTACATTGCTGCGAAAGGTGGATATACACTGTACTAGTGCCGACATTGTGCATGCTCTGTTGCCTGTGTCTATGTGCCTGTGGTTCTGTCAGTGTGATCATGTGATGTATCTGACCCCAGGAATGTGTCAATAAAGTTTCCCCTTCCTGGGACAATGAATTCACGGTGTTCTTATTTCAATTTCCAGGAGTGTATTTCGAAATATGGTGCTACAGAAGAATGTTGAAGATTATATGGGTAGATCACATAACTAATGAGGAGGTATTGAACAGAATTGGGGAGAAGAGGAGTTTGTGGCACAACTTGACCAGAAAAAGGGATCGGTTGGTAGGACATGTTCTGAGGCATCAAGGGATCACCAATTTAGTATTGGAGGGCAGCGTGGAGGGTAAAAATCGTAGAGGGAGGCCAAGAGATGAATACACTAAACAGATTCAGAAGGACATAGGCTGCAGTAGGAACTGGGAGATGAAGATGGTGGTGGTGGTTAGTGTTTAACGTCCCGTCGACAACGAGGTCATTAGAGACGGAGCTCATGCTCGGGTTAGGGAAGGATTGGGAAGGAAATCGGCCGTGCCCTTTCAAAGGAACCATCCCGGCATTTGCCTGAAGCGATTTAGGGAAATCACGGAAAACCTAAATCAGGATGGCTGGAGACGGGATTGAACCGTCGTCCTCCCGAATGCGAGTCCAGTGTGTTAACCACTGCGCCACCTCGCTCGGTGGAGATGAAGAAGCTTGCACGGGATAGAGTAGCATGGAGAGCTGCATCAAACCAGTCTCAGGACTGAAGATCACAACAACAACAACTGGTGAAGAGACGAGGGTCTACGGTTATGATGAAGAGACGAATGTTCAATCTTCAGAATGGATCGAGAAAGGTTCTTCGAGACGAAAACAAGCTTGCCATGTCAGGTCAAATGTCAAAGCCATGCTGTTAGTTTTCTTTCACTTTGAAGGATTAGTTCATCACGAATTCGTGCCACAGGGGCAAACGGTTAATCGTTGGCACTATCGTGGCATGTTGTGACGACTGCGACAAAATGTGAGAAGGAAACGACTTAAAACGCAGCAAGACAATTCGTGGCTCTTGCATCACGATAACGAGGCAGGAAATTCATCCCTGTTGGTTCGTAACTATTTCAACAAAAAACGAAATTACTGTGGTGACTCATCCTCCAAACTCTCCAGGCCTGGCCCATGCGGATAAATTTTTTATTTCCGAAGTTGAAAACCCGGTTGCAAGGATGAAGGTTTGCAACGATAGACGAGATAACGGGAAATTCACAGATGGCGCTTCGCGCGATCCAGCAGTGGGGTTAGCAAGACGCTTCCGGAACTGGAAACGCGATGGGGGCAGTGTATCAATTTTGGAGGAGAGTTCTTCGAAGGAGACCAAGCACAATACGTAAAAGGTAAGCATAGAAAAATTTTGCGGCCAAAGTTGCGGAATTTTTTGAAGACACCTCGTAAGTGAAGCGTCCGGAAGGGCCTGAGGAAACTAAATGGGAGCTTGACAAGTTGAGAGAGTACGTGGTGTTGCTGGAGGGATTACAAAATGGAATCAAATTTAGGGGGGTTGGAACTTAAATAGTGGCAACTATTTACTCACAACCGATACAAAACAGTTACATGTTTGCACCTGTTACTGTCATTCAAAATAGTCACCGGCGTTGTGTAGATCCCGTTGCCAGAGATGTGGAAGGCGTGGTATACCGTCAGCAGAGCCTCTTCTGTTGATGGTGCGAATAGAGCGGTCTGCTGCCTGTCGAATCTCTGGAGTGAATGCCACGAAGTGGCTACGGTCGCAGGTTCCAATCCAGCCTCGGTCATAGATGTGTGTAGTGTCCTTAGGTTAGCTAGGTTTAGGTAGTTCTAAGTTCTAGGGGAATGATGACCTCAGATGTTAAGTCCCGTAGTGCTCAGAGCCATTTGAACCATTTTTGAGCCACGAAGTGGTTCCTTCGGAATCAAATCAAAGTTACAAGGACTTAATTCGTATTCCTGTTTGTTTTTGCAGCATCACTTGCGACCAACTTCGTGAAAGAGGCGGCGACACCTTCTGCACAGCCCCCCCATCATTTTGCACGACAATGCGCGGACGCATACAGCGAAAGCTGTAGCTGCTCTGTTCGGTCATTGGGACTGAGTTGCACTGTGCTATCCACCAGACTCCGCGGATGTAAGTCCTTGTGACTTTGATTTGATTACAATGAAGGAACCACTTCGTGGCATTCGCTTCAGAACTGTTCCAGAGATTCGACAGGCAGTAGATCGCTTCATTCGCACCATCAACAGAACAGGCTCTGCTAACGGTATACTACGCTTTCCACATCGCTGGCAACGGGTTGTACACAACGCTGGTCACTACTCTGAAGGACAGTAATAGGGGCAAACATGTAACTCTTTTGTATCGGTTGTGAATAAGTAGTTGCCACTATTTCTACATATACGACTACGTCATTACTCTGCTATTCACAATAAAGTGCCTGGCAGAGGGTTCAATGAACCACCTTCAAGCTGTCTCTCTGCTGTTCCACTCTCGAACGGCACACGGGAAAAATGAACACTTAAATTTTTCTGTGCGAGTCCTTATTTCTCTTATTTTATCGTGATGATCATTTCTCCCTATGTAGGTGGGTGCCAACAGAATGTATTCGCAATCGGAGGAGAAAACTGGTGATTGAAATTTCATGAGAAGATCCCGTCGCAACCGAAAACGCCTTCGTTTTAATGATTGCCACTCCAATTCACGTATCATGTCTGTCACACTATCTCCCCAATTTCGCGATAATACAAAACGAGCTGCCCTTCCTTGTATTTTTTCGACGTCATCCGTCAGTCCCACCTGATGCGGATCCCACACCGCACAGCAGTACTCCAGAATAGGGCGGACAAGCATGGTGTAAGCAGTCTCTTTAGTAGGCCTGTTGCACCATCCAAGTGTTCTGACAATGAATCGCAGTCTTTGGTTTACCCTACCCACAATATTATCTATGTGATCGTTCCAATTTAGGTTAATTGTAATTGTAATCCCTAAGTATTTAGTTGAATTTACAGACTTCAGATTTGTGTAACTTACTGCGTAATCTAAATTTAGCTGATTTCTTTTAGTACTCATGTGAATAACTTCAAACTTTTCCTTATTCAGGGTCAATTGCCACTTTTCACACCATAGAGATATCTTACCTAAATCATTTTGCAAGTCGTTTTGATCATCTGATGACTTTACAAGACGGTAAATGACAACATCATCTGCAAACAATCTAATAGGGCTACTCACATTGTCTCCTATGTCGTTAATATAGATCAGGAACAATAGAGGGCCTATAACACTTCGTTGGGAAACTCCGGATATTACTTCTGTTTTACTCCATGACTTTCCGTCTATTACTACGAACTGTGACCTTTCTGACAGGAAATCACGAATCCAGTCGCACAACTGAGGCGATACTCCGTAGGCACGCAGTTTGATTAGAAGACGCTTGTGAGGAGCGGTGTCGAAAGCCTTCTGGACATCTAAAAATATGGAATCAATTTGACATCCCCTGTCGATAGCACTTATTACTTCATGAGTATAAACAGCTAGTTGTGTTTCAGAAGAACGATGTTTTCTGAAACCGTGTTGACTATGTGTCAATAAATCTTTTTCTTCGACGTACTTCATAATGTTCCAAATCCCTACTGCAAATCTACGTTAGTGATATAGGCCTGTAATTCAGCGGATTACTCCTACTTCCCTTTTTGGTATTGATGTGACTTGAGCAGTTTTCCAGTCTTTAGGTACGGATCTTTCTGTGAGCGAGTGGTTGTATATAACTGCTACATATGGAGCTACTTTATCAGCATACTCTGAAAGGAACCTGACTGGTATACAAACTGGACCGGAGGTCTTGCCTTTATTAAGTGATTTAAGCTGATTCGTTACACCGAGAATATCTACTTCTATGTTTCTTCTCATGGCAGTTGTTCTTGAATGCAATTCAGGAATATTTACTTCGTCTTCTTTGGTGAAAGAGTTTCGGAAAACCGTGTTTAATAACTCTGCTTCAGTGGCACTGTCATCAGTGACTTCACCGTTGTTATCGCGCAGTGAAGGTATTGATTGCGTCTTGCCACTGGTGTGATTTATGTATGACCAGAATCTCTTCGGGTTTACTGCCGGATTTCGAGAGAGAATTTCGTTGTGGAAATTATTAAAAGCATCTCGCATTGAAGTTCGCGCCATATTTCGAACTTCTGTAAAACTTTGCCAATCTTGGGGATTTTGCGTTCTTTTAAATTTGGCATGCTGTTTTCGTTGCTTCTGCAACAAGGATCTGACCCGTTTTGTGTACCGTGGGGGATCAGTACCATCACTTATTAATTTATGTGGTATATATCTCTGAATTGCTGTCGATACTATCTCTTTGAAAACATTCCACAACTTTTCTACACTAACATGATCAGATCGGAAGGAGTGAAAACTGTCTCTCAAAAAGGCGTTAAGAGCATTTCTATCACCGAGCGGGGTGGCGCAGTGGTTAGACACTGGACTCGCATTCGGGAGGACGACGGTTCAATCCCGCGTCCGGCCATCCTGATTTAGGTTTTCCGTGATTTCCCTAAATCACTCCAGGCAAATGCCAGGATGGTTCCTCTGAAAGGGCACGGCCGACTTCCTTCCCAATCCTTCCCTAATCTGACGAGACCGATGACCACGCTGTCTGGTCTCCTTCCCCAAACCAACCAAGCAACCAGCCAACCAGCCATTTTTATCAGCTTTTTTAAACAGATCGTGTTTCTTTTTGATGGTTGTAGGTGTTAGGGTATTCAGCCTAGTAGCAACTGCCTTGTGCTCGCTAATCCCTGTATTCGTCGCAATACTGACTATTTGTCCAGGATTATTTGTTGCTGAAAGGTGAAGCATGCCTTCCCAACCATTTACGCTTCGAGTGGGCTCATGAACTAATTGTTCAAAATAATTTTCTGAGAAAGGATTCAGTACAATTTCGGGTAACGTTTTATGCCTGCCGCCGGCTTTAAGCGTATAATTTTTCCAGCATATCGAGGGTAGATTAAAGTCACTACCGACTATAATTGTATGAGCCGGGTCTTATTTGAAATGAGACTTAAGTTTTCTTTGAACTGTTCAGCAACTATATCTTCTGACCAGGAAAGTACTTGGGCCCGAACAAACAGATCTGTATGAACGTTTGGTTACAAGACCATTATGTACCTCTGAATGCGCTGCTGGGTGTCGTTTTTCTGCAAAACTCTGCAGTCATGCTCTAGATATCACTGTATATGTAATTGTAGACGCTATACGCAATGCAGGAATCTTAACTATAAATGTAATTGCAGAATGTCAATAAAATGCTCCGAACAATACGAATGACTGCAAAACGCACAGTGAACAAATGCAAGTCGGTCGCATGGCGTATTTGCACATTCTATAATATCAGTGTTGAACGTCACGTCACTGACACTTTTGAAGTTGTTCACTGGTTCACCAATATCGTAGCCAGCGTTCTGCCACGCGTAACGAAGCATTGATCTGTATACTCCCGCAGATAACTGTAAATGACAGAATGCATATTCGTGATAAAGAATCTGTCGTGCAATTTCGGCTGCATGTTACTGGAACGTAGTTTAATGAAGTCTGTTATTCTCTTGGCATATACTTTATATTGCCTGAAGAAATACACGTCCAGAGGTTGTGCATATTCTGCAGTTTTAGGCGGATTGGCTCCTAAATCGACATGTTTTCCGCCAGATTATTCCAGTAGTACTCGTTCATCCTTATGTCCCGACCAGGAGTCACAAAGTACTAATGACTTTCTCGACAAATGTGGATTCAAAACTGACAGAAAAAACGTCTTCAGATGTTGTTGCGTCATCTTCCCACTCACACTTGGATCGACGACGACATTTGGAGGGCACCGCCTTTCTATTGCCCTTGACACGCGGGGTCCAAACTTTCCACTGGATTCTTGGAAGCAAATGTAGAGTTTGTCTGCCAATCGGCCGTCCATTGATAAAGCAACATCGATCGTGTAACTGTGTGTTGCACAGTTAACTGACTGCAACATCGTGACAGTGTTTCCATCCCCTTTCATGGATAGTGTTCTGTCACAAGAAAGTTCATAGTTGAAATGACTCTGATCACAGTTCCATACAGAACTAATATCGATGTTTTCTCTCGTGATATGCTCATTGACGTCAGCAACAAACGTTTGAGTTCTTTCAATAAGCTCTTCTTCGTCATCCTTATCTTTTCGTGCTTGGATCATAGTGATACGGCGTGATGTTATCCTAAACTCCTTTTCCAAATTAGTAATAAATGCTAGTGAAGCTGTAAAGTTTGTACACCCGAGATATCTGGCTACGTCCAATGCCCAATGTTGTAAATGCCAATAATGAACGGCGGAACCGCATTCTCGCGCTTCATCGAATTTCGCCATTACACGTTCCTTGATGGTCTTGAACAGCAGTGTACGATTTCCTTTGAAAATTGTATTTCCTTCTCTTTTCTTTGCCACTTAATCCAGTATGTTTTCAATATTGCTTTTAGACTTCAGTTTAGGGTATCTTTTCATAAGCTTGCCGTATGTGTCGAAACCTCTTACGTAATAATCATCGTACATGTTCTCCAGTGTGTTGTCATCAAACGCCGTGATGATACTTGCAACTTTAACCTCCTTCTTGAGAGACGGTTGGTATTCACTGTCACTGCTTCCATCGCCTCTTCCCGCACTTTCCGTAGCACTACCGTTTGCAGTGAGTTGTTCGTCATTATCATCCCTATCATCATCATTATGTGTTAGTGTTACGACAGTATCTGTTTCTAACTTATGCTCATATTTCTGCACTATAATAGATACCAGAAAACATGCGAATCATTCGTCTTCTACACCAGTACCATCTTCACGAAGAAGGGCTCTTCGTAACTTCATCTCAACCAATCGCAATACATTAGGAGGACTGATTACCAATCGCCGAGCCATCTGACGCTTCAGTACACAAATAATGTCACAAAACGCAACTTCAGAGGCACACTGCACCGTCCCTACTGGTCCCGACTGGCGTACCGGCAGCTCAGTGTGCAATGCGGCACGGCATACACAGAGGCCTGTAACGGACGACTGCAGAGTTTTGCAGATGCGGGATATCACTAGTGCAATAAGAGACCTTTAGATTATTTCTCACACGATTTTGGTGTATTTGTGTTTGTTCGAGCCCAAGTACTTTCCTGCTGAGTCGGGAGTCGGTAAAACGATCCAGTTAATAGTTTAGTCCAAATGTCAGGTATAACCTCTACCCATACTATTTTACACGAACTATCTACTTCAATTTCGCTACAAGGCAAACTACCTCTGACAGCAATAAATATTCGACTACCAACTGTATTTAATCTGTCCTTTCTGAACACTACTAGAGCCGGCCAGTGTGGCCGTGCGGTAAAAGGCGCTTGCCCGCATCTCGTGGTCGTGCGGTAGCGTTCTCGCTTCCCACGCCCGGGTTCCCGGGTTCGATTCCCGGCGGGGTCAGGGATTTTCTCTGCCTCGTGATGGCTGGGTGTTGTGTGATGTCCTTAGGTTAGTTAGGTTTAAGTAGTTCTACGTTCTAGGGGACTGATGACCATTGATGTTAAGTCCCATAGTGCTCAGAGCCATTTGAACCATTTGTAAAAGGCGCTTCAGTCTGGAACCACGTGACCGCTACGGTCGCAGGTTCGAATCCTGCCTCGGGCATGGATGTGTGTGATGTCCTTAGGTTTAATTAGTTCTAAGTTCTAGGCGACTGATGACCTCAGAAGTTAAGTCGCATAGTGCTCAGAGCCATTTGAACCATTTTGAACACTACTAGATAGTTTGAAAAAATTTCGGCTGAACTTACTTCCGGCTTTAGCCATTTCTCTGTACTTACAACTATTTGAGCTTCGCTGCTTTCTATTAGGGCCTGGAGCTCTGGTTCTTTCCCAACACAGCTACGACAATTTACAACTACAATACCAATCGTTCCTACAACTACCTTACTGTGTTTTACCTGCCCACTTTTACACGGACGTCCCTTCTGTGGTTCCCTGAGACCCTCTAACCGAAAAAACCGCCCACTCCCTTCCACACAGCCCCCGCTACCCGTGTGGCCGCCTCCTGTGTGTAGTTCCTTCGTGTAGTTCCAACCCTCGTATAAAGAACTTGGCCTGGATTCATGCCCTGACTCAGAAGGGGAGGGTGTCACAAAGCCATTCTGTCATCCCCTGAGGTGAGGTGGCCCACAACGTTTGTGAGTGGTTCTCGATATTGGGGATACTGGTAATAGGACAGAGCTGCTGTCTGGACTAGTCCCACACATATTATGTCAGGGCGGATAGGGGGCTTGTAACGCCGGAAATGCATATCCTCCTATTTCCATCTCTTGTACTATAAATTTTTTTCCTTATTTTGTTACCTGAAGATATGACATTTCTGCGTCTTTATATATTGTAATTGTTTTACTACATATATATATATATATATATATATATATATATATATATATATATATATATGCATTTTTGTCGATGTTTAACTGGTTTGTTTTGTAAATATTATTTGTATTTTTACGCTGGGTCTGGCCTAGGGAAAACTATGCTATCGAACGATTACATCGATAGGTTGTGTGGAGAACCAAAGCGTTTAGGATCTTGGGTAGTGTTAACTCTGCCGCATGGAGCGCGGGCAGAGCAGTATCTGGCTGGAGTAGGGCGGTGGAGCAGGTGTGTTGTGTGACGCTCCCGCGAGTTGCCGCGCTTTCAGGGTTTGGCAACATGTAATTGCGCTCGACTTGCTATGGTAGTTTCTGACACGGTGTCGCGGACGGGGACCATCAGCTGGCGCACATCAAGAACCCGTTTCGCCTGGTGACCGTGTCGAGAAGAAGGCGCGCTAACATCCAGCTTCTGCAACAGCGACGGCCGGCAATGAGTGACTGTCGCCACCTCCCCGATCGACAACTGCAAACCTTCAATCAACCAACAAGGAATACTAAAAGCATGTAAAGTTTTAGAACTGTATGGCAGACCCCAGCTTTTCAAACTGTTAAATTTTTTTCACTAAACTACAGCAACGTAGCATGAACCTTTGTTGCTCATTGTCCCAATTGCATTACCAAGCAGCGTCGCTTCCTTTTCCGGAATGAACCCGAGTGTCGTTGAAATTCAAACGCCAGCATTAAAGTAATATCATTCCATTTCACTGCTTTAATCTCAAAGTTCAGTTAAAGTATTCATAGCTGGCTACAATATTTAGATTACACAAGCACAAATTAAGAGTGCGAGTTTTGTTATCATATTTTAGCTTACCTGTGACTGCAGCTCTGCTTGATACATACTAAACTGTACTATTGTTAATTGTCGAGAATCATTTAATTCAAGTTCAAAGTTAAATCTCTTATTTCTAAATTGCGTAGATTCAAGTAGCTTTTGAAATGATTGTTGAGGTAGCCCAAGACTAACCTTATTTTATTGAATTTCGTAGTGCTTCAGAAACAAAGTTTCACTATTAATTTCAGTCACTAAATTAACTTTCAGTTTCCCAGTTCCATTTATTCTTTTGCTAAATTAAGTCAGAGTGTAGCGAAATTTATTACTTCTGACAAACTTTCAGTTTTCACACAACACGTGTCAACCTTCAGTAGCCACGCTTTTAGTGCTAATTATATGTGCATTAATCTTTCATTTTCAGTTATTATAGTAGTTGCCCATAGGACTGGCGACCGTAATTTTCCACAAATCTCAAATATCTAATTAAAGCCAGTTAATTGTTAACATAATGACCCCACATTTACTTTCTTTATTAACTTTACCCATTTTCAAAATTAATTTCCACCAGTTTCATTTGCATTTTTTCTTTCATTTAGATGCAACCCTGTCCTCCCTCTTTACCGACAGATCGGTGACGATTGCTTTTCCCAAATTTCCATTAGGTACACGCGGTTTAATTTTTCACTGTCATTAAGGTCGATAAGTGAGGGGGAGGTTACAGGCTGTTGCTAGTCACTAGAGTATCTTCAAAGTCACGTAGGCAGTTCATAGCGACACAAATCGTGTGTGTGCGAGCATTGTCCTGTTGAAAAATGACACCACAATTCTATCGCGTGAGAGGTGATACGGGTGGACACAGAATGTCTGTTATGTACCTACCGCTGTGCTGTCATAATTCCATCAATAACAGCCATCTCTGACCTGAAGTCATACCCCATGTTCCTCACGCCATGACAGCGGAAGTAATACCGTTGTGTCTCAGCAAAAGATTCGAGGAATGGGACCTCTCCCTAGGTTGCTGCCACAGTGGTCGACGATGGGGTAGTGCAGAATCCGATTCGTCGCCGAACACAGTGCGATGCTACTCGTCAGCAATATTACGAATAACTTAAGTTGGAACGTTCACATAGATAATATTGCCAGAACACTGAGAAAATGCAGCAGATCTAATAAAGAGACAGCCTATACTATGCTTGTACGTCCTCTTCTGGGGTACTGCTGTGCAGTGTGGGATCTTCATCAGATAGGATCGATGGATAACTTCAAAAAAATTCAGAGAATGGCAGCTCGTTTTGTACTATCCCAAAACAGGGGAGAGAGCGCCACGGATGTGATATGTAAACTGGAATGGCAACCATTAAAACCAAGAGTTTTCTCGTTGCGGGAGGGTCTTCTCATAAAATTTCAGTCACCAGCTTTCTTCTCGGAGTGTGAAAATATTTTGTTGGCGTCCAACTACATAGGGAGGAATCATCGTCGCAATAAAACAAGAGAAATCAAACCTTTCACGGAAACTTCTTTCTTTTTCTCCACACACTATTCGAGAGTGGAGCGGCAGAGAAATAGTCAAGGTGGTTCGAAAAACCCCGTGCCAGGCACTACAGACTAACGACGTAGATGTAGACCTACAATATAGGCTTCCTGGTGATGGCGCCACTGCAAACGCCTCTGTTTGTCTTCTGGTGTCAACGGCATTGTGCACATGTGACAGTAATTCCCCAGTTTGGCTTCTGTCAGTCTTCGTCCAATGCTGTTGAATGGCACAGTATGTCGCATGGAGTCCATTACTTGTTCTCAGAGTACAGGCGCATATGTGAAGGGGTTACCATGTGCTTGGTGCGCAATACAGCCATCATCCCTTCTCGTAGTCAGGCGTGATCTGATCGAGAAGAATACTGACGACGTGAAATCACCATCCCAACCCTACGCTTCCAAAATCAGGCCACTGTGATTTTTGGGCAATCCATAAATACAGGTACCGTACGATGCGACAGATTGGTCACCTGGAGACCCACAATGAGGCCCTTTTCAGATTGTGTCAGATGTGGATACTGCTGCCCCACTCTACATCTCACACTGAGTGAGGTGGGGCAGTGGATAGCACACTGAGCTCATATTTGCGAGGACAACTCTTCAAATCCGAGACCATCAATCCTGATTTAGGTTCTCTGTGATTCCCCTAAGTTGCTCACTCAAATGCCAGGGAGATTGCTTTGAAAGGGTACGGTCGATTTTCTTCCCCATCCCTTGAATCATTCTGTTGGTTGTGCGCCACCTCTAATCACCCTGACGTCGATGGAACATTAAATCATAACCTTCCTTCCCCTCTCCCTTCAACATCTGACACTGTCCACTTTATTATACGCCGGCCGGAGTGGCCGAGCGGTTCTAGGCGCTATAGTCTGGAACTGCGTGATCGCTACGGTCGCAGGTTGGAATCCTGGATCGGGCATGGATGTGTGTTGTCCTTAGGTTAGGTTTAAGTAGTTCTAATTTCTCAGGGACTGATGACCTCAGAAGTTAAGTCCCATAGTGCTCAGAGCCATTTGAACCATTTTGAACTTTCTTATATACCCTACCAAGTCTGGTACCAGCAGTGAACATGAACAACCTTAGTACCATCTGGGACTGCTCTACCTCTACCTGTCACAGAACACTGCCACTCCAATCATTTACATACCCACCAATGGTCTGTACATATATATAGTTACATTGACATCTGACCGTGTCTTGTGCGAGCTTCACTTCCTTTATCAGGCAGTGTATTTACACTACTGGCCATTAAAATTGCTACACCACGAAGATGACGTGCTACAAACGCGAAATTTAACCGACAGGAAGAAGATGCTGTGATATGCAAATGATTAGCTTTTCAGAGCATTCACACAAGGTTGGCGCCTTTGGCGACACCTACAACGTGCTGACATGAGGGAAGTTTCCAACCGATTTCTCATACACAAACAGCAGTTGACAGGCGTAGCCGGGTGAAATGTTATTGTATTTCCTCGTGTAAGGAGGAGAAATCCGTATCATCATGTTTCCGGCTTTGATAAAGGTCGGATTGTAGCCTATCGCGATTGCGGTTTATCGTATCGCGACATTGCTGCTCGCGATGGTCGAGGTCCAATGACTGTTAGCAGAATATGGAATCGGTGGGTTAAGGGGGGTAATACGGAACGCCGTGCTGGATCCCAATGGCCTCGTATCACTAGCAGTCGAGATGACAAGCATCTTGTCTGCATGGCTGTAACAGATCGTGCAGCCACATCTCGATCCCTGAGTCAACAGATGGGGAGGTTTGCAAGACAACAACGATCTGCACGAACAGTTCAATGACGTTTGCAGCAGCATGGACTATCAGCTCGGAGACCATGGCTTCGGTTATCCTTGACGCTGCATCACAGACAGGAGCACCTGCGATGGTGTACTCGACGACGAATCTGGGTGCACGAATGGCAAAACGTCCTTTTCTTCGGATGAATCCAGATTCTGTTTACAGCATCACGATGGTCGCATCCTTGTTGAGCGACATCGTGGTGAACGCAAATTGGAAGCATGGATTCGTCATCACCATACTGACGCATCACCCGGCGTGATGGTATGGGGTGCCATTGGTTACACGTCTCGGTGACCTCTTGTTCGCATTGACGGCACTTTGAACAGTGGACGTTACATTTCAGACGTGTTACGACCCGTGGCTCTACCCTTCATTCGATCCCTGTGAAACCCTACATTTCAACAGGATAATGCACGACCACATGTTGCAGGTCCTGTACGGGCCTTTCTGGATACAGAAAATGTTCGACTGCTGCCCAGGCCAGCACATTCTCCAGATCTCTCACCGATTGAAAACGTCTGGTCAATGGTGGCCGAGCAAGTGGCTCATCACAATACGCCAGTCCCTCTTGATGACCTGTGGTATCGTGTTGAAGCTGCATGGGCAGCTGTACCTGTACACGCCATCCAAGCTCTGTTTGAATCAATGCCCAGGCGTATCAAGGCTGTTATTACGGCCAGAGGTGGTTGTTCTGGGTAGTGATTTCTCAGGATCTATGCACCAAAATTGCGAGAAAATGTAAGAACATGTCAGTTCTAGTATAATATATTTGTCCAATGAATGCCTGTTTATGATCTACATTTCTTCTTGGTGTAGCAATTTTAATGGCCAGTAGTGTATATTATGAATTAGCTTTTTGGAAAAATTTGATGAAGTACCGTTTTTTTGAAATGGTGTTGGCTCGTTCATACACATGATGAGTAGTTTATACAGGCAGATACAGTTTATTTTTGGAGCTTCTTTGCTAGCCTAGTACTCCAGTTCATTGTGAGGAAAACTGCTTCCAAATGCTGGTGTTTGTATTGTTCACAATGTATCAGAATTTGCGGCCTCATAGCGCGCTACATCAGTGGATCTTGTTGCCATAGAAGAGTCTGGGGGTTTTGAATCAGTAAGTGCAACATAGCAGTGAACATTTGGTACCTCTACAGTGTCTGATCATCCATGAGTACCTCCAGCTGTGTACCAGTAGAAATTGGATCTGTATCAGTGCGCATTGTGTTAGCCATTTAGTAATGTAGATATCGCACGTATTTTTATAAGTGACAGTTTCAAATGTGAAAAAAGTATACATTAAGAGGAGGTTAACACTATACTTTTGCCAGACTGCTGCCGCACAGTACTCACTTGCCGTAGTCGGGGTCGTCGGGCCGAGGCGAGACGCGGCCCTGGAAGTGGTCGGAGAAGGGGTTGGTGGCCTGCGACTCGGCGTGCTCCTGTGCCACGCGGTCGAACAGCTGCACGCGGTCCAGCAGGCGTGGGCTGCTACTGCGCCGCCGGCGTGGCTCCTCGCCTGGCACACCCTGAGGAAGGACGCCTTTTGTCGCAAAGAAAGCTCGGCACTATAAAATGTGCAGACAGACTCTGAGAGCGCGACCCTGACCCACTGTGTTTCCCCAGCTGCAGCACATACAGTGCGTCCGAGGTAAAAGTGGGCCTGTGACAGTAATACATAAAGGCGGTCAGGCAAAAACCATCACTTCATTTAAAACTGTAATATACTTTTGTTGGTTACAATTAGAAATTTTTGACAAAATTGGACAAACTTGTCACAGGGATGCAAATCGCTATTGCTACTTGTAGAACATGCACACCTCCTGTTTTTATCAAACTGACCTGTTTCAGACAGTGTAGTCCTTCTTTGTATCTGTTAAAATACATAAAAATAAATGACAATCGGTTTACAATCTTGTGTTTACAATATTTGGGTAGTTTGATAAGTCTGGTAAACATACATGAAAAAGTTGAACTATGGTTGGTAAGCTTGATTATTCCAAGGTTTGTATAAAGAATTTCAACAATGTGCAGCACACAGTTCATTATTGACAGATTTCTGAATTGTTCAGTGAGTCGATTGCAACTGGAAATGAAAAAAGAAAACAAGTTTCATGCCGTTATTAAACATTTTCATTTGAACTTAGGCTGCCACACAAATCAAAACAGAAGTGGATGAAGTTCACGCGGACTCTGCAATACCTTTGAAGACTACTTAATTTTAGATTAATGAATTTAAATGTGGTCGACCAAGCAGTGAAGACAAAGAATGCTGTGGCCGTCCAGTTGATGTTACCACAAAGGAAACCACTGACAAAATCCACAATATGGAAACGCAAGACTGCTGGATACAAATTCGTGAGATTTTTGAAACTGTGAGCATCTCAACTGAGGGAGAACTAACTACATGACAACTGTGTGTGCTCTGTGCGAAGTGGGTGCCACAATGGCTCACAACCAACCAAAAGCATACCTGGCACCGTGTTTCAGCACGATTTGCGACTGTTGATGAAACCTGGCTCCATCATTACACACTTGAGTCAAAACCACATTCAAAACGATGGACAAATGCTGATGAAAGTGCATTGAAGAAAGCAGAGATTATCTTGTCAGCTGGTACTGTGATGACAACTGTATTTTGGGATTCCCAAGGAATAATCCTCATAGGTAACTGTTATGCTTCATTGTTGGATCTTTGGAAACTTTCATCAGCTGAAAAACGACTAAGGTTGGCACGCAACAAAGTTCTCTTTCACCAGGATAACGCAGTATCCCACACATTAGTCATAAAAATGGCGAAGGTGCATTAAATGGCTTCTTATCCACCCTGTTCACCAGACTTAGCTCCAAGTTACTTCTCCCCGCTCCCTAACGTGAAACTCTGGTTTGCTGGGAAGAAATTTTCAGTAAATGGGGAAGTGATACTTGCAATCAACGAGTATTTTTCAGAGCTTAACAGAACCTATTTTTCTGATGAGATGAAAAAACTGAAGGAGCACTGGACCAAGCGTATATTCCTCAGAGGGGACTATATTGAGAAGTAAGGTGAGTGACTTGCGACACAAACTTTTCTTTCTTTTTTTTTTATTGCCAGACTTATCAAACCACTCTCGAATTAGAGAGCCAAAATATATTCTATCTAATTTGTTGTAGTAACCAGTCTTAGTGGAACACTATCAGTGTCACTGCCATATGGCAGAGCACTGTCGCTTTACATTAAAATTGGAAAAAAATAGTGTAATGGGCGTGTTGTGTTTTTTGGTGCCTTTTACACATACCATCGTATTTAAACATACAGTTTTGAAATAATTTGTACATAAAACACACCAGAGGAGTACACAAAAAACATAACTGAGGAGTTCCTACATTGACACAGATACGTTCCTTTGGAGAGAAACAGTAAGAAAACTTTTAAGATGTGTCGTCTCCTTTTGTGCGAACCCATTGTAAAGGAAGCTGCGTAAATGCTAGGTTATAGTATTATAAACACCGGATGGGAACCCACTATCACGAAACCAGTCAGTTTGAAATAATACAAACAGCAGTCGAGAGAGGAACAATAATGATAGCCTTGCAGACAAACAAAAATTAGACGAAGCGAAATGCAGTGTGAGGGGGGGATATGCGAGAGGCGTTCAGTGAATTCCAAAGTAAAGTTTTATGTACTGACTTGGCAGAAAATCGTAAGAAATTTTGGTCTCATGTCAAAGCGATAGGTGGATCAAAACAAAATGTCCAGGCACTCTGTGACCAAAATGGTTCTGAAACAGAGGATGACAGACTAAAGGCCGAAATACTAAATGTCTTTTTCCAAAGCTGTTTCGCAGAGGAAGACGGCACTGTAGTTCCTTCTCTAGATTGTCGCACAGATGACAAAATGGTAGATATCGAAATAGATGACAGAGTGATAGAAAATCAATTAAAATCGCTCAAAAGATGAAAGGCCGCTGGTCCTGGTGGGATAGCAGTTCGATTTTACACAGAGTACGCGAAGGAACTTGCCCCCCTTCTTGCAGCGGTGTACCGTTGGTCTCTGGAAGAGCGTAGCGTTCCCAAAAGATTGGAAAAGGGCACAGGTCATCCCCGTTTTCAAGAAGGGACGTCGAACAGATGTGCAGAACTATAGACCTATATTTCTAACGTCGATCAGTTGTAGAATTTTGGAACACGTATTATGTTCGAGTATAATGACTTTTCTGGAGACTAGAAATCTACTCTGTAGGAATCAGCATGGGTTTCGAAAAAGACGGCCGTGTGAAACCCAGCTCGCGCTATTCGTCCATGAGACTCAGAGGGCCATAGACACGGGTTCCCAGGTAGATGCCGTGTTTCTTGACTTCCGCAAGGCGTTCGATACAGTTCCCCACACTCGTTTAATGAACAAAGAAAGAGCATATGGACGATCAGACCAATTGTGTGATTGGATTGAAGAGTTCCTAGATAACAGAACGCAGCATGTCATTCTCAATGGAGAGAAGTCTTGTAAGTAGGCTGTTTAGGTTTTTATGTTGGTCTATCTAAGTAGGCTGTTTAGGTTTTTATGTTGGTAACGTCACGTAGCGCTCTGTATGAAAATCACTGGCTGTGCTGTGTTCAGTCTGTGGCTGGTTGGCGTTGTTGGAATATTCGCTATTGTAGTGTTGGACAGTTCGATGTGAACAGAGCGTAGCGTTGCGCAGTTGGAGGTGACCCGCCAGCAATGGTGGATGTGGGGAGAGAGATGGCAGAGTTTTGAGAGCGGACGATCAGAAAAAGGAAATATGTAAGACTGGGTGTCATGAACTGAGATTATATATATACAATCTTTCATTTGATAACTGTGCCTTCAGTACTTAGAATCCTTTATTTAGCTGGTAGTATTGGCGCTCTCTGTAGTGCAGTAGTCCGAGTAACGAATATTTTTGTGAGGTAAGTGATTCATGAAAGGTATAGGTTATCGTTAGTGACGGCCAGTTTTTTGTAGGGACTATTGCAAGTCAGATTGCGTTGCGCTAAAAATATTGTGTGTCAGTTTAGTGTTGATCACAATAAGTAAAGAGAGAAATGTCAGAGTACCTTCAGTTCTGCTCAGCTGTTTGAAAATCAGATAACATAAGAAGTTTATCAGCACAGTAATAGATAAATTTTCTAAGGGGATGTTTCAGTCTTCCGAAATAAGAGTGATTTCAGGTGTGCCGAAGGGGAGTGTCGTAGGACCGTTGCTATTCACAAAAAATATATATATATATATATATATATATATATGACCTTGTGGATAACATCGGAAGCTCACTGAGGCTTTTTGTGGACGATGCTGTAGTATATCGAGAGGTTGTAACAATGGAACATTGTACTGAAATGCAGGAGGATCTGCAACGAATTGACGCGTGGTGAAGGGAATGGCAACTCTATCTCAATGTAGACAAGTGTAACGTGCTGCGAATACATACAAAGAAACATCCTTTATCATTTATCTACCATATAGCAGGTCAGCAACTAGAAGCAGTTAATTCCACAAATTATCTGGGAGTAGGCATTAGGAGTGATTTAAACTGGAATGACCGTATAAAATTAATCGTCAGTTAAGCAGATGCCAGACTGAGATTCATTAGAAGAATCACAAGGAAATGCAGTCCGAAACAAAAGAAGTAGGTTACAGTACACTTGTTCCCCCACTGCTCGAATACTGCTCAGCAGTGTGGGATCCGTACCAGATAGGGTTGATAGAAGAGATAGAGAAGATCCAACGGAGAGCAGCGCGCTTCGTTACAGGATCATTTAGTTATCGCGAAAGCGTTACGGAGATGATAGATAAACTCCAGTGGAAGACTCTGCAGGAGAGACGCTCAGTAGCTCAGTACGGACTTTTGTTAAAGTTTCGAGAACATACCTTCACTGAAGAGTCAAGCAGTATATTGCTCCCTCCTACGTATATCTCGCGAAGAGAACGTGAGGATAAAATCAGAGAGATTAGAGCCCACACAGAGGTACACCGACAATCTTTCCTTCCACGAAGAATAAGAGACTGGAATAGAAGGGAGAACCGATAGAGGTACCCAAGGTACCCTCCGCCACACACCGTCAGGTGGCTTGTGGAGTATAGATGTAGATGTAGTTCCACAAAACTTCATAGTAGATGTAGATACTTTGCACAAAACTTCATAGTCTACATGGTGACCATAAAGGCTCTTCATGTTTCCCTAGAAGCGGAAATTTATTAAACATCATCGCAACAAGAACACAAATCTGTACATCTCAATGCAATTGCCTCCAAGAAGAGTTGTAGTCACTGGCAGTCTTCCACAAATCGGGACACTCTGATGTAGCTGGAGACGTGTGGTCAGCTGTGTCCCTAATTTGTCATTTCTGTGCAGTGCAGTACAGTTAATCTTCAAGTCGCATCGCCGCTGTGGCCTGCAGATGAGAGTTGCACCACGAAACATGCTGCTCCGTTAAATAATTTAAGCAAGACAAGAAAAAATTGTGACTGGTAGTTTTGATGAAGTAGATGGATTCGATATAATTTGGCGCGATGTCCCCTAGGAGGACATCCAAAAACTCGTGCTTGCTTGCTAAATTTTTCAAGCTCTTTCTCTTGAACAAATCATCCAATTTTTCTGAAATTGCAATCATATTTTTGTCTTTACATGTACATCAGATGTACCGATTTTTTGGCCTTTTTTTTCTTTTACAGAGCTTAATAACACGGAACGAAACGAGGATATTGCAATGCCTGTATTATTCTGAATTAGTATGCGGCGACTACAGCCGTTATCAAGTACATACATCGTGTTCGCAGTGGGGATATGGGTAACAAGTCAGCTGTAGAATGGAATGACGGCAATGAAAATTTGTGCCGGACCAGGCCTTCTATCCGGACTTCCCGCTTACTATTTGGGCATCCGAGTACCACCCACGGTCAGAGTCAAACGTCCATATCTCGGCAACCATGTATCTACAAACTGTACTAGTGCATTCATTATGTACAGGGTGGTCCATTCATCCTGACCGGGACAAATATCTCACGAAATAAGCGTGGAACGAAAAAACTACAAAGAACGAAACTCGTCTGGCTTGAAGGGGGAAACCAGATGGCGCCATGGTTGGCCCGCTAGATGGCGCTGCCAAAGGTCAAATAGATATCAACTGCGTTTTTTTTTAAAATAGGAACCCCCATTTTTATTACATATTCGTGTAGTACGTAAGGAAATATGAATGATTTAGTTGGGCCACTTTTTTCGCTTCGTGATAGATGGCGCTGCAATAGTCATAAATAAATGCCTTACAATTTTAGATGAACAAGTAACAGGTAGAGTTTTTAAATTAAAATACGGAACGTAGGTACGTTTGAACATTTTATTTCGGTTGTTCCAATGTGATACATGTACCTTTGTGAACTTATTTCTGAGCTCGCATGCTGTTACAGCGTGATTACCTGTAAATACCACATTAATGCAATAAATACTCAAAATGATGTCCCTCAAACTCAGTGCACTTGGCAATACGTGTAACGACATTCCTCTCAACAGCGAGTAGTTCGCCTTCCGTAATGCTCGCACATGCATTGACAATGTGCTGACGCATGTTTTCGGGCGTTGTCGGTGGACCACGATAGCAAATATCCTTCAACTTTCACCACAGAAAGAAATCCGGGGACGTCAGATCCGGTGAACGTGCGGGCCACGGTATGGGGCTTCGACGACCAATCCACCTGTCATGAAATAGGCTGTTCAATACCGCTTCAATCGCACGCGAGCTGTGTGACGGACATCCATCATGTTGTAAGTACACCGCCATTCAGTCATGCAGTGAAACATCTTGTAGTAACATCGGTAGAACATTACGTAGGAAATCGGCATACATTGCATCATTTAGATTGCCATCGACAAGATGGCGGCCAATTATCCTTCGTCCCATGTCGCACCACCCATTAACCCGCCAAGGTCGCCGTCGTTCCACTTGTCGCAGCCATCGTGGATATTGCGTTGCCCAATAGTGGATATTATGCCAGTTTACGTTACCGCTGTTGGTGAATGACGCTCCCTCCATAAGTAGAACGCGTGAAAAAAGTCTGTCATTGTCCCGTAATTTCTCTTGTGCCCAGTGGCAGAACTGTACACGACGTTCAAAGTCGTCGCCATGCAATTCCTGGTGCATAGAAATATGGTACGGGTGCAATCAATGTTGATGTAGCATTCTCAACACCGAAGATTTTGAGATTCCCGATTCTCGCGAAATTTGTCTGCTAGTGATGTGCGGATTAGCCGCGACAGCAGCTAAAACACCTAGTTGGGCATCATCATTTGTTGCAGGTCGTGGTTGACGTTTCACATGTGGCTGAACACTTCCTGTTTCCTTAAATAACGTAACTATCCGGCGAACGGTCCGGACACTTGGATGATGTCGTCCAGGATACCGAGCAGCATACATAGCACACGCCCGTTGGGCATTTTGATCACATTAGCTATACATCAACACGATGTCGACCATTTCCGTAATTGGTTAAAGTCCATTTTAACACGGATAATGTATCACGAAGCAAATACGGTCCGCACTGGCGCAATGTTACGTGATACGACGTACTTACACGTTTGTGACTATTACAGCTCCATCTGTCACAAAGCGAAAAAAGTGGTCCAACTAAAACATTCATATTTCTTTACGTACTACACGAATATGTAGTAAAAAATGGGGGTTCCTAATTCAAAAAACGCAGTTGACATCCGTTTGACCTATGGCAGCGCCATCTAGCGAGCCAGCCGTAGCGCCCTTCAAGCTAGACGAGTTTCGTTCTTTGCAGTTTTTTCGTTTGACGCTTATTTCGTGAGATACTTGGCTCTATCACGATCAATGGACCACCCTGTATAGCTGATGGTTTAATGTATAGTTAATGAGATTGACTTTATTGGGTATTTTTTGTTCCTTCTGCTCTGTTGCATATTATTATGTAAAGGATAATAGTCGTGTACTTAATCATTTTGTAACTCCTGTACTACGCATGTCACTACACACGGTGATTTTGCTAAATGTGGGTGAATTGTAGGAACCGATTGGTGGCAGGATAAGGAGCAAGAAAGGTTCGTATGGACATTTTTTCCGTGGACAGTACACCCATTTGATGATGGACGTACAAGAACTTTGACAGTGTTGCTGGACTTCAGTAACTGAAAACACACATGATGACTCGCCAGGTATGTGCGAATACTCTTGCTGTACTAGTGTTTAAGCTCCACACTAAAGATTTCAGTGATGTTGTCCATGACGGACGTGCGCTCACACGTTTCGGCACTAGGGGGCATCTGCTTCACTACTACTGCAAACTGACTCCGGGGCAGACACGTATCGTTCAGTGCAGTGCACAGAGTGGATGGCCAGGAACACGTCAACGTGGTCTTTACACACAGACAGACAAATGGCAATGAGTACAGGTCTGCCCATCACCGATCCCTTGTATAGTTTAGAACCCTACAGTCAAGGAAGTTGCTTACCACCACTAGTACATGTCTCCCAGCAGGGTAAAGGAGGCCATCTGGTAGCCGTACGACCATTGCTTACCCAGGTGAGGTTTAGCAGATGCCATGTGACCTCTTCATCCATATGAGGCTGCGGGAACGCGTTTCATCCGGCCCACTGAAATGTGTCTCCAAGTATTAGTGGATTTCGTGACTGTGTGTTTTCGCGCAGTAGCGCTGAGCCGATTTTAGCGCTGAGCCGATTTTATCGCTGACAATAGACACTGCGATTAGAATGAAATTAGTTTTCCCGTACGACCATTTCACAAGTGTACCGTGAATATCAGGAATCCGGCAAAACGTCGAATCTCCGACATCGCCTCGGCCGGGAAAAGATCCTGCAAGAACTGGACCAAACGACGATTAAAGAGAATCGTTCAACGTGACAGAACTGCAGCCCTTCAGAAAATTGCTGCAGATTTCGATGCTGGGCCTTCGAGAAGTGTCAGTGTGCGCACCATTCAACGAAACGTCATCGATATGGGCATCTGGTGTCGAAGGCGCACTCGTGTACCATTGATGACTGCAGGACACAAAGCTTTACACCTCACCTGGGCCCGTCATCACGGGCATTGGACTGTTGATGACTGGAAACGCATTGCCTGGTCGGACAAGTCTCGTTTCAAATTGCGTTGAGCGGGTGGACTTATACGGGTATGGAGACAACCTCATGAATCCATGGACCTGCGTGTCAGCAGGGGACTGTTATAGCTCGTGGAGGCTCTGTAGCGTTGTGGAGCGTGTGCAGTTGGAGTGATATGGGACTGATACGTCTAGATACGACTCTGACAGGTGACACGTACGTAATCATCCTGTCTGATCACCTGCATCCATTCATGTCCGCTGCGTAATCGGAGGAATGGTGCAATTTCAGCAGGACAATGCAACACCTCACACGCTAACAAAGTGGCTCCAGGAACCTTTTGTGAGCTTAATAACTTCCTCTGGCTACCAAACTCTGAGACCGAGCGAGGTGGCGCAGTGGTTAGACACTGGACTCGCATTCGGGAGGACGACGGTTCAAGCCCGCGACCGGCCATCCTGATTTAGGTTTTCCGTGATTTCCCTAAATCGCTCCAGGGAAATGCCGGGATGGTTCCTTTGAAAGGGCACGGCCGACTTCCTTGCCCGTCCTTCCGTAATCCGATGAGACCGATGACCTCGCTGTCTGGTCTCCTTACCTTAAACAACAACAACAACAAAACTCTCCAGACGTGAACATTATTGAGCATATCTGGGATGCCTTGCAACGTGCTCCTCAGAAGAGATCTCCGCCCCCTCTCCCCTCGTACCCTTACGGATTTGTAGACAGCCCTGCAGAATTCATTCTCAGCAGTTCTTGATTTTTCACTCTAGCCATCTAGAAAGGGGTGGCCACGACTTTGGGATCACAGATTTACTTCAAACTCTGTACAGCTTTAGTAGGCTCAGCCAATTCCGAGAACATCGCAAGAGAAGTTTCACCCACATATTATGTGGCTTATGTGCCTGTGAGCAGGTGCCGGACATTGGAGTTCGTGGTTGTCAGGTGGTGCCCGCACGGTACATCACGTAATTATTTGGTCAGAGGGTTAGCTGTCCTCTGAAAAAAAAAAAACCTTAATGAATCAATCAGCGACGAACTTGAATGGTTGAATAGGTGCCATCGTACGTCCGCCCCAACGAACAGTCAGTAACAAACAAAATAGTGTTTAGCGTTGGAGCATTCTAAGACGCGCCGCTGTATGAGGCGACAGTTCGGCTCCCGATCAAACTTAATTTTTTACGTGTACTACTGGAAGAAAGAGAATTGTTTTAAAATTGTCAACGACGTGTGCTTCGTGTTTCCCCTTAGAAACTCTGGACATTCCCCGTAAATGCGGGAAACCTGCATTCATTCGATGTAGTGGATGCCGTTTCAATTTATGTTTTCCATGTGTGTATGACAAACACCATCCTGCGACGTGTGGTGTCGCGAGAATATCTGACGAGTAATTGTACATTATTCTTGTGGTCCGGCACACTGTGACTTTCTGTTGTACTGAATAACGTCAGTCGCATCACTGTTTATCGATGTTTTACCTGGGCTTCCCAAACCTGTCCCCCGTGCTTGAGAATTTAATTAAAAATAGTAAATGTACACTACTGGTCATTAAAATTGCTACACCATGAAGATGATGTGCTACAGACGCGAAATTTAGCCGATGGGAAGAAGATGCTGTGATATGCAAATGATTAGCTTTTCAGAGCATTCACAAAAAGTTGGCGCCGGTGGCGACACCTACAACGTGCTGACACGAGGAAAGTTTCCAACCGATTTCTCATACACAAACAGCAGCTGACCGACGTTGCCTGGTGAAACGTTGTTGTGATGCCTCCTGTAAGGAGGAGAAATGCGTACCATCACGTTTCCGACTTTCATAAAGGTCGGATTGTAGCCTATCGCGATTGCGGTTTATCGTATCGCGACATTGCTGCTCGCGTTGGTAGAGATCCAATAACTGTTAGCAGAATATGGAATCGGTGGGTTCAGGAGGGTAATACGGAACGCCGTGCTGGATCCCAACGGCCTCGTGTCACTAGCAGTCGAGATGACAGGCATCTTATCCGCATGGCTGTAACGGATCGTGCAGCCACGTCTCGATCCCTGAGTCAACAGATGGGGACGTTTGCAAGACAACAACCATCTGCACGAATAGTTCAACGACGTTTGCAGCAGCATGGACTATCAGCTCGGAGACAATGGCTGCAGTTACCCTTGACGCTGCATCACAGACAGGACCGCCTGCGATGGTGTACTCGACGACGAACCTAGGTGCACGAATGGCAAAATGTCATTTTTTCGGATGAATCCAGGTTCTCTTTACAGCATCATGATGGTCGCATCCGTATTGGGTGACATTGCGGTGAACGCACATTGAAGCCTGTATTCGTCATCGCCGTACTGGCGTATTACCTGGCGTATGGGGTGCCATTGGTTACACGTTTCGGTCACCTCTCGTTCGCACTGACGGCACTTTGAACAGTGGACGTTACATTTCAGATGTGTTACGACCAGCGGCTGTACCCTTCATTCGATCCCTACGAAACCCTACATTTCAGCAGGATGATGCACGACCGCATGTTGCAGGTCCTGTACGGGCCTTTCTGGATACAGAAATTTCGACTGCTGCCCTTGCCAGCACATTCTCCAGATCTCTCACCAACTGAAAACGTCTGGTCAATGGTGGCCGAGCAACTGGCTCGTCACAATACGCCAGTCACTACTCTTGATGAACTGTGGTATCGCGTTGAAGCTGCATGGGCAGCTGTAGCTGTACGCGCCATCCAAGCTCTGTTTGAATCAACGCCCAGGCGTACCAAGGCCGTTATTACGGCCAGAGGTGGTTGTTCTGAGTACTGATTTCTCAGGATCTATGCACCCAAATTGCGTGAAAATGTAATCACATGTCAGTTCTAGTATAATATATTTGTCCAATGGATACCCGTTTATCATCTGCATTTCATCTTGGTGTAGCAATTTTAATGGCCAGTAGTGTGGTAATAACATATGAAATCTATTACTTCATGAAAATGAGTAATTTTTTTTCACTTTATTACTTCTCAAATGTCATATAAATTTTATTATGTGACCAGTGATAAAAACATCTAGATCAAAAGTGAGCCTTTGTCAGGATTCGAACCGCTGCCTCCTCGACATTTCTCTTGCAAGGCGCGATCGATGACCACATTTATATATATGAGGGTCATTCAATAAGTAATGTCTGACATTTTTTCCTCAGAACATATTTATTGTTAAGAGTCGAAATTTGGCGACATTATACATCAATACGTCTTGGCCACGTCCCATTTTTCTGCATAGTCTCCATCACGTTCTATGGCCGTACGCTAACGTTGAGGAAGAGCATATATTACCTGCTGGTAGAAGTTCTTGTCCGGTAGGCGTAGCCATGTTTTCACTGCATGACTGACACTCTCGTCGTGTTTAGCGTGTGTTCCTCGTAGAGAATCCTTAAGCTTCAACAATTCAGCTGAAATAGCGTTACTTTCAATCTTGTGGCCCGCTGTGAGAATTCTTGGAACACATCGTGAGCTACTCTTTGAATATCTGAGAGGCTCGATCATTGCAGACGCACTTGCAATACTGACCGGCAACCGTAGAGCCAACTGTCGAGTTGTGATGCACCGGTCGGCACGAATAACGTCACACGTACGATTCAGCACGTGCGGAGCAGTGGCTGTGACTGCGACAGGACGTCCCGAGCGTGGCTGACCATGGAGCTCTTTTTTTGCATTTCCTGAGGCTGTAACTTCCTTTAGGTGGCGGAGCGGTTCTAGGCGCTTCAGTCTGGAACGGCGCGACTGCTACGGTCGCAGGTTCGAATCCTGCCTCGGGCATGGATGTGTGTGATGTCCTTAGGTTAGTTAAGTTTAAGTAGTTCTAAGTTCTAGGGGACTGATGACTTCAGAAGTTAAGTCCCATAGTGCTCAGAACCATTTGAACCATTTTTTTTTTGTAACGTTCTTTACCCATCGCCCAACTGTACTCCTATCAACTTCATCATCGCCATACATTGTTCACAAATGTTTACGGTTGTTCACCACGATTTCTTTTTCGCACACAAGCATTCAATAATAGCACGCTGCTTGTAACGTGAGTCGTATGTAGACGCCATTTTGACACTGTACTACAGCTGTGCCATCTTCCAGAACAGTTCGGAACTTCACTGGCACCCAGAACAAACCTCAAATGTGAAGCACCAACAAGGACGTATATCTACGCATATTAATGACTTTAAAAAAAAAAGTGGGCCATTACTTACTGAACGACCCTCTTATGCAGGATAATTCACTAAGATTGGAAATAGTTTAATATTCTGCCAGCAAAACTAAAGAAAAAAGTTCATATAAACATAGGTCCGCAAATGTTTCGTTACAGAGTTTCGCAAATATGAAGCCATCCCCGAACTGTACGAGGTTAAAGTAAAGCACGATTTCCATTTATTTTGTTGCTACTGATCTGGTGAATCTAATAAAACATGTCCTAGACGTGTATTTGCAACAGTGTTCCAGAACATCCAGAGAAGCAAAGATTATTATACAAGAAATCTGTTCGCTTCCCATTAAGAATGTAGAAACATTTATGTCATTGTTAGCAACCGTTAGTGAGTTGTTTCAGTCGCTTCCTAACCTTGAAACGAGTTAGTTTTCTGTATTGTTCAGAGAAAGAACATAATAACAAAAGTGTATTTAAGTGAAAATACATAGTAACTGTTGTAGTTTGTAGATTATTTATGAAACAGCGATGCCTTTCGAATTTACAACAGAGCAACACGCCGATATGGTGTTTATTTATGGCAAATGTGATGGCAATGCTATGGCTGCAGTTAACGAATATCACGTACGTTATCCGAGTCGGAGGATTCCAAATGCACGAACCATTAGCGGAGTATTTCGACCGTTATGGGAGACAGGTTCTCAACCTAGCGTTCATAATCAGTACGAGCTCTATAAGTGAAGACGATCATGAGGATATTATGGATGTTATTCAACGTAGCCAGGCTACCAGTACACGATGTACTTCTCAACGATTAGCCATTTCAGAAGATGAAAGATGAAAGAAAATAATCTGTATCCTTACCAAAACGAAAAAGTGCATCATTTACATCCGGCAGATCCTGTCCTTGGCTTGTTGTGAAACTGGTTAAAGGATCCTTTCTTTCAGGAGTGCTAGTTCTGCAAGGTTCGCAGAAGAGCTTCTGTAAAGTTTGGAACGTAGGAGACGAGGTACTGGCAGAAGTAAAGCTGTGAGGACGGGGCGTGAGTCGTGCTTCGGTAGCTCAGATGGTAGAGCACTTGCCTGCGAAAGGCAAAGGTCCCGAGTTCGATTCTCGGTCCGGCACACAGTTTAAGTCTGCCAGGAAGTTTCATATCACACTCCGCTGCAGAGTGAAAATCTCATTCTGTAAGCATGCAAGGACTGAAGCAAACTCACATGTGACATTGCAACGCTATTTCCAGCAGCGATTTAGCATGAATGTGTTGTGTGGTATAAGCAACACACACTTTATTGGACCATTCATTTTCCCAGGACTGGCGAGACGCACTTGTAATGCCTTCAAGAAGAAATGCCCCGCTTGCTCGAAGATGTTCCACTTGCTACGCGATTGCAAATGTATTTTCAAAATGAGGGCGCTCCTCCACATTTGGCCGGCCGGAGTGGCCGAGCGGTTCTAGGCGCTACAGTCTGGAACCGCGCGATCGCTGCGGTCGCCGGTTCCAATCCTGCCTCGGGCATGGATGTGTGTAATGTCCTTAGTTTAGTTAGGTTTAAGTAGTTCTAAGTTCTAGGGGACAGATGACCTCAACAGTTGGTGCTCAGAGCCATTTGAACCATTTGAACCTCCACATTTCGCGAACGCCGTTACTACGTATTTAATTGAACATTTTCCCCGGAAATGGATTGGTCGTGGTGCTACACGTCTGGAATTTGAAAAACGAATTGGACCAAGTACTTAAGTTAAAAATTTTACAAATTACGTCTCTGTTCTCTGGGTGTTCTGTAAAACTGCTGCAGATACACGTCCGGGACATGTTTTATTAGATTCACCAGACCAATAACAACAAAATAAATGGAAATCGTGCTTTGATTTAACCTCGTACAGTTTTACGGTGGCTTCACCTTAGCGAAGTTGCCAAATTTCAGGGAAAACGTTTTATTAGCCGTAACTCCGTAACCGAACATTTTCGGACCTATGTACAGGGTGTTACAAAAAGGTACGGCCAAACTTTCAGGAAATATTCCTCACACACAAAGAAAGAAAATATGTTACGTGGACATGTGACCTGAAACGCTTACTTTCCTTGTTAGGGCTCATTTTATTACTTCTCTTCAAGTCACATTAATCATGGAATGGAAACACACAGCAACAGAACGTACCAGCGTGACTTCAAACACTTTGTTACAGGAAATGTTCAAAATGTCCTCCGTTAGTGAGGATACATGCATCCACCCTCCGTCGCACGGAATCCCTGATGCGCTGATGCAGCCCTGGAGAATGGCGTATTGTATCACAGCCGTCCACAATACGAGCACGAAGAGTCTCTACATTTGGTACCGGGGTTGCGTAGACAAGAGCTTTCAAATGCCCCCATAAATGAAAGTCAAGAGGGCTGAGGTCAGGAGAGCGTGGAGGCCACGGAATTGGTCCGCCTCTACCAATCCGTCGGTCACCGAATCTGTTGTTGAGAAGCGTACGAACACTTGGACTGAAATGTGCAGGAGCTCCATCGTGCATGAACCACATGTTGTGTCGCACTTGTAAAGGCACATGTTCTAGCAGCACAGGTAGAGTATCCCGTATGAAATCATGATAACGTGCTCCATTGAGCGTAGGTGGACGAAACTAAAATGAGCTCTAACATGGAAAGTAAGCGTTTCTGGACACATGTCCACATAACTTATTTTCTTTATTTGTGTGTGAGGAATGTTTCCTGAAAGTTTGGCCGTACCTTTTTCTAACACCCTGTATATCTTAACTTTTTACTTCAGTTTTACTTGTAGAATAACATATTAAAATATTTGCATATTTTTTAACTTTGTTTATTCACACCCACGATACTGCAGAGCTGTACAGCTCATAGCATTAAAAAATGAAAGTCGTTCGAGAGTGGTCCACAGCAGACTGACTAAGGGCGACACGACATTCATTATTCATTCCATTATTCCACTGTAAGATCGGAATCGCTGGAGGAGATGTACAGCATCAGGCTTCTTCTGACGGGGGACAGCCGACGATCACGTGGGTACTGTATCCGCGTGAGGTGTAGCCGCAGCTGTCTACTCTCGCACCTTCGCTCCATGACAAATCCCAGCTCAGTGGCTGCTTGGTCTTCCCGAAGGGTAGGTACTCGGGTTTCCGTTTCGTGTCAGGTGTGTATCCACAGTCTGGTTTCCCGAGTTTGACTCTCTCTGTTTACCTTCTCTGAACTCTCAGTGTCACGCTCTGAAAGATCTATTCTCCCTGCTTGGGTGCATCAAATTATGATGAGGATATCACATTCGTGTAGGGGGTTTCTTTTTTTAATATCCAAACGAATGTTGCGCATGAATTCTATACACAACAAATAAGCGTAAAGAAAAGGAAGGAAAGTTGCTTCTTCTGTGGTGGTGGCTTCTCACCATTTGGAAATGAAATATACTTCGCAGCAAGTTTCAGATGTTGTTGTTGTGGTCTTCAGTCCAGAGACTGGTTTGATGCAGCTCTCCATGCTACTCTATCCTGTGCAAGCTTCTTCATCCCCCAGTACCTACTGCAACCTACATCCTTCTGAATCTGCTGTCTATTCATGTCTTTGTCTCCCTCTACGATTTTTACCCTCCACGCTGCCCTCCGATGCTAAATTTGTGATCCCTTGATGCCTCAGAACATGTCCTACCAACCGGTCGGTCCCTTCTTCTGGTCAAGTTGTGCCACAAGCTCCTTTTCTCTCCAATTCTATTCAATACCTCCTCATTAGTTATGTGATCTACCCACCTAACCTTCAGCATTCTTCTGTAGCACCATATTTCGAAAGCTTCTATTCTCTCCTTGTCTAAACTATTTATCGTCCACGTTTCACTTCCATACATGGCTACAATCCACACAAATAATTTCAGAAACGACTTCCTGACACTTAGTCTATACTCGATGTTAACGAATTTCTCTTCTTCAGAAACGCTTTCGTTTCCATTGCCAGTCTACATTTTATATCCTCTCTACTTCGACCATCATCAGTAATTTTGCTCCCCAAATAGCAAAACGCATTTAATACCTTAAGCGTCTCATTTCCTAATCTAATACCCTCAGTATCATCCGATTTAATTCGACTACATTCCATTATCCTCGTTTCGCTTTTGTTGATGTTCACCTTATATCCTCCTTTCAAGAAACTGTCCATTCCGTTCAGCTGCTCTTCCAGGTCCTTTGCTGTCTCTGACAGAATTACAATGTCATCGGCGAACCTCAAAGTTTTTATTTCTTCTCCATGGATTTTAATTCGTACTCCAATTTTTTCTTTTGTTTCCTTTACTGCTTGCTCAATATACAGATTGAATAACATCTGGGATAGACAGCAACCCTGTCTCACCCCCTTCCCAACCACTGCTTCCCTTTCATGCTCCTCGACTCTAATAACTGCCATCTGGTTTCTGTACAAATTGTAAATAGCCTTTCTCTCGCTGTATTTTACCCCTGCCACCTTCAGAATTTGAAAGAGAGTATTCCAGTCAACATTGTCAAAAGCTTTCTCTAAGTCTACAAATGCTAGAAACGTAGGTTTGCCTTTCCTTAATCTATTTTCTAAGATAAGTCGTATGGTCAGTATTGCCTCACGTGTTTCAACATTTCTACGGAATGCAAACTGATCTTCCCTGAGGTCGGCTTCTACCAGCTTTTCCATTCGTCTGTAAAGAATTCGTGTTAGTATTTTGCAGTTTCAAATAAAGAAAATAAAAGCAAAGGAAAGTTTTCTCCAAGAAATTCAGTAACATTTCTCATTTGACAATTTACAGACTTCTTGACTGGCGTGTGTACATGTGGCTTTGTCGCGCTTGCGCTCCTCAACTTTGAACAAGAAGAAATACAGTGTGGAATGACTCTCAGTCTTGAGGTAAAGTGCACATAAGAAAGTTTTGGAACAACTGTTTTTCAAACTATAATGTTGTTTCTGAATATACTTAAAAGGTACAGTATCAGCCAACATAGGATATGCCTCATTGGGCACAGTAATACACGTTGTATAACAACATACTTCGTTGTTCTTGTCAGACCAGTGGTTTTATGGAAACAAAATTTTATTCAATACACTGAAAGCCGATAGTGGTGTAGAAAAGAAGGACAAATTGTATGTATATTTAATTATTCATATGTACACTTCCTTGAAAAATAGAACTCTGTATCCAGGTTTGTGATGTTTCAAAAATGAGTGAATGGTTTGTGGTCTGCTGACCGTAGATAGTGGATGTATAATCAGTAATTAACTTTGAGAAAGTCCTCTGGTCACCTTTGGCGGAACCAGAGAAAGGTTCAAATGGCTCTGAGCACTATGGGACTCAACATCGGAGGTCATCAGTCCCCTAGAACTTGGAACTACTTAAACCTAACTAACCTAAGGACATCATACACATCCATGCCCGAGGCAGGATTCGAACCTGCGACCGTAGCGGTCGCGCGTTTCCAGACTGCAGTGCCTAGAACCGCTCGGCCACACCCGCCGGCTCTTATTGTGTTAAACATTAATTAACGTAAGATTATAGGTCTTAGTGAGTACATTAGGAGAGCATTTTAAATTATTAAAATCGGTCAATAGTTACCGAAATACTGAAATCCAAAACTGGTTGTCCCTGAAAGCCGTGAGATAGGTACACTATGTGATGAACAGTATCCGGACATCCCCAACAAACATACGTTTTTCATATTAGGTGCACTGTGCTGCCACCTACTGCCAGGTGCTCCATATCAGCGACCTCAGCAGTCATTAGACATCGTGAGAGAGCAGAATGGGGCGCTCCGCGGAACTCACGGACTTCGAACGTGGTCAGGTGACTGGGGGTCACTTGTATAAAGCGTCTGTACACGAGATTTTCGCACTCCTAAACATCCCTAGGTCCACTCTTTTCGATGTGATAGTGAAGTGGAAACGTGAAGGGACACGTACAGCACAAAAGCGTACAGGCCGACCTCGTCTGTTGACTGACAGAGTGCGCCGACAGTTGAAGAGGGTCGTAATGTGTAATAGGCAGACATTTGTCCAGACCATCACACAGGAATTCCATACTGCATCAGGATCCGATGCAAGTACTATGACAGTTAGGTGGGAGGCGAGAAAACTGGGATTTCATGGTCGAGCGGCTGCTGATAAGCCACACATCACGCTGGTAAATGCCAAACGACGCCTCGCTTGGTGTAAGGAGCGTAAATACTGGATTGAACACCGGAAAAACGTCGTGTGGAGTGATGAATCACGTTAAACAATCTGGCGATCCGATGGCAGGGTAAGGGTATGACGAATGTCCGCTGAACGTCATCTGGCAGCGTGTGTGACGCCAACAGTAAAATTCGGAGGCAGTGGTGTTATTGTGTGGTCGTCTTTTTCATGAATGGGGCTTGCACCCCTTGCTGTTTTGCGTGGTGCTATCACAGCACAGGCCTACATTGGTGTTTGAAGCACCTTCTTGTTTACCACCGCTTAACAACAATTCGGCTATGGCGATTGCATCATTCAACACGATCGAGCACCTGTTCATAATGCGCGGCCTGTGGCGGAGTGGTTACACGACAATGACATCCCTGTAATGGACTGGCCCGCACAGAATCCTGACCTGAATCCTACAGAACAGCTTTGGGATGTTTTGGAGCACCGACTTCGAACCAGGCCTCACCGACCGACATCGATACCTCTCCTCAGTGCAGCACTCCGTGAAGAATGGGCTGCCATTTCCCCAGAAACCTTCCAGAACCTGATTTAACGTATGCGTGCGAGATTGGAAGATGTCATCATGGCTAAGGTTGGGCTAACACCATACTGAATTCCACTATTACCGTCGGAGGGTGCCCCGCAATTGTTAGTCATTTTCAGCCAGGTGTCCGGATGCTTTTGATCACATAGTGTATCGATGAGTCACTGTTGGAAACGGCCAACTCTTACAAATACCTAGGTGTAGCACTTTGCAGTGACACGAAATGAAATGATGACGTAAGTTCAGTCGTGGGTAAAGTAGGTGATAGATTTAGGTTTACTGAAAGAATGCCGGGGAAGTGCAGTCAGTTTACAAAGGAGATTGCTTACAAAACACTCGTGCGACCGGTTCTGGAATATTGAAGTGTTTGGGACCTGTACCAGTGAGAGGCACCCACAGGCCTTGCTCATATTGTGGCATCAAGCAGTCAGGCCTGCAAGATGACTGGTCTGCCAAGCGAGTGGATTCATTCTTATTTATCGAGTAACATGAACTCTCGTACTCACAATTTAAGTTACAAATTATCCTCCTGTATGAATAATACGCAACGGAAACGCACATCTGACTGTCAGTAATTTACAGAACTCTGACTGTTCACTACGCACTGGCAATACCACATTTTCTTTTTTTTTTATTTAACGGCTTTTATCAACACGTGGCCATCGCACTGAATATGAGTGGCGCACACATTATAAATCCAGGACATCATGACAACATACAATTCGAAGGAAAAGGCCACCAATATTTTTCTTTTCACTATCTTATTTATTCCGATAAATTCTTTAACCTAAACACACAAATTCTATAACCTACAACAATAACACATGAGAAATTCCGCCCAGTGGTGAATCTCTATCTTATGGTCTCGTAATTATTTAACGCTACAGTGCACTTTCTGGATAAGATGGTGGATCATTTATTATTTCTCACACTTCGACTCTCACAATCATCATCACGACACTTTCCTCCAGACCGAGCAGTACAATAGGAACACGCATAACCCACTACCTCTGAAACTACCTTGCTACTCTCCCATGCAAACCACACATACTTAAATTACATGACATACACCACACTACAACATGGAATACAACACAATAAATAGTCACTTCAATTAATATTTATCCCAGTTACACACGACACAGCCCCACTTCGTAATTCTACTTTTCTACTATGAACTCTGGAGATATATGCACGTCTTCCTGTGCAATGCAAGCCAAGTGGCGTTGCTGGATAGACGGCTGACTCACCTTGTTTCTCTCTCAGAGTGTTATAGTTTGAATCAAGCATCACACGGAAACATATCTCGCAAAGTAATATTAAGAACATATCCATCACACACACGAGTCCTCAACTGATACCATGGACGAGTACTTCTCTTTATCCTTTGTCTCATACACAGATTGAGACTCACACAGTACTCACCACGTGGAAGTATTCGCCTCTAATTTCAAGTCCTGCACACGCTATTTCTTAAATATTTCAACTTATAGTACGCACACTAGTAATTCAGCTTAACTTAAGCACACGGAAGTATTTCAACTTATTGCTACACGTGGTTTCATTGTGACCGTTGGTCACTTCCGAAGATTACTACGATCCCTTTAATATTACCTGCCTGACATTAAATTCTCCCCACAAAAGTTCCTGAAATAGAGAAATTACTATTTCAAACTACTCTTAAAAATTCCACATGCATACCGTGTCTCCACTCTTTTGTCTTTACGGAGCACAACTAAGACAGGTCTTAACAGCACAAGATCCAGCGACAGAGTGCCGAAACATGGCCGTTCTTCAGGTTCTCTCGCACCTCTGTCGAAGTGGGGGAGCACCTTGCTACCATATTGGTCAGCCACATTTCAGGCGCTCAAAGCTCAGGTAAATTTCATCTCTTTGGTCCCACCAAAGGTGACCAAAGGATCGTCTCAAAGATGATCATATATTCACATTCACTATCTGCGGTTAGCAGACGACCATACATTCATTCATTTCACAGATCTCACCAAACTGGATGTAGGGATTTATTTTGTGGGAGTGCACATGTGATCAATTAAATAAATAAATTGTCATTCTTTCCCACACTGGTATCCGGCTTCGCTGTATTAATTGAAATTGAGTTATTTTACAAAAAAAGTGTTGTTCTGACAAAAATAATGAAGTATGTTGTACCTATTTTCAATGTCGGGCGGTACTGTAACCTTTCACCAGATACGACTAACAGGGATATTGAATGTACACAGAGAAGGGCAGCACGAATGGTCACATGTTTGTTTGATACGTGAGGGGGCGTCACAGAGATACTGAAGGAACTAACTGGCAGACTCTTAAAGACAGGCTTATCCCTAGAAAGTCTACTAACAAAGTCATGTTACCTTCCATTCGGAAAGGGGGTGCCCTCAGCGAGTCTTATGTGGTTTATAAATTATAGATTATATGATTACTCAAGGTATATATACAGCCCTTCTAAGTATCACTCACATAGGGGCCATGGGAACAGGGTTGGAATAATTACTGCACGCACAGAAGGATTCAACAACTCATTATTCCCGCGCTCCATACGTGAATTGAACAGGAATAATCCCCAATAACTGCTTCAGTGGGACATACCCTCTGCCATGCTGATCGCGGGGTTTGCAGAGTATAGATGTAGACGTAAATGTAGAAGTTTTAATAAGCTCTGCATCATGCATTGAAAACACATCACTGCTGCTGGTTGTCGCCAATAAAAAATGAAGTATTCGAAGTAAACGTCACCGTGTTGCGATGTTAAATTATTCCTTACTTTTGAAGGCACCTGTTAACAATTTACTGAAGATGATATTTTAACACGAACATGGATGAGAATTGAGAGCCGCAAGAACAGATAGGAAACTTTACTGATTTCCTTGAAAATTCTCGATGAATCGAAGAGATTCCACATGTTTTGTCAGACCGTCTCGCCAACACTCACAAGGGAACCTCCCCATTGCACCCCCGTCAGATTTAGTTATAAGTTGGCACAGTGGATAGGCCTTGAAAAACTGAACACAGATCAATCGAAAAAACAGGAAGAAGTTGTGTGGAACTATGAAAAAATAAGCAAAATATACGAGCTAAGTAGTCCATGAGCAAGATAAGCAACATCAAGGAGGAAGTGAGCTCAGGAGCGCCGTGGTCCCGTGGCTAGCGTGAGTCGCTGCGGAACGAGAGGTCGTTGGTTCAAGTCTTCCCTCGAATGAAAATTTTACTTTCTTTATTTTCGCAAAGTTCATTCACGTCTCTGTTCACTGTAATAAGTTTAGTGTCCGTGTGTTGCGACCGCACCGCAAAACCGTGCGATTAGTAGACGAAAGGACGTGCCTCTCCAATGGGAACCGAAAACATTTGATCACAAGGTCATAGGTCAACCGATTCCTCCACAGGAAAACAACGTCTGATACATTCTATACGACATTGGTGGCGGCATGTGCGTCACGTGACAGAAATATGTTGTCGACCCACCTAACTTGTACATTTGGCGAATGGGTAAAAAGATTCTTCTACCTTGCCCGATTTAGGTTTTCTTGTGGATGTGAAAACCACTCCCAAAAAGTGATGAAAACATAAGAGTTTGTCACACAACTGCAACAAATGAATGCAACAGTTTCAAAGTCACACAGGTTTCCCTGTGCTCTGTCAAAACATATGATTTTAACGTTTTCAAATTTTTCCGTTTATAGACCGTCAAATCCTGCATATGTCCAAGCAAATCTAAACATGTCCAAGAATTTTGGAGAGCGAAGCTGATTATGTGTTTGTATATTTTGCTTGTTTTTTTTTCATAGTTCCACACAACTTCTTCCTGTTTTCTCGATCGATCTGTGTTCAGTTTTTCAAGGCCTATCCACTGTGCCAACTTACAACTAAATCTGAGGGGGGTGCGATGGGGAGGTTCCCTTGTCAGTAACTCTAAACCACCTCCTGTCTAATCCTCAATAATTCGAGTTGTTTCCGTCAGTTGTGCTTCGTGACTCAAACCATTATGACACTCGATACTCCTTTGTTTACTCAGCTATGCCTAACTCGCTGTAGTACGCGGATCGGTTGTAACAATGACTTCAAAGAAGTCGAAAAAGAAGCGAGTACGGAATGTTGCGAAGAATTTCTGTCGACAACCCTGAAGCTGAAAGATGAGATTGCTGAAGATGTTACCATGAGGAATGGGGCAGCGGGTGAGAACCAAGCCCCTACCACGCCGTAGCGGAAAAGCGAGGCAACTGTCCCCCGACTGAGGCAGTTGATCGCCGCCGTTTGCAGGGAAGAATGCTAGTACTGGGGTTCTGATCTGACGTATATGAGACGCAACAAGAGCAAATTGAAGCACAAATTAAACACATGTTTGTTTAAAAAAATACTGAGTATTCGAGTCTATTTTAAAAGTATACTTATATGAATGAAGTTACCTAATTTCCGAAATACGTCTGCATAGAGACGCGAAATTTAAGAATGTAGGGCTCTTTCCTGACAAGGTGGAGCGAGTTTGCACCGAGCTATTTGCATTAGATAATTACATGAAACTTTTAAAGTAGCAGACAGTACGATTTAATTCACATAATTTTCCTGTCAGGTCCTGTTTGCTTTTTTGCCGACTACTGTGTACATTTTGCACAGTTACTTTTGTTTAGCACAGTACTGTCTACACTCGAATATTGGTATGATTAATTGTAATAACCCATATCACTTTAAATAACGTAGGAATTTCATTCACACATTAGTTTTTAACACTGATAGCACCTCTGAAAGTGGTGGAGTTTGCAACATTTGATCAAATATTTGACCATTTACGAAGTACAATCACCACCTGACAACACAAGTATCTAAACGCAATTATTCGACCTACCTCTGATTCATACTTAATACATATTTGATTAAAAATCTAAATACCTAACATGTGCCTAGTTCTTCATTCAGTTCAACTTAGTACATTACCCCTGTTAGTATTTTTAGTAATTTATATGCAAATGCAATATAAGTACTTGACATGCAACAAAGTACCTTCGTCTGTAATCTAACACTGCAACTTTTTCCCTATGTAGCTTGCAATTTTTGTAGCTCTGAGCACTACGCGACTTAATTTCTGAAGTCATGAGTCGCTTAGAACTTAGAACTAATTAAATCTAACTAACCTAAGGACATCACACACATCGATGCCCGAGGCAGGATTCGAACCTGCGACCGTAGCGGTCGTTCGGCTCCAGACTGTAGCGCCTAGAACCGCACGTACACTCCAAGCGGCGCAATATTTGTAGCAGAAAGTTTATTAGATACAGTATAAGGTGCAAATATAGACATCAGGTTAGGCTATAGAACAAACTGCTGTCACCTACATTTAGCATTTGCATTAACTGGCATTGCAAACCCTATACCTTCTTCAAATGAGTTGGAAATCCAAACACTGTCGGTATAGCATCGTCCTTCAGTTGACGCCTATTTACATAATTTTCCATGTAACAATTCTCTTCAAAATGAAGAGAGCACAGCAAATGATTTGCTGTCGGTTGGAAGTTCTCTCTCCGAGTAGCAACAATCCATTTCCGATTTAGAAAATCATTTGTAAGGGGAAATCTACACAATAACAAACGCCCATGATGTATTATTGCTCCATGAAAATACTATATACAAGTAATACACTCCTGGAAATGGAAAAAAGAACACATTGACACCGGTGTGTCAGACCCACCATACTTGCTCCGGACACTGCGAGAGGGCTGTACAAGCAATGATGACACGCACGGCACAGCGGACACACCAGGAACCGCGGTGTTGGCCGTCGAATGGCGCTAGCTGCGCAGCATTTGTGCACCGCCGCCGTCAGTGTCAGCCAGTTTGCCGTGGCATACGGAGCTCCATCGCAGTCTTTAACACTGGTAGCATGCCGCGACAGCGTGGACGTGAACCGTATGTGCAGTTGACGGACTTTGAGCGAGGGCGTATAGTGGGCATGCGGGAGGCCGGGTGGACGTACCGCCGAATTGCTCAACACGTGGGGCGTGAGGTCTCCACAGTACATCGATGTTGTCGCCAGTGGTCGGCAGAAGGTGCACGTGCCCGTCGACCTGGGACCGGACCGCAGCGACGCACGGATGCACGCCAAGACCGTAGGATCCTACGCAGTGCCGTAGGGGACCGCACCGCCACTTCCCAGCAAATTAGGGACACTGTTGCTCCTGGGGTATCGGCGAGGACCATTCGCAACCGTCTCCATGAAGCTGGGCTACGGTCCCGCACACCGTTAGGCCGTCTTCCGCTCACGCCCCAACATCGTGCAGCCCGCCTCCAGTGGTGTCGCGACAGGCGTGAATGGAGGGACGAATGGAGACGTGTCGTCTTCAGCGATGAGAGTCGCTTCTGCCTTGGTGCCAATGATGGTCGTATGCGTGTTTGGCGCCGTGCAGGTGAGCGCCACAATCAGGACTGCATACGACCGAGGCACACAGGGCCAACACCCGGCATCACGGTGTGGGGAGCGATCTCCTACACTGGCCGTACACCACTGGTGATCGTCGAGGGGACACTGAATAGTGCACGGTACATCCAAACCGTCATCGAACCCATCGTTCTACCATTCCTCGACCGGCAAGGGAACTTGTTGTTCCAACAGGACAATGCACGTCCGCATGTATCCCGTGCCACCCAACGTGCTCTAGAAGGTGTAAGTCAACTACCCTGGCCAGCAAGATCTCCGGATCTGTCCCCCATTGAGCATGTTTGGGACTGGATGAAGCGTCGTCTCACGCGGTCTGCACGTCCAGCACGAACGCTGGTCCAACTGAGGCGCCAGGTGGAAATGGCATGGCAAGCCGTTCCACAGGACTACATCCAGCATCTCTACGATCGTCTCCATGGGAGAATAGCAGCCTGCATTGCTGCGAAAGGTGGATATACACTGTACTAGTGCCGACATTGTGCATGCTCTGTTGCCTGTGTCTATGTGCCTGTGGTTCTGTCAGTGTGATCATGTGATGTATCTGACCCCAGGAATGTGTCAATAAAGTTTCCCCTTCCTGGGACAATGAATTCACGGTGTTCTTATTTCAATTTCCAGGAGTGTAGAAAGTAACAAACAACCAGAAATGACTGACCTGTGAAATGTAACATTGTTTCCGCCTTCGTCTTTGCTTCCATTCTTACTGTTACAATTAAAAGCGGCACACGAACGAACCATGTTTACGCACTGTTTCCCTGCAAATGGCGGCTTCTATCGCGTTCAATGAGGGGACGCGACACTAGCGCAAATGCGCGGTCTAGTCTATATTTAGTAAGTCTATGGTGAGGGCGGGGGGTAGTGTGAGTTACCACGTCTGCTCGAGCGTCTATTGCAAACGCTAACTCATAAGGGGACCCGCCCCTACACGCCATCACTGATTCCCTCCAAATTCTTCGTATCTATCAACATCTAAATAGATACTCTGCAAATCACAGTTAAATGCCTGGTAGAGGGTTCATCGAACCACCTTCACAATAATTCTCTATTAGTCTACTCTCCAACAGCGGGCGGAAAACGAACACCGACATCTTTTCATGCGAGTTCTGATTTCCCCTATTTTATAACGACACTTTCTCACTAAGTAGGTCGGTATCAACAAAATATTTCCGTATTCGGAGGAGAAAAAAACGGTTCAAATGGCTCTGAGCACTATGGGACTTAACATCTGAGGTCGTCATGCCCCTAGAACTTAGAACTACTTAAACCTAACTAACCTAAGGATATCACACACATCCATGCCCGAAGCAGGATTCGAACCAGCGACCGTAGCGGTCGCGCGGTTCCAGACTGTAGCGCCTAGAACCGCTCGGCCACCCGGGCCAGCCCGCATTCGGAGGAGAAAGCTGGTGACTGAAATTTAGTGGGAACATTCCGCCGCACCGAGAAACGCCTTTTTTTAAAAAATGATGACCACCCAAAACCTGTACCATGTCACTAACACTCTCTCCCCTATCCTAGGATAGTAGAAAACGTACTGCTCTTCTTTGATCTTTCTCGATGTACTCCGTCAATCCTAACTGATAAGGATCCCACACGGCGCAGCAGTATTCTAAAAGAGGACGGACAAGCGTAGCGTAGGCAGTCTGTTTAGTAGATCTGTTACATTTTCTAAGTGTCCTGCCAATAAAACGCAGTCTTTGGCTAGCCTTCCTCCACAACATTTCCTGTATGTTCCTTCCAATTCGAGTTGGTCGACATTGTAATTCCTAGGTATTTAGTTGAATTTATGGCTCTTAGACTTAAATCATTTATCGTGTAACCGAAGTTTAACAGATTCCCTTCAGCAAGCATGTGCATGACCTCACACTTTTCGTTATTACGGTCAATTGCCAATTTTCGGTCCTTGCAGATACCTTTTCTACAGCGTTTTGCGATTTGTTTTGACCGTCTGATGACTTTACCAGACGATAAACGACAGTATTATCTGCAAATAACCTAAGACGGCTGCTCAGATTGTCTTCTAAATCGTTCATATAGATAAGGAACAGCAGAGCGTAGATAACACTACTTCGGGGAACGTCAGAAATCACTTCTGTTTTACTCGATCACTTCCCGTCAATTACTACGAGCTGTGATCTCTCTGACAGGAAATCACGTAACTGAAATGAAATTTCAAAAGCAAGCAATTTCTCTAGAAGCCGCTCCTGTGGTACAATGTCAAAAGCCATCTGGTAATCTATAAATACAGAATCAATGTGAAATACCTTGTCAAAAGCACTCAACACTTCACAAGAACGATGTTTTCTAAATCAGTGTTGACTATGTGTCAACAGACCGTTCTCTTCGAAGCGATTCATAATGTTAGAGCCGGCTGGTGTGGCCGTGCGGTTCTAGGCGCTTCAGTCTGGAACCGCGTGACCGCTACGGTCGCAGGTTCGAATTCTGCCTCGAGCATGGATGTGTGTGATGTCCTTAGGTTAGTTAGGTTTAAGTAGTTCTAAGTTCTAGGGGACTGATGACCTCAGATGTTAAGTCTCATAGTGCTCAGAGCCATTTGAACCATAATGTTAGAACACAATATATCTTCCAAAATGCTGCTGCATATCGACGTTTATGATGTGGGCGGGTAATTTAGTGATTACTGCAATTATCCTTCTTGAATACTGGTGTGACCTGCGCAACTTTCCAGTCTTTGTGTACGGATCTTTCGTAGAGTGAGCGGTAGTCCACGATTGTTAAGTAAGGAGCTATTGCATCAGAATTATCTGAAAGGAACCTAACTGGTATACAGTCTCGACGAGAAGACTCGATTTTATTACGTGATTTAAGTTGTCTCACTACTCCGAGGATATCCACTTCCAAGTTATTCATGTTGTCAGTTGTTCTTGATTCGCGTCCTACAATATATATACGTCTCCTATGGTGAAGGGATTTCGGAAGTCTGCTTTAGGAGTACTGTCGTCGATAGTATTTCCATTGCTGTCGCCTACACAAGGCATCGATTGTGTCTTCTCGCTAGTATACTTTACATACGAAAAGAATCTGTTTGGATTTTCTGCCAGGTTTCGAGACAAAGTTTCGCTGTGGAAAGTACATTGAAGCGCCAAAGAAAATGGTGTAAGGATGCGTATTCAAATAGAGAGGTATGTAAACAGGCAGAATACGGCGCTGCTGTCGGCTATAGCTAAATGAGACAACAAGTGTGTGGCGCAGTTGTTGGATCGGTTACTGCTGCTACAATGGCAGGTTATCAAACTTAAAGTGAGTTTCAACGTGGTGCTATAGTCGGCGCACGAGCGATGGGACACAGCATCTCTGAGGTAGCGATGAAGTGGGGATTTTCCCGTACGACCATTTCACTAGCGTACCGTGAATTTCAGGAAACTGGTAAAACATCAAATCTCCGACATCGCTGCGGCCGGAAAAAGATCCTGCAAGAACAGGATCAACGACGACTGAACAGAATCGTTCAACGAGATAGAAGTGCGACCCTGCCGCAAATTGCTGCAGATACAGTACTGGGCAATCAGAAAGTGCCAGAGCGCGAGCCGGCCTCGGTGGCCGAACGGTTCTACGCGCTTCAGTCCGGAACCGCGCGACCGCTACGATCGCAGGTTCGAATTCTGCCTCGAGCATGGATGTGTGTGATGTCCTTAGGTTAGTTAGGTTTAAGTAGTTCTAAGTTCTAGGGGACTGATGACCTCAGCTGTTAAGTCCCATAGTGCTCAGAGCCATTTGAAGCATTTTTGTTTTTTTGCTTTTTGAGTTAGTTCGTGAGCCTACGCGAATAGTAAACGGTTGTGAAAACACACTTCATCTCTTAGCAGCAAATAATCCTGAGTAAATAACGATCATCAAAACCGATTCAGGGATTAGTGAACACAGGGTTGTCGTAGCGAGACTGAATATTGTAACACCCAAATCTTCCAAAAATAAACGAAAAGTATACCTATTCAAAAAAGCAGGTAAAAATTCACTTCACGCCTTCCTGAGAGACAATCTCCGTTCGTTCCAAATTAACAATGTAAGTGTAGACCAGATGTGGCTTGTATTCAGAGAAACAGTATCGACAGCAATTGAAAGATGTATACCAAATAAACTAACAAACGACGGAGAATATCCTCCTTGGTACACAAAACGGGTCAGAACACTGTTGCAGAACCAAAGAAAAATGCATGCCTAATTTAAAAGAACTCAAAATTCCCGAGATTGTCGATCTTTTACAGACGCTCGAAATTTAGCGCGAACTTCAAGGTGAGATGCTTATACTAGCTTCCACAACGGAACTGTCTCGAAAACTAGCAGAGTATCCAAAGAGATTCTGGTCGTGTGAAGTATGTTAGCGGCAAGACACAATGCCTTCTGTGCGTGATAGCAATGGAGATACTATCGAAGACAGTACTGCCAAAGCAGAGTTACTAAACACGGTCTATCGAAATTCCTTTACACAAGAACACGAAGTAAATACTCCAGAATTCGAATAAAGAACAGCTGCGAACATGAGTAACGTAGAAGTGGATATCCTCGGAGTAGTGAAGCAACTTAAATCACTTAATAAAAGCAAGTCTTCTGGTCCAGACAGTATACCATTTTGGTTGCTTTCAGAGTATGCTGATGCAATAGCTCCACACTTAACAATCATATACAACCGTTCGCTAGACGAAAGATCTGTACCCAAAGGCTGGAAAGTTGCACAGGTCACACCAATATTCAAGAAAGGTAGTAGGAGTAATCCACTAAATTACAGGCCCATATCGTAACGTCGATATGCAGCAGGATTTTAGAACATATATTGTGTCCGAACATTATGAATTACCTCGAAGGAAACTGTCTATTGACACACAGTCAACACGAATTTAGAAAACATCGTTCTTGTGAAACAACTAGCTTTTTATTCGCATGAACTGTTGGGTGCTATTGACAATCGATTTCACACTGGTTTCGTATTTCTGGTTTTCCGGAAGGCTTTTGACGCTGTAGACACAAGCGGCTTGCAGTGAAACTTCGTGCTTACGAAGTTATTTGCCTGGATTCGCGATTTCCTGTCAGAAAGGTCAAAATGGTTCAAATGGTTCTGAGCACTATGCGACTTAACTTCGGAGGTCATCAGTCGCCTATAACTTAGAACTAATTAAACCTAGCTAACCTTCGGACATCACACACATCCATGCCCAAGGCAGGATTCGAACCTGCGACCATAGCAGTCACGCGGTTCCAGACTGAAGCTCCTTTAACCGCACGGCCACACCGGCCGGCCAGAAAGGTCACAGTTCTTAGCAATTGACGGGAAGTGATCGAGTAAAACAGAGGAGATTCCTGACATTTCCCAAGGTAGTGTTACAGGCCCTCTGCTGTTCCTTATCTATCTGAGCAACCGTCTGCTGTTCGTTGTCTATCTGAGCAACCGTCTTACGTTGTTTGCAGATGATGCTGCCGTTTATCGACTAGTGAAGTCATCACAAGTTCAAAACAAACTGTAAAACGATTTAGAAAAGATAGTCGTATGGTGCGAAACTTGGCAATTAACCTTAAATAAGCCCGCCCGGTTGGCCGTGCGCTGTAACGCACGGTTTTCCGGGCGGGAAGGAGCGCCTGGTCCCCGGCACGAATCCGCCCGGCGGATTTGCGTCGAGGTCCGGTGAGCCCGCCAGTCTGTGGATGGTTTTTAGGCGGTTTTCCATCTGCCTCGGCGAATGCGGGCTGGTTCCCCTTATTCCGCCTCGGCTACACTATGTCGGCGATTGCTGCACAAACGAGTTCTACACGTACGCGTACACCACCATTACTCTTCCACGCAAACATAGGGGCTACACTCGTCTGGTGTGAGACGTTCCCTGGAGGGTCCACCGGGGACCGAACCGCACAGTAACCCTGGGTTCGGTGTGAGGCGGCGGAGGGGTGAAGTGGACTGCGGTAGTCGTCGTGGGGTTGTGGACCACTGCGGCTGCGGCGGGGGCGTTTCTAGATTCCCGGTTAACATAACATAACCTTAAATAACGAAAAGTGTGAGTCATCCACATGAGTGCGAAAAGAATCCGTTAAACTTCTGTTACACGATAAATCACTGAAATATAAAGGCTGTAAATTCAGCTAAATATCTAGGAATTACAATTATGAACAACGTTAATTGGAAGAAACACACAGGAAATGTTGTGGAGAAGGCTAACCAAAGATTGCTTTTTATTGCCAAGACACTTAGAAAATGTAACAAACCTACTAAGGAGACTGCCTACACTACGCTTGTCCGTCCTCTTTTAGAATACTGCTGCGCTGTGTAGGATCCTTACCAGGTACGACTGATGCAATACATCGAAAAAGTTCAAAGAAAGGCAGCACGTTTTGTATTATCGCGAAATAGGGGAGAGAGAGTCACTGAAATGATACAGGATTTGGGTGGACATCATTAAAAGAAGACGTTTTGCTCTGCGGAGGAATGTTCTCTCGAATTTCCAATCACCAACTTCCTCCTCTGAATAAGAAAATATTTTGCTGAAGCCTAGCTACATAAGGAGATACGAGCACCATAAAATAGGGGAAATCAGAGCTCTTACGGGAAGGTATACATGTTCGTTCTTTTCGCGAGCTGTACGAGATACGAATAACAGAGAATTGTGAAGGTGGTTCGATGAACCTTCTGCCAGGTACTTAAATGTGACTTGCGGTGTATCCATGTAGATGTAGACAGCACAGTGATTTTGTTTCTTGTGCAATAGTCTGTAATGGTACTTGAATTACGTAACCATTACGGCACCTCACCTCAACCTTTCGATACCAGCAATAGAGTTAACATATATCTGTGACAACATTCAGACTTGATTTCATTAATGTAGAGGTACTTTGATGTATCGATATGTTTATATTGCAATGATATTATTCTTATGTGTATTCTTTCTTTTGTCACTATGATGTTTGACGTACTTGTAACTGATTTTTGGGCGCGTAAGCGGTTATTAGAGTCAAGTCTTGACCGTCATGTTGAAAAGACGCAAATTGTAGTCACTTTATGAAATGTGAACATTAACAGTGAGGAAGATATTTTCAAGTAAGTTTTATATTGTGAAGTGATGTTGCAACAAAAGTAATAAAAAAGAAGTGTAACTTAAATTCGGAGTGCTGATTACTTTTCTACATCACCATTGTCTTAACTTGCAAAAGTTTAATCTTCAAGAATGGTTCATGAAACACATCTATAAAACTTTTGAATATCGCAGAATAACACCTAGGCCTCTTTGTATCCGAGCTTGGAATCATCACTACCTAGATTTTCGACGATTGAGCCACGAGTTCACAACTAGAGCAGCGTGGAAAACACGAAAAGGTGAGTGCCTAGATTATCCATTATTTCAAGAAATGACTTTATTAACTGTGCTCTAATGACACCTGCCACATAGCATAACTTTATTGTTGCCCGAAAATGCAATATTTAGCAGCGTGAGCAACACTACAATCATAATTAATTGTTGACCTTTGTTGTGGTAGGGTTGTTAGAATTCACGTGCCAGCAAGGATGAATGTGCGGGTGGGTTATCGCGACGCAAGGGCCACGAATTGTCTCGCCACATTTCTGGCCGTTCCCTTCTCACACTTTCTCGCAGGCGTCGCAACACATCCCGATAGTACCATCGATTAACAGTTTTGTCGCTGTGGCACGAATTCGTGATGAACTAATCCTTCAAAGTCAAAGAAAGCTATCAGCATGGCTTTGACATTTGACCTGCCGAGCGTTTTTTGGCCTCGCAGAAGCTTTCCAGACCCATTGTGAAGACTAAACCTTCGTTTTCTTTTATTTTTATTTACTCGTCAAGTTCGGCAGGACCAATTTGAACAGCGAATCTCCAAGGTCATGGAACGTGTCAGTACATGAAATTACAACATAAAAGTAATAACAGATAAAAATAAAATGTTCATGAACCCAGAAAAGTCAAGCCATTAGATTAAGTAACCGCAATCAATAATACAACATAAGAATCAGCTTAATATTTCAAGGAACTCCTCGTCAGAATAGGAGTGACCCATGAGAAAACTCTTCAGTTTCGATTTGAAAGTGCGTGGATTACTGCTAAGATTTTTGAATTCGAGTGGTAGCTTATTGAAAATGGATGCAGCAGTATACTGCAAACCTTTCTGCACACGAGTTAAGGTAGTCCGATCTAAATCCAGGATTGATTTTCTGCCGATTATTAACTGAGTGAAAGCTGGTTATTCTTGGCACTAAACTAATGTTGTTAACAAGAAATGACTATATATATATATATATATATATATATATATACATATATATATATATATATATATATATATATATATATATATATATGCGAGGCCAATGTCTAAATACCCAGACTCATGAGCAGGGGCCGACAAGAGGTTCGCGAACATACACCACCTTTTGCCTGAACTGCCCGTTTCTGGGTCAAAAACATTCTTTTAGAATTGGAAGAGATACTATGAAGACTTTCACGACCGGATGACATATCTTCTGGTAAACCTTCCGGGATGTAAGGTCGTGGTCAATGAAACTCTTCAGCTCCTAACGTTTGGTCCAGAGCTGCGCTGGACATCTTCAGAGGGGTGTCTTGCCGACTCACCGGAGGAGAAACACCCCTCTGAGTCTTGCCGACTCACCGGAGGAGAAACACCCCTCTGAAGATGTCCAGCGCAGCTCTGGACGAAACGTTAGGAGCTGAAGAGGCTGAAGAGTTTCATGGACCACGACCTTACATCCCGGAAGGTTTACCAGAGGATATGGAAAAGGTACCCCAAAATATAATACCACACGACATAAGCGAATGAAAATAAGCAAAGTAGACTAATTTTCGTGTCGAACGATCATTCACTTCCGATACCGTTCAAATAGTAAAAATGGAAGCATTAAGTCTCTGAACAAGATCCTGAAAGTGGGCATTCCACGACAGTTTACTATCTAGAAATTTGAACTGTTCAGTTTCACTAATCATAGGCCCATTCTGTGAAATTAAAACGTAAGGTTTTGTTGAATTATATGTTAGAAACGGTAAAAAAGTGAGTCTCAGTGTGATTTAGCGTTAGTTTATTTTCTACAAGCCATGAACTGAGGTCATGTACTGCACTACCTGAAACCGAGTCAATGTTGCACACACATCCTTTACTACCAAGCTAGTGTCATCAGCTAACAGAAATATTTTAGAGTTACCCGTAATACTAGAGGACGTGTACCGTATATAAATAAGGAACAGGAATGGGCCGGCCGGGGTGGCCGAGCGGTTCTAGGCGCTACAGTGTGGAACCGCGCGACCGCTACGGTCGCAGTTTCGAATCCTGCCTCGGGCATGGACGTGTGTGCTGTCCTTAGGTTAGTTATGTTTAAGTAGTTCTAAGTTCTGGGGGACTGATGACCTCTTCAGTTAAGTCTCATAGTGCTCAGAGCCAAGAAACAGGAATGGCCCCAAACTGATCCCTGGGGCACCACCCATTTGACTGTACCCTACTCAGGCTCCACATCACAGCGACCTACAACACTGTGAATAATGAGCTTTTGCTGTCTGTTGCTAAAGTAAGATGTGAACCAATCGTGAGTTACTTCCCATATTCCGTAATGGTACAACTTCTGGAGCAATATTTTGTAAATGATGACTAACTGAAAACTTCAGCTGCCGACAGGTGTTGTTGATATACCTCGATGTGGACAGCTGAAAATGTGTGCCACGACCGGGACTCGAACCCGGGATCTCCTGCTTACATGGCAGACGCTCTATCCATCTGAACGACCGAGGACACAGATGAATAGCGCGACTGCAGGGACTTATCCCGTGCACGCTTCCCGTGCGACTCACATTCCCAACTGTCCACAATTCTACATATGTATTGTACCTTATAGACGTTTGCCCACCCACTCATTACTCGCGCACGCTCTGGCGATTCCCATAAGAGTTTGGGCAACCTGTGCGCATTCGCACAGACGAAGGTCAATGGCTGGGTAGCCTTTAACTATATGTACGAAGACAGCAACTTGTTCTCGAAAAAACAGTTACTGTTGATGACCGTGCAGCTTTTCCCTGGAATAAATGATGACTAACCGAAAACCTCAGTGAGAAGGCAAATGTCTATAAGGTACAATACATAATTAGAATTGTGGAGAGTTGGGAATGTGAGTCTCACGGGAAGCGTGCAAGGGATAAGTCCCTGCAGTCGCGCTATTCATCTGTGTCCTCGGTGGTTCAGATGGATAGAGCGTCTGCCATGTAAGCAGGAGATCCCGGGTTCGAGTCCCGGTCGTGGCACACATTTTCAGCTGTCCACATCGAGGTATATCAACAACACCTGTCGGCAGCTGAGGTTTTCAGTTAGTCATTTATTCCAGGGAAAAGCTGCACGGTCATCTACAGTAAGTGTTCTTTCGAGAAGAAGTTACTGTCTTCGCAATATTTTGTGATAAGGACAACCAAACGCCTTAGTTAAATCAAAAATTATGTTTCGCACTCAAAATATTTTGTTCAACCCATCCAGTACCTCACAGAGAAAAGAGGATATAGCATTTTCACTTGTTCAACGACTTCTGAAGCCGAACTGTACGTTTGATAGCAAATTATAAAATGATCAATTATCCTTACATACATGGCAAATATGATGGTTGAGCGCCGAACTGAACTGTAGAATTCTTAAAGCAAATCTTTAGCCCACAAAATACGTGCGTACTTACTGGCCACTGACTGGCTGATACACATCCTATCCTAGCCGATATTAGTACTAAACCTAGGATTGGCATCCGTCCAGATATATCGGGACCGTCACCGTTACGTACCTTCCTGTCCCGACATCCCAACAGCACCCAGTTTTGTCCCGATTTTGCAAAATACGAGCTTGACTCAAGTACAGTAGTAACGCCATCTGTTAGGGCAATATGGAAATGCAGCCTCACTTAGTTTTATTTATGTCAACAAGTTCATGTTGACAAGGTCGTCACACAGGTACTGTTGCATGTTGTGTGTCCTGTATCGATGATACAGCGCCATCGTTAGAAAAAATAGCAGACATCTCCAGTAGTATGGGGCTGTAACTTTTTAAACAGAGCCTGGAGGAAGAACCGGACAGTTGCCATTGGTGGACGTAATACGAACAACGAGTGCAAGTTAGTAATGTTAGAATTGTTTACTATGGGTATATAGGACATGACGTGTATAGTGAGGCGATGATTATTGTATGATTATAGGATAGCAGAAAAAACACTGGTAGCAGTTACTTCTGTAAAACATCTGGGAGTATGCGTACAGAACTATTTGAAGTGGAATGATCATATAAAATTAATTGTTGGTAAGGCGGATGCCAGGTTGGGATTCATCGGGAGAGTCCTCAGAAAATGTAGTCCATCAACAAAGGAGGTGGCTTACAAAACACTCGTTCGACCTATACTTGAGTATTGCTCATCAGTGTGGGATCCGTACCAGGTCGGGTTGACAGAGGAGATAGAGAAGATCCAAAGAAGAGCGGCGCGTTTCGTCACAGGGTTATTTGGTAACCGTGATAGAGTTACGGAGATGTTTAGCAAACTCGAGTGGCAGACTCTGCAAGAGAGGCGCTCTGCATCGCGGTGTAGCTTGCTGTCCAGGTTTCGAGAGGGTGCGTTTCTGGATGGGGTATCGAATATATTGCTTCCCCCTACTTATACCTCCCGAGGAGATCACGAATGTAAAATTAGAGAGATTCGAGCGCGCACGGAGGCCTTCAGACAGTCGTTCTTCCCGCGAACCATACGCAACTCTAACAGGAAAGGGAGGTAATGACAGTGGCACGTAAAGTGCCCTCCGCCACACACCGTTGGGTGGCCTACGTAGTATAAACGTAGATGTAGATGTAGATGTAGACTAAAGCGTTATTGTCGACTGGAGTCTAATAAACTTTTCATAGCTGACGAAAATGCCTAAGGATAGAAAGAGAAAGTGTCATTTTTCGAATGATTACTCAAAAGAGTGGTCTTTTGTCAGGTAAGGACGTACGGATTAGGGAGAGTAAGATTTGTAGCCGTTTCATGTCAGCAACTTACGGAGATGTGGAAGATGGCAGGCACCACATTTCTACAAAGAATCATACAAACAGATACGTGGTAGCATCGACCTCAAAGCATACTACATTGATGATTAAAGAAGATATCCGAAACAATTGCTCGTTGCTGCTGCAGAACTAACGGTAGCTTATAAAGTTATCAAACATCACCAGTCTCCAGTTCTTTTGACTGTACCGTAAATCTGAATGGCGCAACGTATCCTGACTCCGAAGTCGCCGCAAAACAGTCTACAGCCAGGACAAAAGCTACAGCGGTTGTTGAAAGTACACTACTGGCTATTAAAATTGCTACACCAAGAAGAAATGCAGATGGTAAACGGGTATTCAGTGGACAAATATATTATACTAGAACTGACATGTGATTACATTTTCACGCAATTTTGGTGCATAGATCCTGAGAAATCAGTACCCAGAACAACCACCTCTGGCAGTAATAACGGCCTCGTTTCGCCTGGGTATTGAGTCAAACAGAGCTTGGATGGCGTGTACAGGTACAGCTGCCCATGCAGCTTCAACACGATACCGCAGTTCATCGAGAGTAGTGACTGGCGTATTGTGACGAGCCAGTTGTTCGGCCACCATTGACCAGACGTTTTCAACTGGTGAGAGATCTGGAGAATGTGCTGGCCAGGGCAGCAGTCGAACATTTTCTGTATCCAGAAAGGTCCGTACAAGACCTGCAACATGCGGTCGTGCATTATCCTGCTGAAATGTAGGGTTTCGCAGAGATCGAATGAAGGGTAGAGCCAGGGGTAATAACACATCTGAAATGTAACGTCCACTGTTTAAAGTGCCGTCAATGCGAACAAGAGGTGACCGAGACGTGTAACCAATGGCACCCCATACCATCACGGCGGATGATACGCCAGTATGGCGATGACGAATACACGCTTCCAACGTGCGTTCACCGCCTGTCGCCAAACACGGATGCGACCATCATGATGCTGTAAACAGAACCCGGATTCAACCGAAAAAATGACGTTTTGCCATTCGTGCACCCAGGTTCGTCGTCGAGTACACCATCGCAGGCGCTCCTGTCTGTGATGCAGCGTCAAGGGTAACCGCAGCCATGGTCTCCGAGCTGATAATTCATGCTGCTGCAAACGTCGTCGAACTGTTCGTGCAGATGGTTGTTGTCTTGCAAACGCCCCCATCTGTTGACTCAGGGATAGAGACGTGGCTGCACGATCCGTTACACCCATGCCGATAAGATGCCTGTCATCTCGACTGCTGGTGATACGAGGCCGTTGGGATCCAGCACGGCGTTCCGTATTACCCTCCTGAACCCACCGATTCCATATTCTGCTAACAAGCATTGGATCTCGACCAACGCGAGCAGCAATGTCGCGATACGATAAACCGCAATCGCGATAGGCTACAACCCGACCTTTATGAAAGTCGGAAACGTGATGGTACGCATTTCTGCTCCTTACACGAGGCATCACAACAGCTTTTCACCAGGCAACGCTGAAAAAAATTTTTGCTTTAGTTATTCAGTACTTAAGTGAAACTGTTGCGCTGAATATCGAAACATTGGAGGCAACTGCGAAGTTTTGTCTAGATACTTTAAGACGATTTCAAATTCCATCAGATAAATTAATCGCACCTTGTGTAGGCAACACCAATACCAGCTTCGGAGGGCTCCACTGATGCGGCCAGCGGAATGTGTTTCACCAAATTAAAAAGCAACTAGGAAAAAAATCTAGAAGGAATTTGATGCCCTGCCCATAGTCTCCACAATACTACATCGAGCGCTGCTAGAGTCTTAACAGTCGATATTGATATAATTGTCATGAAAATATTTAATTGTTTTCGAATATGCGCGGTATGGACAGAGAAGCTGAAAGCGTTCTGCTTATATGTTGATGTCAATTATCAGACTCTTCTATCTCACTCAATAACAAGATGACTGTCGTTAATGTACGAAGTTGAGAGAATTCTTAAGCTTTGGATACCATTAAAAAAAATTTTTAAACCTAAAGACAGGCCACCTATTTATAATGCATGGAGAAAAATAAAGTCTCGATAACTGAAATAAGAAATATATTAAACTTCCTGGCAGATTAAAACTGTGTGCTGGACCGAGACTCGAACTCGGGACCTTTCCCATTCGCAGGCAAGTGCTCTGCCAACTGAGCTACCCAAGCACGACTCACGCCTCGTCCTCACAGCTTTACATCGTCTCGTACCCTCCAAACTTGCCCGCGAAAGGCAAAGGTCCCGAGTTCGAGTCTCGGTCCAGCACACAGTTTTCATCTTCCAGGAAGTTTCATATCAGCGCACACTCCGCTGCAGAGTGAAAATTTCATTCTAGAAGAAATATACAGGGTGTTTCAAAAAGAATACCACAACTTTAAAAATGTGTATTTAATGAAAGAAACATAATATAACCTTCTGTTATACATCATTACAAAGAGTATTTAAAAAGGTTTTTTTTCACTCAAAAACAAGTTCAGAGATGTTCAATATGGCCCCCTCCAGACACACGAGCAATATCAACCCGATACTCCAACTCGTTCCACACTCTCTGTAGCATATCAGGCGTAACAGTTTGGATAGCTGCTGTTATTTCTCGTTTCAAATCATCAATGGTGGCTGGGAGAGATGGCCGAGACACCATATCCTTAACATACCCCCATAAGAAAAAATCGCAGGGGGTAGGATCAGGGCTTCTTGGAGGCCAGTGATGAAGTGCTCTGTCACGGGCTGCCTGGCGGCCGATCCGTCGCCTCGGGTAGTTGACGTTCAGGTAGTTACGGACAGATAAGTGCCAATGTGGTGGCGCTCCATCCTGCTGAAATATGAATCTGGACCGTGGAGGACCGATGTACTGAACATAAACGGCACACACGATTACAGCAGCCAAGTAGATCTGCTATTGCCGAACATTGCTTGGATACTGGTCACCCCATGTTATATAATAACACCGAGATATTGGCATGCACGTCCAGCTATTGGGACAGTGTGATTCGGGAGGCAGTTGAGATTAAATTAGCGAGCAACCTTGTAAACAGGGATGGAGGTTTCTGTTTAAACTCTGTCTGAATCCGGCTCTCTCCCTTGCCAGAAAACAGAGGGACAGAGTTAATGCTACTTCACCTGCGAGTTCGTAGTCTCACTGTGGATAGCTCTGACTTTGGTCATCTTTGGTGGCACTAGTGTTGAGTGTGTGTGTTATCTTTCCTGCTTCAGTCCGAGAACCGAGGTTTTAAATTTGCATGTACGCCGCCTGTCCGTTGGCAGTTTACCTTGAGAATGGCGGGGTGTTCTCCCGCCGAAATATCGGCGGTCGCTGAAAGTGTTACCTGGCTGAAATCCCGGAAGTTATTTCATATCGATGATGTTTCGTCGAATGGTTCGCACGCTGACACTTGTTGATGGCACAGCATCGAAATCTGCACCAATTTGGGGAAGGGTTGCACTTACGTCACGTTTAACGATTCTCTTCAGTTATTGTTGGTCCCGTTCTTGCAGGATCTTTTTCCAGCCGCAGCGATGTTGGAGATTTGATGTTTTACCGGATTCCTGATATTCACGGTACATTCGTGAAATGGTCGTACGTGAAAATCCCCACTTCATCGCTACCTCGGAGATGCTGTGTCCCATCGCTCGTGTGCCGACTATAACACCACATTCAAACTCTCTTAAATCTTGACAACCTGCCACCGTCGCAGTAGTAACCGATCTAACAACGGCGCCAGACACTTGTCTACATCTAAATCTGCATTGATACTCCACAAGCCACCCAACGCTGTGTGGCGGAGGGCACTTCACGTGCCACTGTCATTACCTCCCTTTCCTGTTAGAGTCGTGTATGGTTCGCGGGAAGAACGACTGCCGGAAAGCCTCCGTGCGCTCTCGAATCTCTCTAATTTTACATTCGTGATCTCCTCGGGAGGTATAAGTAGGGGGAAGCAATATATTCGATACCTCATCCAGAAACGCACCCTCTCGAAACCTGGACAGCAAGCTACACCGTGATGGAGAGCGCCTCTCTAGCAGAGTCTGCCACTCGAGTTTGCTAAACATCTCCGTAACGCTATCACGGTTACCAAATAACCCTGTGACGAAACGCGCCGCTCTTCTTTGTATTTTCTCTATCGCCTCCGTCAACCCGACCTGGTACGGATCCCACACTGATGAGCAACACTCGAGTATAGGTCGAACGAGTGTTTTGTAAGCCACCTCCTTTGTTGATGGACTACATTTTCTAAGGACTCTCCCAATGAATCTCAACCTGGTACCCGCCTTACCAACAATTAATTTTATACCATCATTCCACTTCAAATCGTTCCGCACGCATACTCCCAGATATTTTACAGAAGTAACTGCTACCAGTGTTTGTTCCGCTATCATATAATCATACAATAAAGGCTCCTTCTTTCTATGTATTCGCAATACATTACATTTGTCTATGTTAAGGGTCAGTTGCCACTCCCTGCACCACGTGCCCATCCGCTGCAGATCTTCCTGCATTTCGCTACAATTTTCTAATGCTGCAACTTCTCTGTATACTACAGCATCATCAGCGAAAAGCCGCATGGAACTTCCGACACTATCTAGTAGGTAATTTATATATATTGTGAAAAGCAATGGTCCCATAACACTCCCCTGTGGCACACCAGAGGTTACTTTAACGTCTGTAGACGTCTCTCCATTGATAACAACATACTGTGTTCTGTTTGCTTAAAACTCTTCAATCCAGCCACACAGCTGGTCTGACATTCCATAGGCTCTTACTTTGTTTATCAGGCGACAGTGCGGAACTGTATCGAACGCCTTGCGGAAGTCAAGGAAAATAGGATCTACCTGGGAGCCTGTATCTAATATTTTCTGGGTCTCGTGAACAAATAAAGCGAGTTGGGTCTCACACGATCGCTGTTTCCGGAATCCATGTTGATTCCTTCATAGTAGATTCTGGGTTTCCAAAAACGACATGATACGTGAGCAAAAAACATGTTCTAAAATTCTACAACAGATCGACGCCAGAGATATAGGTCTATAATTTTGCGCTTCTGCTCGACGACCCTTCTTGGAGACTGGGACTACCTGTGCTCTTTTCCAATCATTTGGAACCTTCCGTTCCTCTAGAGACTTGCGGTACACGGCTGTTAGAAGGGGGGGCAAGCTCTTTCGCGCACTCTGTGTAGAATCGAATTGGTATCCCGTCAGGCCCTGTGGACTTTCCTCTGTTGAGTGATTCCAGTTGCTTTTCTATTCCTTGGACACTTATTTCGATGTCAGCCATTTTTTTCGTTTGTGCGAGGATTTCGAGAAGGAACTGCAGTGCGGTCTTCCTCTGTGAAACAGCTTTGGAAAAAGGTGTTTAGTATTTCAGCTTTACGCGTGTCATCCTCTGTTTCAATGCCATCATCATCCCGGAGTGTCTGGATATGCTGTTTCGAGCCACTTACTGATTTAACGTAAGACCAGAACTTCCTAGGATTTTCTGTCAAGTCGGTACATAGAATTTTACTTTCGAATTCACTGAACGCTTCACGCATAGCCCTCCTTACGCTAACTTTGACATCGTTTAGCTTCTGTTTGTCTGAGAGGTTTTGGCTGGGTTTAAACTTGCAGTGAAGCTCTCTTTGCTTTCGCAGTAGTTTCCTAACTTTGTTGTTGAACCACGTTGGGTTTTTCCCGTCCCTCACAGATTTATTCGGCACGTACCTGTCTAAAACGCATTTTACGATTGCCTTGAACTTTTTCCATAAGCTCTCAACATTGTCAGTGTCGGAACAGAAATTTTCGTTTTGATCTGTTAGGTAGTCTGAAATCTGCGTTCGAAACAGATAAATCTTCCTCCCTTTTTTATATTCCTATACACTTCCATATTCAGGGATCCTGCAAACGGCCTTATGATCACTGATTCCCTGTTCTGCGCTTGTTGTTGTTGTTGTGGTCTTCAGTCCTGAGACTGGTTTGATGCAGCTCTCCATGTTACTCTATCCTGTGCAAGCTTCTTCATCTCCCAGTACCTACTGCAATCTACATCCTTCTGAATCTGCTTAGTGTATTGATCTCTTGGTCTCCCTCTACGATTTTTACCCTCCACGCTGCCCTCCAATGCTAAATTTGTGATCCCTTGATGCCTCAAAACATGTCCTACCAACCGATCCCTTCTTCTAGTCAAGTTGTGCCAGAAACTTCTCTTCTCCCCAATCCTATTCAATACCCCCTCATTAGTTACGTGATCTACCCACCTTATCTTCAGCATTCTTCTGTAGCACCACATTTCTGCGCTTACAGAGTCGAAAAGTTCGGGTCTGTTTGTTACCAGTAGGTCCAAGATGTTATCTCCACGAGTCGGTTCTCTGTTTAACTGCTCGAGGTCCCAGCTAGATATGGTAACCTTAGGCCCGTATCTTCGCTATTATGACTGCCTATTCGCCTCTCTTCCGCTTACGTTCTTTCCTTACTGCGTCACGTCGCCTACCACATGGCCGTATTCTGCCCGTTTGGATTTCTCTGTATTTGAATGCGCATGCCTATACCAGTTTCTTTGGCGCTTCAGTGTATACACACGTAAAAGGGTAGTGGTGGTTAGTGTTTAACGTCCCGTCGACAACGAGGTCATTAGAGACGGAGCGCAAGCTCGGGTTAGGGAAGGATTGGGAAGGAAATCGGCCGTGCCCTTTCAAAGGAACCATCCCGGCATTTGCCTGAAACGATTTAGGGAAATCACGGAAAACCTTAGTCAGGATGGCCGGAGACGGGATTGAACCGTCGTCCTCCCGAATGCGAGTCCAGTGTGCTGACCACTGCGCCACCTCGCTCGGTCACACGTAAAAGGGAAAAGACACTTGCTGAATAAGGGGAAATCTTCCGAAAAATATGGAGTAACGACTACTTCTGTGCCAACAAGTTCCACATAATTGTGTTCTAAGCAAAAAGGTAATTATACTAAATAAATGTTTTGCTTCATATCTATTTCAGAGTGTACCGACGACGTGCCAGCTAGATACGGCAACCTTAAGCCGTCGGCACACGGACCGTGCTGTCGAACGTTTAAACGTTGAGCGTGCCGAGTTCAACGTGCTGCTGAACGCTCAGGAACGATGCGACTCGTGCACACGGTACGTGGGCCCCAACGTGGTATACGCGATCGCAACGCACTTCAGCAGCAGCTGAGGGATGTTTCTAATTCATAAATCACATTGTTTACTCAACGGGCGCGCGTAAAATTCCCACGTCAGCTCTATTAAAAAGCACATTTCCTCCATCGCCCACGAAAAGGAAAGTACCATGTCCAATTAGTAAGGACACGGGCTTATAAAAGTTCCATTATGAACAGTGCGGTACAAATTTGGAATACTTCTCCGCATAGGATAAACATTATTTCATCATATGGCTACGAAACAGAAACCAGATGGCAGTTATAAGAGTCGAGGGACATGAAAGGGAAGCAGTGGTTGGGAAGGGAGTAAGACACGGTTGTAGCCTCTCCCCGATGTTGTTCTATCTGTATATTGAGCAAGCAGTAAAGGAAACAAAAGAAAAATTCGGAGTAGGTATTAAAATTCATGGAGAAGAAATAAAAACTTTGAGGTTCGCCGATGACATTGTAATTCTGTCAGAGACAGCAAAGGACTTGGAAGCGCGGTTGAATGGAATGGACAGTGTCTTGAAAGGAGGATATAAGATGAACATCAACAAAAGCAAAACAAGGATAATGGAATGTAGTCTAATTAAGTCGGGTGATGCTAGGGAATTAGATTAGGAAATGAGGCACTTAAATTAGGAAAGGAGTTTTGCTATTTGGGGAGCAAAATAACTGATGATGGTCGAAGTAGAGAGGATATAAAATGTAGGCTGGGAATGGCAAGGAAAGCGTTTCTGAAGAAGAGAAATTTGTTAACATCCAGTACTGATTTAAGTGTCAGGAAGTCATTTCTGAAAGTATTTGTATGGAGTGTAGCCATGTATGGAAGTGAAACATGGACGATAAATAGTTTGGACAAGAAGAGAATAGAAGCTTTCGAAATGTGGTGCTACAGAAGAATGCTGAAGATTAGATGGGTAGATCACATAACTAATGAGGAAGTATTGAATAGGATTGGGGAGAAGAGAAGTTTGTGGCGCAACTTGACCAGAAGAAGGGATCGGTTGGTAGGACATGTTCTGAGGCATCAAGGGATCACCAATTTAGTATTGGAGGGCAGCGTGGAGGGTAAAAATCGTAGAGGGAGACCAAGAGATGAATACACTAAGCAGATTCAGAAGGATGTAGGTTGCAGTAGGTACTGGGAGATGAAAAAGCTTGCACAGGATAGAGTAGCATGGAGAGTTGCATCAAACCAGTCTCAGGACTGAAGACCACAACAACAACAACATGGCTACGAAGTCTTTCGCGACGTATTTCTTGAGTAAAAATCTCTCGGTGTACATGCCGCGTCAATCCAGGATAAAACTCCAAGCTTTCGACCACTACCTCCATGGTCGCCGTCACGGCTAAGTACAAGCTTGCAAAGCACTTAACTAAATTGTTGGCGCCTATACTTGGTCACTGCCCACATCATATTTAGAATTCAAAAATGTTTGTTGATATCATAAAAGAGGTGAAGATAGGCCCAAGTGATATCATGGTCAGCCTCGACGTGGTTTCTCTGTTCACCAAAGTACCTGTGGATGACACATTACAACTGTTGGCTGCTCATTTCTCCTCAGAAATTTTGAAGTTGTTCCGGCGTACCTTGACGACCACTTATTTTTTATACAGTGGAAATTATTATGAAATGACGGATGGAACATCCATGGGTTCGCCACTGTCACCAGTAATAGCGGATTTTTTCATGGAGGACTTCGAAGAACGAGCCCTGAGCAGTGCTCACCTCCGCCCATCACGCTTCTACAGATACGTCGACGATACTTTTTTAATCTGGCCACACGGCAGCGACACGCTGCAGCAGTTCGTCGAACATCTGAATGGTGTACATCCAAACATAAAATTTACATTGGAGGTAGAGAAGGAAGGGAAGTTACCTTTCTTAGATGTGTTGGTGGAGCGAAAGCCGGATGGACGACTGGGCAATTCTGTGTACAGGAAGCCAGCCCATACAGACTGCATAGCCACAGCTTCCATCATCCGTCTCAGAAGAGAGCTATGCTGAATACTTTAGTACACAGAGCCAGGACTATTTCCGACAAGGACCACCTCGGTCCCGAGATTAACCATTTGACGACTGTTTTCAAGAGGAATGGTTATTCTGCCGGTGAAATTAAATAAGCATTGTCCAAGAAAGTAAGACACGATGCCGGCCACGTACAAGAAGAGGGCCAACACATAGCGCCGCTTCCATTTCGCGGTGCTACAACGAGCAGGACAGCCAGAGTCCTGAAGAGGCAAGGAATAAAACCAGTTTTCCGACCACCTAGGAAAATTAAGGAAATGTTGAGACCAGCCAAAGATAGTCTCGGCTTAAGAATGCCGGGAATTTATACTATTCCTTGCGAATACGGCAAGAATTACGTGGGCCAGTCTGTAAGAACCGTTGCCGACCGCTGCATCGAGCACCAACGCCACCTGAAATACGGGTATTTGGAAAAATCAGCGCTGGCTGAACATAGCCTGCTTAACAAGCATAAGATTTTAATTGAAGAAACCAGAGTAATAGCCCACGCATCGAATTACTGGGACTCTGTGATCCGGGAAGCAGTCGAAATTAGACTCAGCGATAATAACTTTAACAGAGACAACGGCTATGCACTTAGCAACACTTGGAAGAGTGCACTGGATAAAGAAAAATCGCAGAGAAAAACTTCTCGCACTTTACCTCCTGATTCAAGGGATGGCGCTGCAAGCAACGCGGGATAGTAAGTACATCTATGGAAGTACAGAGCACCACTTCACTACGCGCCATATCGCTGCTGCTATGACGTATTCCAGCCAATCAGAAGCCGTCCTTTGCATATAAAAGTGGGAACCTCGCTAGTTCACGACAGTCAGTTTTAGCCCTGACGACGACCATGGAGGTAGTGGTCGAAAGCTTGGAGTTTTATCCTGGATTGACGCGGCAAGTACACCGAGAGATTTTCACTCATTATTTCATCATTTCCACATTTTAGTAAAACCCCAAGGTCAGTCTTACTTGATCAGTGTTCCTACACAGTAGCAGAATCTTTGCAACATGTGAATTACGAAGCGTAAAGGAAACAGGAGCAAAATATCTTTGTACAAGTAGCGCAAGCGGCCCTGTAGATTAAGCGAATCGAACAAAGTCACCCCTCAAAAAAAGGTAACTTATATTTACATAACATCAAATATTATAGCATATACTTATCGAATGTTAGGAAAAAAAACTTAGCAGTGTTCAGACCCGAACCACAGCCCCATCAAAGATCCATCACTGAACACAGACGCTACTCATTACGCTTTTTTTTTTTTTCCTTGTTTTCCATTTTGTTCGTTGTTTATTGTTGTGTTTGTTCGTTGTGGACGTCACATGACATCCGGTTAAGTTCGTTTGTTGATCGTTTCACTCTGTTTTTTTTTCATTACAGAGGCCAACCAGCTCTCTAACCGAACACGCTGAGCCACCGTGCCGGCTATCAAAAATTGGTGATTAGAGAGAATAGTAAAACATGGAACCAACAACAGACTGCGTGCGTTTAATCATATTGTGTTACTGCTTACTGAAAATGTTAATCGTAGATAATTATGTTAGTAATTGAAAATTAATTATAACAAATTGTACCTAGAAAAATGCATTTTGAGTGGATCTTCAGTGTGTCGCTGCCTTCAAATAGCCTACTCTCATAATACGCAAGTTACAATAATTCTTTTGCCACGAATATGATGTTTCTCATTATTTTACTGGAACGAATCACACAACTAACAACGGGTTTTCCAGTGATTCTCAAAGTTGTGTGGAACTATGAAAAAATAAGCAAACTATACAAACTGAGTAGTCCATGCGAAAGATAGGCAACATCAAGGATAGTCTGAGCTCAGCAGCGCCGTGGTCCCGTGGTTAGCGTGAGCAGTCCTTGGTTCAAGTCTACCTTTGAGCGAAAAGTTTAATCTTTTATTTTCAGACAATTATCAAAGTTCAGGCACTCACACATGATCAACTTCGCTCTCCAAAATTCCAGGACATGTTGGGATTTCCTTGGACATATGCAGGATTTGACGGTGTACAAACGGAAAAATTTGAAAACGTTAAACACACTTGTTTTGACAGAGCACAGGGAAAAGTGTGTGACTTGAGACTTTTGGATTCATTTGTTGCAGTTTATGTGACAAACTCTTATGTTTTCATCACTTTTTTGGGAGTAATTATCACATCCACAAGAAAACCTAAATCGGGCAACGTAGAAGAGTCTTTTTACCCATTCGCCAACTGTACAAGTTAGGTGGGTCGACAACATATTCCTATCATGTGACGCACATGCCGTCACCAGTGTCGTATAGAATATATCAGACGTGTTTTCCTGTGGAGGAATCGGTTGACCTTTGACCTTGCGATCAAATGTTTTCGGTTCCCATTGGAAAGGCACGTCCTTTCGTCTACTAATCGCACGGTTTTGCGGTGCGGTCGCAAAACACAGACACTAAACTTATTACAGTAAACAGAGACGTCAATGAACGAATGGACAGATCATAACTTTGCGAAAATAAAGAAAAATTTTTCGCTCGAGGGGAGACTTAAACCAAGGACCTGTCGTTCTGCAGCTGCTCACGCTACCCACGGGACCACGGCGCTCCTGACCTCAGATTCTCCTTGATGTTGACTATCTTCGCGTGGGCTACTCAGTTTGTATATTTTGTTTATTTTTTTATAGTTCCACACAACTTCTTCCTGTTTTCTCGATTGATCTGTGTTCAGTTTTTCAAGGCCTATCCACTGAGCCAACTTATAACTAAATCTGAGGGGGGTGCGATGGGGAGGTTCACTTGTCAGAAACGGCATATATACGTTTTTGTTTTTTTTTTTGTCATCAGTCTACTGACTGGTTTGATGCGGCCCGCCACGAATTCCTTTCCTGTGCTAACCTCTTCATCTCAAAGTAGCACTTGCAACCTACGTCCTCAATTATTTGCTTGACGTATTCCAATCTCTGTCTTCCTCTACAGTTTTTGCCCTCTACTGCTCCCTCTAGTAGCATGGAAGTCATTCCCTCATGTCTTAGCAGATGTCCTATCATCCTGTCCCTTCTCCTTATCAGTGTTTTCCACACATTCCTTTCCTCTCCGATTCTGCGTAGAACCTCCTCATTCCTTACCTTATCAGTCCACCTAATTTTCAACATTCGTCTACAGCACCACATCTCAAATGCTTCGATTCTCTTCTGTTCCGGTTTTCTCACAGTCCATGTTTCACTACCATACAATGCTGTACTCCAGACGCACATCCTCAGAAATTTCTTCCTCAAATTAAGGCCGGTATTTGATATTAGTAGACTTCTCTTGGCCAGAAATGCCTTTTTTTTGCCATAGCGAGTCTGCTTTTGATGTCCTCCTTGCTCCGTCCGTCATTGGTTATTTTACTGCCTAGGTAGGCTTGAAATGAATGCCAGTATGGCGCCTCACAACTCTGTACTGAAGAGAGACACCGTGCGTGTGACGTAGGTGGCGTTGTGCCATCTCATTTGGTCAACGCTGAGACGCACGATCAGAATGTCTGACATGCCAGATACTGCTCTGCACGTTCGGAAAGACTCCCGAGCGTGCCCTTCCACGCTATGACGTCAGAAACTCGGCACGCTCAACGCTCAACGTTCGGATGCACGGTCCGTGTGCCGACGGCCTTAGGCCCGTATCTTCGCTATTATGACTGCCCATTCGCCTCTCTTCCGCTTACATTCCTTCCTTACTGTTGCACGCGCCCGCCGTGGGTCGTAATGCTTTGGCTTCGTCGCCGCTTGCAACTCGTAACAACCTGGCACGTCGGCAGGCGGTTGCAGCTGACGCTGTGAAGGCGTGACGAACACGTGCGCGAGACACCTGTTGCACGAGCTTCCCTTTGAGCAGCGCAGACGTGACTCCACCGCTCCCTGCAGTCAGCCAGGCGTCTCCGTGCTCAGTCACGTACGATGTAGCGAGGCGTCAGAGTCGGGGAACGCTTCCTGCATTTCTACAGTTACATCTGTTCTCAGCAAACCACTGTCAAGCGGTGGCGAAGCGTCCATTACGGCTCTCTGAGCCTACGCAAAAAAAAACAAAAAAACAAAAAAATTCCAAAATAAACCGTCCAAACTGTATTTAATCCGATATGATCACGTATTCTCATAAATGTTTTCAAATATCTTACGTTTGAACTTCGTATATGCTCCAAAAACGTTCATAGGATTTCATATTAACAGAATGTTCCGTCGGTTCTTGGTAGAACAACATTATAATAAATGAAAAGCACCAATTTGCTTTTGAAAAAGAGAAATTTGTTAACACTGAGTATAGATTTAAGTGTCAGGAAGTCGTTTCTGAAAGTATTTGTATGGAGTGTAGCCATGTATGGAAGTGAAACATGGACGATAAATAGTTTAGACAAGAAGAGAATAGAAGCTTTCGAAATGTGGTGCCACAGAAGAATGCGGAAGATTAGATGGGTAGATCACATAACTAATGAGGAGGTATTGAATAGAATTGGGGAGAACAGGAGTTTGTGGCACAACTTGACAAGAAGAAGGGACCGGTTGGCAGGACATGTTCTGAGGCATCAAGGGATCAGAAATTTAGCGTTGGAGGGCAGCGTGGAGGGTAAAATTGGTGAGGGAGACCAAGAGATGGATACACTAAGCAGATTCAAAAGGATGCAGGTTGCAGTAAGTACTGGGAGATGAAGAAGCTTGCACAGGATAGAGTAGCACGGAGAGCTGCATCAAACCAGTCTCAGGAGTGAAGACGACAACAACAACATTGTAAACCGGTTTTCGGCTTACAAGGCCATCTTCAGACATTTACTGAGTATTATCATCAAAGAAGTTAAATGTTAGCAGACAACATTTGAAGAGAAGTAACACATCTAGACTGATGTAGAAACATACAGTAACATCTTTGCAATGAAAAAGTAAAAACTGAACTGTACATGAATAACAATGGAGTAGACAGGAAAACCTTTAGCACAAAATAGGAATAGCATGCCTACATAACAGTTTCTATTAATAAACAAAACTAATAAAATAAAATTAGTACTAGACAAGGCTTCATCAGGAGGTATGAAACATGGAGAGTGATACACAACAAATTAAAAGAAGAGACCGTTATCAATGTAAATACAGAATAAGGAAATTAAGCAATATCAATAAGATAAACAGAAATAGATAAATGCAGGAAAATGGAGGTGTGTGAGGGAACCTACAGTCTAAGAGTGTGGTGGTACTGCATTTTAACATTAACATTATAATCAAAGCAGTGGCTGTGTAACAGTTTCCATTAAATAAATGAGCAAAGTAAAATATGAACAGTATTTGAGACAACTACAAGGGGTGTTAAACATGCACAGTAATACAAGTACCAGTTAAAAGAAAGCCTTAAATATTGAAACTACAGTCTATGTGGAATACAAAGACAACTTCAACAAAACAAAACAACTTAATGAATACAGGAAAATGGGAATATGTAGGAAGAGAGAGTGTGGGAAGTAATGAACAACAAAGATGGTTATATGAAGTTTAGGAGAGGGGAAGTGCTGAGTTGTGTCTGGTCATTTAGGATGAGATCTGGACTGAGAGCAAGATGTTTGTTAATTTCCAGGGCTTCCAGCAGGTTGAGTTTATGGCCTTTGTTTGCTAAGTGAAGTACACGGGACACTGGCTGGTAGTTGTGGCCCTCACTCAGTACATGCTCAGCAAATGCAGAGTCTAAATTATGCAACCTCAGGATTTGTCGACCTGGAAAAGGCGCTCGTCAATGCAAAACGGTGCAAGATGTTAGACATTCTGAGAAAAATAGGGGAAATGTATAGGAATTGACGGGGAATATACTGTATGTACAAGAGCCAAGAGGGAATAATAGGAGTGGGCGACCAAGAACAAAGTGCTCGGATTAAAGAGGGTGTAAGACAGGGATATAGGCTTTCGTCCCTACTGTTCAATCTGTACATCGAAGAGGCAGTGATGGAAATGAAAGAAAGACTCAGGAGCGGAACTAAAATTCAAGATGAACGGATATCAGTAATCCGATTTGCTGATGACATTGATATCCTGAGCGAAAGTGAAGAAGAATTACATGATCTGCTGAATGAAATGGACAGTCTAAGGAGTGCAGAATATGGACTGAGAGTAAATCGGAGAAAGTCGATACTAATGAGAAGTAGCAGAAATAAGAACAGCGAGGACATCAGTATTTATGGTCACGAAGTGGATGAAGTAGAGGAACTGTATTACCTAGACAGCAAAATGCGGAATGGAGCAAGGAGGATATCAAACGCAGACTAGCACTGGCAAAAAAGGGGATTCCTGGCCAAGAGTTGTCTACTAGTGTCAAACAAAGGCCCTAATTAGAGGAAGAAGGACGTACGTATGGAGGACAGCATTCTATGGCGGTGAAACGTGGACTGTGCAAAACCGGAACAGAAGAGAATAGCGGCATTTGAGATGTGGTGTTACAGACAAATGTTGAAAGTTAGGAATGAGTAGGTTCTGCACAGAATCGGAGAGGAAAGGAATTTGTGAAAAACACTGACAAGGAGAAGGGACAGGATGATAGGACATCTGTTAAGACATCTGGGATTGACTTCCATGGTACTAGAGGGAGCTGTAAGGGGCAAAAACTGTAGAGGAAGATAGAGATTGGAATACAACCAGCAAATAATTGACGAAGTAGGTTGCAAGTGCTACTCTGAGATGAAGAGGTTGGCACAGAATACGTATTCGTGGTGTTAGAAGACTGATGACTATCTCTCTCTCTCTCTCTCTCTCTCTCTCTCTCTCTCTCTATATATATATATATATATATATATATATATATATATATATATATATATATAGTGTTTATTTAAAACTTTAATTTAAAACATAAGGAACAAGCAGACATTCATAATGCATGGAAAATAAATGTGAATGCATCATTCGATGTTGTTTCATATTGATAATAAATAGCCTACGTACTCGTGTTTTCATCGTTCGTCTAATTAAAATTAGGGAGCCTTACTTATTTCAAACGTTGGTAGTTCCGTTGCCTGTCTTTAGGTTTTATTGTCAATAGTATTGGACGTGTTAGTGGTGAAGCCTGGAACATGAATTTTGTAGTTAAACGTACTAAGTAGTGGCAATGATTAGTGACGCAAATTCTGGTGTGAACTTTCACGTGCCTCGCAATTTGCCTTGTTATTATGTTGTCGAAAGGAAAACTGTAAGTTGTCTCATATTTAAATCATTATCTTGTAACGAGTGGTACTCGAGACTACCTCAAACCGCCATGGACGTGTTTATTTCATCACACAGCCTACTGAATTTTTTAACTGAAGACCCTGCAGTCTTCTCTCGTCTTTCTTTGGAAGATAAACTCCCGGTGAAATAACGAAACCCGACGTCAAGTCTGTCTATTGAAAAATCTTATGGAAAGTTTGTAAGACGTTTCCAAACACAACGGTGCAATTCAAACCTTTGGTTAAGTGGCAGCGTTGCAAGGAACAAACTTTTTTGTTTTCACTGTGTACTGTGTGGAATGAGTGATGGCGGTTTTGAATGGTGTACGTGGGGAGTAGGCGAAGGCAGTTGTAAAAATTTCCCTTCGCAAGCCAAAAGGCATGAATGTTCCATTTCATGTATCGCAGCAGCTGTTAAATACAATCAGCTAGGTACAGTAAGAAGTGACCATGACCTTTCAGAAGCAACACGCGTTGAATCTTTGAAACATAACGAGAAGGCTGATCGAAACAAAAATATAACGAAGAGACTTATTTCGACTACCTGCTTTTTAGCGTGGCAAGAGTTAGCTTTTCGAGGTCATGAGAAACCTGAGGTGTCAGTAAATAAAGGAAATTTTCCATAACTCTTCGATTTCTTAGCAGAAGTAAACCGTTTTAGCATCCGATGGAGTATTTAAAGGCGCTTCCTCTGACAAACAAAATGAATTAATAGTTTGTATCACGGATGTTGTTAAGGAACAAATTTCAAGTGAAGTTAAAAATAGTCCTTTTATATTAGCACAAGTCGACGGAACAACGGATGTCTCAACTTGAAGTCAAGCTGCAATTTTTCGTTTTGCAAATAACGAATAAGGAGAAACATAGGACAGACTTGTAGGGCTTTAGGGCAGTTGTTGCAAGTGCTAAGACAAGCTAAGCAGTTACAATAATGATAAAAACAATTTAGTATCGCAAACATACGACGGCTGCAGTATAATGGCGGGAAAAATTTTGGTGTCCGTTCTATAGTGAAACAAGCATATCCTCATGCTGTCTTTATCCACTGCTACGCACATCAGTTGAACCTAGTACTCCTCTATGCTTGCAAAAAAATTATGCAAGTAAAACTTTTTGTGGCAAATCTATCAGGATTTCACAACGTTTTTTGCACGTTTCAGTAAAAGAAGTAAACTACTGAGGGAAACGCGATTTAAACCACCAAGCTCGTGAAACAAGACGGAGTTTTCATTCATGCGGTGTACAAACCTTTATTCTTCACTATGCATACCTGAAACCAGCATTTAATGATGTGATAAACAATGAAGGCTGGGATGATAATTCTGTACATCAAACAGTTGGCCTAAACAGTATGCTGAATGATCAAAGTTTTGTTTCTCTCCTGCAGCTGCACAGATCGATTTTCCATCATACAAGTATATTGTATGACATCTTGCAAAATAAAGCTGTGGACATAAGACGCTGTAAGCTCGAAACTGAAAAGCACATTAAGACTGTTGAAAGACTAATATGTGAGGAAATTATTGTGGAATGCATAGTGGAAGTTAAGAGTCTTACAAATTCGGACCGGCCAGTGTGGCCGAGCGGTTCTAGGCCCTACAGTCTGGAACCGCGCGACCGCTACGGTCGCAGGTTCGAATCCTGCCTCGGGCATGGATGTGTGTGATGTCCTTAGGTTCGTTAGGTTTAAGTAGTTCTTAGTTCTAGGGGACTGATGACCTCACATGTTGAGTCCCATAGTGCTCAGAGCCATTTGAACCGTTTGAACAAATTCGGCAGGAGTATCTGAAATTTTAACGAAACAGAACCAAGTATTCAGATGTTGAGAAGGCTAGCATTCGAAACTAGTAACACAGAAGTAGTACACATGAAACTAAATTCCAGGGCTTTCATGAAACATATTTTACAGAAATTGTAAATGAAGAAAAATTTTCAGGTTGTAACGGGCCAAACAATTTCCCGATATATAAAGTTGAAAAACTGCTTAAAATATATTTTTTCTTTCACAGTGAAAAACTGAAAAGGGAAGCTACGTTTATTTACAGGAGTGAGAATAAAGGCCTAGAGCGTCAGGACCTCCTTAAATCCATTATTAACAGTGGATTAAAAAAATATCTTCTCTGAACGTGTGAAATCACTGTCGTTGATTCTTGCAATTCAAGCAATGAGCTCTTCTTGGAGAAGGCTGAGTACATTAAAAAGCCTTAAAATCTACCTTCGCAACGCAATGACAATTGACAGACTGTCAAACATGGCGATTTTAGCTACAGAGAAGGGATCTTTGAAATCTTCAACCAAATGGCAGGAGTTCATATCTCGTGTTATCGATGTTTGCGCTCAGAAAAAGGACACGAGGAGAGAACTAATTTATAAAAAGATGTAACGGTAATTTTCTACTTGTTACATTTTTATTAATTTGTGGCTATTTAATAATGTTTTGCATTTTACGATTTCTGCAGTAGTTTCAATGATAGTAGAAATATGTAACTAAGTAACTTTAGAAGTGCTCTACCATCTGAGCTACGCGAAAGGCAGAGGTCCCGAGTTCGAGTCTCGGTCCGGCACACAGTATTAATCCGCCAGGAAGTTTCATATCAGCGCACACTCCGCTGCAGAGTGGAAATCTCATCCAGGAAACATACCCTAGGCTGTGGCTAAGCCATGTCGCCGCAATATCCTTTCTTCCAGGAGTGCTAGCTCTGCAAGGTTCGCAGGAGGAGTTCTGTGAAGTTTGGAAGGTAGGGGACGAGGTACTGGCAGAACTGAAGCTGTGAGGACGGGTCGTGAGTCGTGCTTGGGTAGCTCAGATCGTAGAGGACTTCCCCGCGAAAGGCAAAGGTCCCGAGTTCGAGTCTCTCGGTCCGGCATACAATTTTAATCTGCCAGGAAGTTTAACCTTTTGCAGTGTTTCTATTTTACAACTTTTTAAAAAGATTTCTTCCCGTTTTCGAAATTCGTAATTCTCAGCCTACCCTGCAAAATCATCATCATCATCATTTAAGACTGATTATGCCTTTCAGCGTTCAGTCTGGAGCATAGCCCCCCTTATAAAATTCCTCCATGATCCCCTATTCAGTGCTAACATTGGTGCCTCTTCTGATGTTAAACCTATTACTTCAAAATCATTCTTAACCGAATCCAGGTACCTTCTCCTTGTTCTGCCCCGACTCCTCCTACCCTCTACTGCTGAACCCATGAGTCTCTTGGGTAACCTTGCTTCTCCCATGCGTGTAACATGACCCCACCATCTAAGCCTGTTCGCCCTGACTGCTACATCTATAGAGTTCATTCCCAGTTTTTCTTTGATTTCCTCATTGTGGACACCCTCCTGCCATTGTTACCATCTACTAGTACCTGCAATCATCCTAGCTACTTTCCTATCCGTAACCTCAACCTTGTTGATAAGGTAACCTGAATCCACCCAGCTTTCGCTCCCATACAGCAAAGTTGGTCGAAAGATTGAACGGTGCACAGATAACTTAGTCTTGGTACTGACTTCCTTCTTGCAGAAGAGAGTAGATTGTAGCTGAGCGCTCACTGCATTAGCTTTGCTACACCTCGCTTCCAGTTCTTTCACTATGTTGCCATCCTGTGAGAATATGCATCCTAAGTACTTGAAACCGTCCACCTATTCTAACTTTGTTCCTCCTATTTGGCACTCAATCCGTTTATATTTCTTTCCCACTGACATTACTTTCGTTTTGGAGATCCTAATCTTCATACCATAGTCCTTACATTTCTGATCTAGCTCTGTAATATTACTCTGCAAACTTTCAATCGAATCTGTCATCACAACGAAGTCATCCGCATATGCAAGACTGCTTATTTTGTGTTCACATATCTTAATCTCACCCAGCCAGTCTATTGTTTTCAACATATGATCCATAAATAATATGAACAACAGTGGAGACAGGTTGCAGCCTTGTCTTACCCCTGAAACTACTCTGAACCATGAACTCAGTTTGCCGTCGACTCTAACTGCTGCCTGACTATCCATGTAAAGACCTTTAATTGATTGCAAAAGTTTGCCTCCTATTCCATAATCTCGTAGAACAGACAATAACTTCCTCCTAGGAACCCGGTCATATGCCTTTTCTAGATCTATAAAGCATAGATACAATTCCCTGTTCCAGTCATAACACTTCTCCATTATTTGCCGTAAGGTAAAGATCTGGTCCTGACAACCTTTAAGAGGCCTAAACCCACACTGATTTTCATTCAATTGGTCCTCAACTAATACTCGCACTTTCCTTTCAACAATACCTGAGAAGATTTTACCCACAACGCTGATTAAAGAGATACCTCTGTAGTTGTTACAATCTTTTCTGTTTCCATGTTTAAAGATTGGTGTGATTACTGCTTTTGTCCAGTCTGATGAAACCTGTCCCGACTCCCAGGCCATTTCAATTATCCTGTGTAGCCATTAAAGACCTGACATTCCACTGTATTTGATGAGTTCCGACTTAATTTCATCCACCCCAGCCGCTTTATTGCACTGCAATCTATTGACCATTTTTTCCACTTCCTCAAATGTGATCCTATTTCCATCATCATTCCTATTCCATTCTACTTCGAAATCTGAAACATTACTGATCGCATTTTCACCTACATTGAGCAACTCTTCAAAATATTCCCTCCATCTGTTCAAGGCATCCACAGGATTCACCAGCAGTTTTCCTGACCTGTCCAAAATACTTGTCATTTCCTTCTTACCTCGAAGACTGCTAATTACACTCCAGAATGGTTTTCCAGCAGCTTGACCCAATGTCTCCAACCTGTTTCCAAAGTCTTACCAAGATTTCTTGGATGCTGCAATTATCTGTTTGGCTTTGTTTCTTTCTTCAACATAACTTTCTCTGTCTACCTGAGTTCTAGTATGTAGCCATTTTTTATACGCCTTCTTTTTCCTTTTACAGGCTGCCTTGACTGTGTCATTCCACCAAGCTGTTTGCTTCCTCCTACTTTTACACACTACTGTTCCAAGACATTCTTTAGCCACTTCTAGTACTGTGTCCCTGTACCTTGTCCATTCCTTTTCCAATGACTGTAATTGACTACATTCAACTAACTGGTACCTTTCTGAGATCGCTGTTATGTACTTGTGCCTGATTTCCTTATCCTGAAGTTTCTTCACTCTTATCCTCCTACATATGGACCAGACCTCCTGCACTTTCGGCCTCGCAATCCCAATTTCACTGCAGATTAAATTATGATCAGTGTCATCAAAGAATCCCCTGAATACACGTGTGTCCCTCACAGCCTTCCTGAATTCGTGATCTGTTATTATATAGTCAATGACAGATCTGGTTCCCCTGCTTTCTCAAGTATACCGGTGAATGTTCTTATGTTCAAAAAGGAGTTTGTGATTACTAAGCCCATACTGGCACAGAAATCCAAGAGTTGCTGCCCGTTCCTGTTGGCCTCCATATCCTCTCCAAATTTACCCATAACCTTCTCATACCCTTCTGTTCGATTTCCAATCCTGGCGTTAAAATCACCCATGAGCAGAACACTGTCCTTGTCGTTTACTTTAACAACTACATCACTGAGTGCCTCATAAAAACTATCCATCTTATCTTGATCAGTCCCTTCATAATGCAAATATACTGAGACAATCCTAATTTTCTTGCTAGACACTGTCAAATCTATCCACATCAGTCGTTCGTTTACATACCTTATTGCAACTACGCTGGGTTCCATTTCTTTCCTGATGTAAAGCCCTACACCCCATTGTGCTATTCCTGCTTTGACTCCTGACAAGTAGACCTTGTATTCTCACACTTCTTCTTTCTCACCCCTTACCTGAATGTCACTAACAGCTAAAACGTGCAGCCCCATCTTACTTGCAGCCTCTGCCAGCTCTACCTTCTTCCAAGAGTAACCCCCATTGATATTAATAGCTCCCCATCTCATTACCATTTGTTTGTCAAGTCGTATCTTAGGAGTCCCTGGTTTGTCAGTTAGAGGTGGGACTCCGTCACCTCCAAAGGTCCGAGGCATTTTGCTCTGATTGTTGCCAGCATCATATTTAAAGTACCAGGGAAGCAGGTTGCTAGCCTTACTTGCCCCGAGTCCCATTGGGTTTTACCCCTAACGGCTGAGGGACTAACCGGTGGATTTGGCAGTCTTTGCCGTATGAGCACAAAGGTGACCACGACTCAGAATATGTCTGAGACGCCCAGCCCTATTCCAAAGTAACTGGTATCCCGACTGTCGGGACCACTTACTTGGCCACTCATACGTTGCCCGTGGTTCATGAACTAGGACATGACTACAGGAACCCACACCATGAACCACTACCCTGCAAAAAAAAAAAAATAAATAAATAAATAAATGCCACACTTCGCCACTGCTGTAAAGTGCATGGCTTAGGGCACTTCTCACAGTGGCACATACTACAGTTTCTTCCAATTTCATTTGCATATAGAGCTCGGGAAAAGCAACTGTTCAGGCCTGGTGAGAGTGGAACCGACATCTGATTCCCCCTGTTACACAAAACAGAATGGTTCAGATGGCTCTGAGCACTATGGGACTTAACTGCTAAGGTCATCAGTCCCCTAGAACTTAGAACTACTTAAACCTAACTAACCTAAGGACATCACACACAGCCATGCCCCGGGCAGGATTCGAACCTGCGACCGTAGCGGTCGCGCGGTTCCAGACTGTAGCGCCTAGAACCGCTCGGCCACTCCGGCCGGCTTAAACAATACAGATGAGAACACTGTTGCAGCAGCAACGAAAAATAGCATGTCAAATTTGAAATGACGCAAACCCGTAAGATTGGCGAACTTTTACAGAAGCTTGAAATTTAGCACGTACTTCAATGTGAGATGCTTTTAATAGCTTAGAAAATGAAATTGTCTCTGGACACCTGGCAGAAAACCCGAAGAGATTCTGGTCGTGTATGAAGTACAGCAGCGGCAAAACGCAATCAACACATTACTATGTGATGAGAATTGGTGATCTTACTGATGACAATGACATTACAAAAGAATTACTAAACTTACGTCTCATTTCAAATAACAGTCCCATTCACACAATTGTAGTTGGTGACTTCAACCTACCCTCGAATTTCGGCGAGAATACATGTTTGAACTAGGTGGTAGGCATAAAACATCGTCCGTGATCGTACTGAATGCCTTCTCAGAAAATTAGTTGAGGAGCCCTCTCGAATTGTAACTGGTTGCGAAAACATACTTCACATCTTAGAAACAGATAATCATGAACAAATACGAAACACCATGAGGATACAGAGATTCGTGACTGGAAGGTTTTTGCATCTACACTGAAAACCGTGACATCCAAACACACCAAAAATTGTAGCAAAATACATATCCAGAATGAGATTTTCACTCTGCAGCGGAGTGTGCGTTGATATGAAACTTCCTGGCAGATTAAAACTGTGTGCCCGACCGAGACTCGAACTCGGGACCTTTGCCTCTCGCAGGCAAGTGCTCTACCAACTGAGCTCCCCAAGCACGACTCACACCCCGTCCTCACAGCTTTAATTCCGCCAGTACCTCGTCTCCTACCTTCCAAACTTCACAGAAGCTCTCCTGCGAACCTTGCAGAACTAGCACTCCTGAAAGAAAGGGCATTGCGGAGACGGCTTAGCCATAGCGTGGGGGATGTTTCCAGAATGAGATATTCACTCTGCAGCCGAGTGTGCGTTGATATGAAATTTCGTGGCAGATTAAAACTGCATTCCAGACCGAGACTCGAACTCGGGACCTTTGCCTTTCGCAGGCAAGTGCTCTACCAACTGAGCTACCCAAGCACGACTCACGACCCGTCCTCACAGCTTCAGTTCTGCCAGTACCTCGTCTCCACCTTCCAAACTTCACAGAAACACAGAGCACTTTCCCGCGAAAGGCAAAGGTCCCGAGTTCGAGTCTGAGTCCGGCACACAGTTTTAATCTGCCAGGAAGTTTCACAATACATATATTTAAAAAAGCAGATAAAAGAGCGCTTGACACATTCCTAAGAGAGTCTC